>NC_081846.1:35013650-35381351 GCF_963259705.1 Myotis daubentonii | reverse complement strand
GTGGCGAGAACTGGGGACCGCGCCAGCTTCTCTGAGAGAAGCAAACCCCTGCCCTGAGCTACCAGAGATCCTTGTCTGTACCCATGAACCAGGAAAGGATGAAGTGGAATTTCAGATTCTCAACCCACAGGAAAACTACACCAGGCACACAGGCCTCAGCGGGTGGGCCCTGGAAAGACAGAGGCCATCCTGTGAGAGGACCGCCCAGGGAAGAGTATGCAGGGCCCTCATCATGTGGCCACTGCCCTCGGAGGGCAGGCAACCGAGAGAGCACAGTGGCATTTAGCTCCCAAAACAGAGAGCAGGGGAAGGCGACTTCGGAGGCGAGAGCAGAGCGCCGGGCTGTAAGCCACCTAAAGCTAAAGGAGGCTGGCGCTGCTTGGTCAGCTGCCAGGGGCCAGTGCGGGTCTCACCTGCGCTCGCAAACCAGGGCAACGGTTTTGGGTGGGACCAGTGATTCCTGGGCTGCCTCACTGGCTCCCTTCTTGTGAGTTAAAGGCCAGGGTCCTAATTTTTCTTTTTAAAAAGAGGCGACAAATATGAAAGTGATTCGTTGTGTGATTTGTCACCTCTGCTCTGATGCCCCTGCGATACTGGGGGGTCCTTTCTGGGGAGCTCGGGGAAGTGACAGGTTTACCTTCTACTGCGAGATCGTGGGCTGCCAAGGCTGCCTAACAAAGACAGGACACAGGCCCTGACTGTTCCAGGAATGACAACTAAATGTCCTGGTTGGAACAACAGAGTGATTCCACGCCCTAATACGCAAATAAACCCAACACGAGGCGCTTTCAGACACTGCTCCAATCAGTACAGTGTTACAACATGCAAATGACTCGGGTGTTTGTAAGCATGGCCACAGGGACTATGTTACTGCAGACATCAGATATGTGGCGAGGCAGAGGAAGTAAGGCGGTGTGTGTACGTAACCGCTATGGAAAGCGAAGAAAACAAAAATCCCCTCTTCGCCTGTCTGCTTGCTCCTGGTTTCAGCCGGGGAGGAGGGCTGCGTGAGGACAAGACGTGAATCAGGAAACGTGTCAGTAGCTTTTTCTTGGTTCAAAGGCTTCACAAAGACATGCAGCGTGCACACACCATGTAGCTCTCCCCATTTGGAGTCTGGGCGTCAGTAGGGTTAGCATGCGCTTTGAACGTCTCCTTTAGCATGTTTTTAGGTTAAGCTAGGTTAATGTCATGAGCCCACTCCATCCACTGGTACCTTCATCTGTTTCAGTCCCTGCATATATTTGCCTTCCACATCCTGAATCTGGTCCTTTAACTCACTGAGCTCCTGGGGGGATGGCAAGAAAGGCAAGTGATGTCAAGGGAGAGGTGGACAAGACCACAAAGACAGGCAAGAGCTTCCTGGTTCTGGGCGGCCTCCTCTAACAGTCTGAGCAGTGACTTCCTTCTTCTCCCACCCCTCCCCAATATGTTTGCATTGATTTTAGGGAGTGAGGAAGGGAGAGGAATAGAGAGACAGGAACATTGCTGAGAGAGAGACATCAATTGGCTGCCTCCTGTATGGCCCCTACTGGGGATCGAGTTCACAATCTGGGCATGTGCCCTGACTGGGAATTGAACCAGGGACCTCTTAATTCAGTGATGGCGAACCTTTTGAGCTCGGTGTGTCAGCATTTTGAAAAACCCTAACTTAACTCTGGTGCCATGTCACATATAGAAATTTTTTGATATTTGCAACCATAGTAAAACAAAGATTTATATTTTTGATATTTATTTTATATATTTAAATGCCATTTAACAAAGGAAAATTAGCCAAAAAAATGAGTTCATGTGTCACCTCTGACACGCGTGTCATAGGTTCGTCATCACTGTCTTAGTTCATGGGTTGATGCTCAACCATCAGCCACACCAGCTAGGCCCTTTAAGTCTCAAACTTTGTTGTTGTTTTTTATATATATTTTTATTGATTTTTTACAGAGAGAAAGGGAGGGGGATAGAGAGTTAGAAACATCGATGAGAGAGAAACATCGATCAGCTGCCTCCTGCACACCTCCTACTGGGGATGTGCCCGCAACCACGGTACATGCCCTTGACCGGAATCAAACCTGGGACCCTTCAGTTTGCAGGCTGACGCTCTATTCACTGAGCCAAACCAGTTAGGGCTGTTGTTGTTTTTTAAAGGGTTGGAGAAAAATAAAAGAAATTTCCATGTTACAAAGATTAAAATTCAGGTGTGTCTCATGATATTTTCACAAGATTTTATAAAATTGAGGTCTATCTCATATGGTATATTTGCATAATTTTGTAAGACAAACAAAAGGGATTCAGAAAATGGGACAAGAAATATTCCTTGTGGTTAAGGGTTCATTCCAGCTCCTAGAGTTCTACTCTGTGCTGGATACAGTGCGACACCAGAGACAGAAGCCAGCACGGCTGTGCCCTGCATCACGGGGCCCCGGGCCCACTCTGCCCATCCCCTTCACCACCACATCCCTGTGCCTGGCATCTGTGGGAGCCCGATGCTCCATAAGCACTTGTTGAACAAATGACCGGTGCTCACAACCTGGGGGCAGAGACAAATCCGGATCGCAGCAAACAGCAAATACGGCATCAGTGGAGCACAGGAATGAACAGAGCTGCAGGCGGCCCGGAGGTGGCCCAGGGCACATGTTAGGAAGAACAGTAAAAAGATACTCGTATGAAGCACAGGCCTCGCCAGGCACCTTCGAGGGACCTGGTCCACCCCCGCTGAGACTTAAATCTCTCCTCTGGCCTCCCTGGCAAACGGGCCCCCAGCGGTTCAGAAAGCCCCCGTGGCAGCTGGTTCTCTTTTATGCAGTTTAATTATTAGAAAGCGCTTCCATAGATGAAGCCAAATCTGAAGCTCGGAGCTCCTCCTCTGCTCTCGGAGGACACACCTGCCCTCTGCGTGGGCTCCTTTCAGATGCAGGTACTTTAACAACAGCACTGCATTCCCGTCTCACACCCAGTGTTGAGGATGGTACAGAGAACAGTGTCCACATCCCAGGGGAAGAAGAAAAAGCCACTCAAACAGCGTGGTGAGGTCTCCTGAAGGTGTGTGACACAGAAGGAACGGGCAGAGGTGTGCAGAGGGCAGGCGGAGTGGCCCAGCACCTCTGTGCAGCGTGGTGAGTGCTGGCACAGGTGTGCCCCAGAGCTGAGGGGGAGCCAAGGCCCGGGTGCAGGTGGGCCCTGCTAGCGTGGGGCAGACAGGGACGGCCGCCTGGGGCGACCAGGTCTGCGCTGGGTCTTGGTGTTACGAGAACACCTGTTTATGGAGGCAGAGGAGACAGGACCGAGAAGAAACATCTGGCACTTTAGGAATTAAGTCATTTTTCCCCTTGGAGACAGATTTGAATAAAGGGTCATTAATAGGGTTTTACCTTGATCTCCCTAATGGACGCCTCGGTGTCGATGGAGATGGAGGTGTCCCCGCTCCCCCTCCGGGAGGAGGTGCCACCCAGCGAGGCCAGTGTGGCTGCAGACAGGCCGGGCAGGTTACGAGACCCCTAGAGCATGGCAAGAATCAGACACGATTTTAGCCAAAACCCAAATTCCCTGCACGGGACCTTCACTGGAATTCAGTCTCCCACTTGGAACACCTTCCGTGGGCTTGCGGAAGCCAGTACAGACAGCTGCACACTGAGGGGCCCACGGTGCCGGGAACTGGCATTCACCCTACCATCCGTCACTGTTCCGAGGGTTTAACGCACAAACTGGAAGTGACCCCCGGGGACCCCTCCCCCAAGGCTGTGACGCTGGCTGGTGGCCCCCACACTGTCCTGTTCACTCACTGGTGAAGACCTTTATTAAAGGTCAAGCAACATATTTTCTTGTTAGTTTTACCCATACATTTTGGGACCCACTAGGTTCATTAATGACATAATATAAAGGCTTATAGAAATTCCTCACCTTCTCAGTGAAATCTTTTTCTGGTCTCTCTTCAACCTGGAGAGGAAAATGCACAAATATTAAACACAGGCTTTAAATGGATAATCGAGATGGAGGGTAAGATGATGATAAGATAACACAATAGTTCCCTTTGTAGTTTAAAAACCACTTTGCCCATGAGACCCTCTGATTTGCCTCTGCCAGGCGACACAGACACCGCCCACAGCGGCTCAGAGAGCCAGGCTTCTCAACTGTTACGGTTTCCACCGGAACGTCATGACGCCGAAACCACACAGCGATCGCAGGAAGGCCCACGGTGACGAGCTTGCTCAGGAACTCGGTTGAGCCCGTTTACTTTCCGATTCCTGCAGCTCGGTGTGCAGGTCTGTGTCCGCACAGGAGGGGACCGCACGCCCCACACCTGTCTACCCTCTGCAGCCACTGTGACTAGACAGCGAGAACACGGGGTCCTGGGGCTGGAAGGTGCAACCACGAGTGTTCACTTCCGCTCTCACTGAGCGTGGCCTCCGAAGCAAGAGAAAGCAGCGAGCCAGCTGTAACCGTTTCTTCTCCTCATGGGTGACCGGGTCAGTGTGAACCTTCTGGTTCAAACATCTGGAGGCGAGTGCTAGACGTGGGAGGCTGGTTGGGGGGCGCGGGAGAGGGGGGGGGCTGAAAGTACAGGAGACTTTGCCAGGTGAAAAGTGGGGCCCCAAGCATCTGCCTTTTCTCAGCTTTGCTGTTTGCATGTGGTTCCGAGGCCCGTCTTCTCCCTTCGGCAGGTAGGCGTCCCGGTGGGACGGGACGAGAGCAGCCACGCGGCTGCATGAACAGCGACCCGGCCACCCTTCGCCTCGAGAGGTCTCAGGGAAGGGGCCACGCTGACAATGGCACTTCTTCTTTCTCTGCTCAGTGTCCAACAAAAGAAACGTTTCTTTTCCTTTTTCCCTTTTTTGGTACACAGAGGGATCCTCTCCATAGCCCACTGGAAGGTCACAGAGGATGAGGAAACCCTGTGCTCAGCCGTCTCCAAACTCCCCGGGGAAAGCCGCCACTCATCATGCTTTCCCCGTCGTGTCTCCAGTCTGCCTCCGGAAGCTCAGAGCTTCTTTCATTCGAGGCCTGGGATCCACTGCGACGAACTGGTGAGGGCAGAGCACGCCTGCGCCAGTCAGCCTCATCGGTGACTGGGGACCCTCGGACCTCTGCATGCGTGCCTCATAGCCGGTCCAGACTCTGGGCTGAGACCTCCCCACGGAGCTGGGGCCCAGGCCATGCAGAGCGGCTCGTGAACACAGGAACTGTGACAGTGACGCTGTCCGTGGGGCAGCATTCGGGCGCAGGCGCTAAACACTGGTCAGGATGTCAAGGCAGCGACGCCCTGAAAACATGGCCACTTCCCGTCCTGTGTGCGCCCTGGGCCCACGCTGGGCAGCAGGCTCTCACTAGCCTGTCCCCCACCAAAAGGCTCACCACCTGCCACCTTCTCTCCTCCAAACCTGCACCTCAACTTGCTCTCTGAGAGGAGGATGCCTGAATGGACCAGTAAAATGACACAGCAAAGCGTGACAGCTAATCACCAATCAAGGGGGTGAACGAAACCTGACCACACGCTCGGTCTTCCCGAAAGGAGGCAATTCCAAACCAGTTCTCAGCTCAGAACGGCCAAGCTCGACAGACCCAAGTTCACCCCGGGGTCTGGCTCCCAGAGCACCTGTTGTCACCTGCCCGCCCGCACCTGGGCCTCTAGGAGGAACTCTGCTCTCCTCTGAGTCTCCTGAGTGTCCGAAGAGCAGGAGGGGAAACAAGAGCAGGGACCATGTCCCTCGGGCCGGCCTCACGCCCTGGGGTGGGGCTTCAGATCCTGGGGCTCCCTGTGCCAGAGCACTCTCCTGTGCCCACAGCCGGCTGTCCTCCAGAGACCAGGGCAAAACGGTGTCTCATGGGAGCTTTCCAGAACTCTCGCCCACAGGCGCCCTTTTCACTCAACTTGGCAGTTACATCCCATTATGGAGCTCTGACGTTCCAGCCGCGTGCCACACCACCTGTACGTGTAAGAGTGCACATCTAGAACTGTTATGTTTTCAGATGTGCGTGCCACCTCGGCCTGACTAGATATTCTGGGAATCGAGGTGGCCTCGATCGAGGGGGTTCTATATCACCACCCTGCACCCCAGTTCTGAGCTGTGATGACTTTAGCCCTTCAGGGGTGGGTCTTCTCTCCACTTGGGAATAACATTACTGAAAATTTCAAAAGACTGATGAATTTCAGAGGAAAGGCGGGGGTGGGTGTGTGGGTGGGCAGGGATTAATTAGGGAACTTATACGCATACATGGACAGAGACAATAGAGTGGTGAAGGCCTGGGAGGGGCGGCGGCAGGGTGGAGGTCAATGGGAAAAACAAAGGGGACATCTGTAATACTTTCAACAATAAAGAAAAACATTTCAAATAACCAAGGGGAAGCTAACTGTCAAGCACCTGGTTTGCTGGAAATCAATTCATTAAACCAGCTGGGCCCAAGGCCTTCAATCCCCCAAATAAAGCTAATTTGCAGAACAAACAATAATGAGATGAAAATAAAAAGAGTAACTCAACTCTTAGTGGAAGAAGGAGGCCCCATTTAATAGACCGTCAAGCTATCTGGAGAAGCCCGCTGCTGCTTAGCTTCGTGGTTAAGTGGTAGCTTTTCTGACTGGTCATCAGCCATAGATAAAGATTGTTAAGCTAAGTGAAGCCCCAGAAATCCTACGTTCACCTACAAAGGTATCTGTCCCTATAAAAGGACTCCACATTTTATTTTTTTAGTATTTCTTGCGAGAAAGATAAGAAAGAATACACACAGAGCAAAAGTATTGGTCACATGGTGACTTTAGGCCAGCTTTGCTCTGCGTCATTTCGCCTGTACCCAAAACGCAAATATTGTGTTTGTAACTCGCCAAAGAGCAAATGAGGAAGAAAAAAAAAAACCCTAAAATCATAGTTTTCTCTTTAATTTTAAAACAAGTTTAAAAAAGTTTTAAAAAAGCCTTTGCTCTGAAATAGGTAATGGACTCAGAATGTGAACACTGCTGTTTTTAATAGAGATCATGTAGAAAAATGACGCTCTCAAGGAAAGTTATAGCCAATCTATGCCTAACTGTTGCTGCCAATCTCTATTCTACATATTAGAGTACATGTGTTCTGTCTGCTTTCTGAGTGACAAGGGACAGGTGGTGTTTGCCCGCCTTCCTGAGACACTAGCAAGTACCTGGAGCCCCCGGGAAATGGACAGAGCAGCATGAAGCTGTTGCAGTGCCCTGGGCTCCCACTAGATGGCAGTGCGCCAAGCTGTCAGGCCGCTGCACCCACTTTAATAAAGCAGTCCCTTCCTTTCTCCCCCAAACAACGTAACCCAGATGGTGTGTTTAATTTTGACACAAAGCACAGCAGTTTATCTCTGGAAATAATATACAAGGAGTCAAAACAGAGGAACAGCGTGGTGGCTGCTGCCCAGGGGGATGAACGGAACCCGACGACATGGTGTGGACGTGAGCAGTGAGACCAGGGACAGGCCCGGCCACACCTGCATGGACGTCTGCGGACACCAGGGTCCTCATTTGTGGAAGGGCGACAGCGGCCACATATCTTGCAGCCTACTGCATTCATGACTTTCATTTCCTGAGCGATACTAAACACTGTAGGTCAGTGTGGCCACCTCATAGTAACAGGTTTAGGAATGACGTACAGGATTTCAGCCACAATTGGGTGCATACAAAAACAGCTGTTACAAATCTACTAGAAAGAGTCACTTCTAAAAATACTTCTGTGAAATTTTAAATTATGGCAACTCTTCCTTTGAAAAACAAATGCTGAAAGCAGTACATTAAATATTTAACTCCAGCCTTCTAGCATCCTATAAATGAGTTTACTATGCAGACTCACTTAACCACAGCGTCTGGTGAGGTGTAAAATTTCAGGGTCTCCATACACCATCTGGCCTGCCTACCTCCCTAGACACAGAGTACAGTCTGTGGGCACAGAGAGACCCCAGCACAGGCACAGGGGCCAGGCACAAAGGACTTTTCCTCACGGTGTCCCCAAACTACCTCCCCCCAGCCAGCACCCCGACCCTGAATGGGCAACGGGGTCACAGAAACAATGTCACTGCACAGTCCCTCTCAACTGGTGGCCCAGCCGTGAGTTTTGGAACTGGCGGAAGGGGCCAGTGCAGTCTGAAGTCTCCTCAGCTAGACCCTCAGTTAAAAGGAGAGATTTAGAACGGTGAGGGCCCTCCACCCATTGTGCTTCGTTCCCTGATGGCACTTGCAGAAAAAGCTGCGACCCCACCCACAGCTCCCAAGGTTGGGGACCTCACTGGGCCTCAGTTGCAGGGACACCCAGCTCTGGTCACCAGACCCTGGGGACACCAGGCACATTTCACGCTCCCCTCTGCTTATGGGCATCCACTAAACCCGTGATATGGGAGTAAATTTGTCACAATTTAGAAGCTTCTGACAAAGAAATCTGTATCTGATTTCAGTCTCTTCAGTCTGACTAGGTTGAGCCTGTTATATTCTGTGGCATCATCATGATGCCTGATAAACCTGAATGTCAGATAATCACAGGTTTTACAATGCCGTGTGCTCAGGGGCCAGGGCCCTTTGCAAGTGGAGCCGCAGACTTCGCTGGTCAACTGTGACTCCTTCTTTCCAAAAGGAGGATGGGCTTGTCATTAACTTCCATGGAGAATGTTTCTTCCGAGGAGCTGGAAGGTTTCACAGAGGTGAGTTGATGTGTGAAAACCCAGGGAAGAGCCGAGCTAGGAGGAGGCTCGCCCTGGGGGCCGGCAGGTGTGCTGGCTTCAGTCAGCAGGAATTTGAGTTCGAAAATAGTGCCCTTTGGTCATTTTGCAACATCCGTAAGCAGCAGCTTTGCCAGATTTTAAAAACGGAAGTTACATGATCTTGAACAGCTGAGGATCTCGCTCTTCCTGCCCGCTGGGTGCTGGCGAGTGATGAGCACCTGGCCTGGAGGGGTGTCCTTACCGCCCGGCCCAGTGCGTTCAGGACGCGGCTTCTCCTGGTCCCCTCACGCCTGGTCTCCAGGATGGGTGGGAGGCTCCAGTGGCGGTGAGGGTGGGCGGGCAGGTGACACGGGCGCAGAGGTGGTGCCTGCAGCCCACGCTGGGGACATCTTCTGTTCTAACACCCACCGCCTTGACCCATCTGCTGTTTTCTCACCCCTGCTGGGTAATGGTGGAGAGGGACATTTCTCCACTACCAGGAACACACCAGAGCAAGCCCAGAGGTGACTGGCATGGAGGCAGGACCCAGGGAGGGAGCACCAAGGCCGCCCACCCACCCCATTCAGCAATATGAGCCCAGTCTTCAGGGGTCCCTTTGCCTGCTTCCCCAGAAGCAGCTGACAACTGCATTTGGTAGGGACCCTCGTGACTTTAAAAGACTGCATCTAATTTAAAGAACATACAAGCCACCAGTGCTCGTGGCCACGTGTGCCACGGAGAGCTCAGCTCCAGGCCTCTTCTCGGACTGCCAGGAGCACGGCCTACACTTCGGGCAGGAGCACGGCCTGCCTGAGTCCAGAACCACACTCGAGCGTCTCCATGATGGAGGAGTGGAGAAAACAGACCCACGCTGCCCAGCTTTCTTTCCTGTGTCCAGGATTTACTGTGGCCCCGCTCCTGCTCACTGAGCACCCCTCCTCTGGTCACGGCCAGCCTCCCCCATTCCCAGGAGTCTCCGGGCAAAACCACCCTATAAATCCCTTACTGTTCAAAGAATGTGTAGCAGCCACATACAAAGCATCCAATGAGGTGAAAGTGCCGAATGTTCCAAAGACTCAGGGAAACTCAAAGGATGGGGACTAGATAGTAGGGCCCCTTATTTTCCGAAGCAAAACACAGGTCATTCCATGCCGAGTGACCAACAGCAGTGCATCCTGTGGTTTCGCACACACTGAAGAGGTTGAGACCCCGGGGGTGGCGGGGTGGCGGGGACCGAGCACAGCTAGGGATGCCGCGGACTGTCAGGCCCACACCGCGTGGAAAAACCGCCCGGGTCGAACAAGTAACATGTCAAACAGAATGCTAAGTCAATCCCTCCAGTTTTCAAATCATAAAAAACAACACACTGATGCACATGACTACACTCCCCCCCACTGTTCAAAGCTCCCTCTTCCCAGTAAGATCCACCTCCCAGCCCCGCTGTTTAAGCAGCCCTCACCCGGTCCTTTAGAAACTCTGCAATGCAATTCCGGGATCACCAAATAGTAATACTCCAAACTGGGTAGCGCCCCGCCCTGCCCCCTCACTTGTGTTTGTACTTAGACATAACAGATTAAGGAGAGGCCTTGCTACTTTCTCCTGCGTCCAGGCTTGTGGAGGCGGACAGAGGACAGACAGGTGAGGAGGGAGAGAGGCAGCAGACAGAGGCACACTCACCACTGGGCTGGCCCGCGCCGAGCTGGCTCTGGAAGAGGCGCGGGAGCTGGAGTTGAGGTGGCCGCTGTGCTCCGAGGGCTGTGTGCACAGCCCGGTGGGCCGCAGGCAGGCAGAGAGAAAGGGACAGGTTAGCAGAGATGCATGGAGGATAGAGACCCCATCCGGGGCTGTTAGCTGAGAGGCAGCCCCGTGCAATGCAGAGGAGAGGTGAGCATGGAGCAGGCTTCCCACTGAGCGAATGCCCACTAAGAGTGAAAACATTCGTCATCACGTCAGAAGAACACAGAACGCTTGGTTAGTAAGGAGGAAGTGACACAAAGCCCCTGTGGACGTGGCGTGGAGTCGCGCCTGGTGGGTGCAGAGGGCCGCCTCACTGCTGTGGAAAGGACGTCTGAGAACGTGAGCCGCCTCCCAGCCCCGCACGGAGCACGGAGAGCAGACAAGGCCCCGGGCTGGGCAAGGGGAATGCTGGCTTCTCTACCCTCTTCCCAAGTGGAAGCACAGTAAGAGTTCAGGTTCAGACAAGAGACAGGCATCGATCTGCCTGTCCCCGACCTAAACCCTCTCCCGGGAAAGGAAAACGCCAGCAGCTTATCTGGAGGCCACACCCTCTCAACTTCGATTTGTGGTCACGTCTGTCCTCATCCTAGATACGTTTCATGTTTCCTTCCTGCTGTTGTTTTCAAATTCTTACTTTCCTCTCGAGCACGGCAGGGTGGGATCACAGGCGTCCAGCAGGCTTGGCCCGGCCAGAGGAGCAGCCCTGCGGGGGGCGCTTCCCGACACAGACACAGGGCACCCACCGGGACACCCGCAGGCGTTACCCCACGCACATTACAGGGGCCAGAGCGCTGGAGTGCTCGCCATTGCCATCCTAAACACCAGCTCTTCATGGGCCTGTTTTCCCAGCAGAGGTGATTCCCTGAGCGTGAGGACGGCATTGATCTCATTCTAAGTCCCAGGGACCAGGTAAGGCCTGGCATACAGTGTGCACTCAGAAAATACTTGTTGAATGAAAAATTTCATTTGGTCACACACGCACACACACACACACACACACACACACACTCACTCACAGGCAAGACGGTGTCTCAGGTGCACCGACAATGGTATGTAAGAGCCATGGCCATACGGGACATACGAGAAATGTACCGCATCACTAGCCTCCTCTTGTAGCTTTACTGTGCAAAATAAAAGAAAATACCTAACTGCACCTTAAGGCAGAAGACGTCGCCTTTGGGTTTGCAGATATGAGAGAGGAGACTTCCTCCGGCAGACAAGTCCTGCTAGTTCCTGTCACCCGCATCCTGGTTCAGGGTGCAGAGATAAGGCAGAGTGTTCTGAGCTTACTGCCAGCCCAAGCCGCCCCAACTCCTAGGCAGAAACTGTCGCTATGGTCCGCATGCCGCCCGAAGCTGCCTTTGTTTGGGAGTTAGTGTGATGCACAAGGGGCTGAGGGAAGTTGGAAAGATCTGAGTTCCAGTCCAGACTCCATCTGCTGGTGGCCATGAGACTCTGGAAAAGTGACTCAGTCTGTCATCTGTGATGGGAAGTGAGGACCCGGACCACACCAGGCACGAGGGCTAAGGGAGGACGCACGGTGGGCGTTTCCCCGCCTGCCTCTCACTCTTCTGCTAGAAAGACCGCCCACAGTTCCTGATCGCTGCCCCCTGCCCGGCGTGTCAGACAACCGAGAGCCACTTCACACACAGCCACACCACAGCCAGTCCTTCCTGCACCACGCACACAGCTTAGTAATGGCAAGGGAGGCGTAAAGCAGCAAGGTTTTCAAGCAAAACAGCTCTACTTTCCAGAACCAGTCATTCAATCTCATGCTAATGAAGTCACTTAGCTGTAAACACTTCTTGTGGTGGAGGCTAGCCTTGGGAGAATGGAGGCGAGAGGGGTCCTCCTAGAGCAAGGCTGTCCCGGGCAGGCTGGGGGCAGCCTGGGCTCTGAGGTCGCTCTCGGGGTTCTGGAGAGGGTGGACCCCAAGCTTGCTCACAAGATGTGTGTATTTATCAGTGGCCACAGCTACTCTCTGGGCAGAGAGCCTCGGGGAGCTCTGCCAAGCCCCACCCTGAAAGGGGCCCCCTGTCCGCGTGGAGAGGGACCGTGAGGCTGGTGAGACGGGGTGGGAGGTGGGAGCTCTCGAACCTTCCTCCCACTCGGCCAGCTGGTTTGCTGCTGGGAACAGAGCTGACGCCCCAAGATCTCTTCCGAGAAGTCTGACCCCAGGGTTCAACTTATTCAATTGAAGAAACAAACGCGTGCTGAGCTCCTCGCGCGTGGGAAGGCCCTATTCAGCCGGGAAAGAATTTCTTCTTATTCTCTGATTTGTCTGCATGCTGGGATACCAGGGACACGCGGCCCTATTTTAGGGACGAGAAGGCCTTTCATTTCCTTCACTCCAGGAAAGCCGCTCCCGCCCCGAGTCCTACCGGAGGGCGGGACGTACAGGAGCTACTGCCTCTGAGGGCCAAGGTCAGCTACTCCAGAAAAGTCCAGCCACAGAGGCGGCATTTAAAGAGAATCTATGGCACACGTCCCACCAGACACCAGAAGTTCTACTTGGGCCACAGGAAACGTAGCTCTTGGGGAAGTCTCGTTCTCTTAAAGAATGAGTATGCTGTCTCTTCTGATAAAAGAAAGTCATTTAGTGGCACTTATCCATCACATATGACCTAAAGCTGTTTCACCCATGAGCTTTATGAACTTCGTAATGGCCTACACAAATACCTAAGAACTGTGAAAAGCGGCTCTACAACATGAAAAATGTTATGCAACATAAAATGATAAATGCCTAATTAGATGTCAACGAAAACTAATGCGATGTTAGTTAATTATTAGATATAATATTCATAAAAATCACATTCTAAAGAAAACTGTAGCCGAAACCGGTTTGGCTCAGTGGATAGAGCATCAGCCTGCAGGCTGAAAGGTCCCAGGTTCGATTCCGGTCAAGGGCATGTACCTGGGTTGCGGGCACATCCCCAGTGGGAGATGTGCAGGAGGCAGCTGATCGATGTTTCTCTCTCATCGATGTTTCTAACTCTCTATCTCTCTCCCTTCCTCTCTGTAAAAAATCAATAAAATACATTTTTTTAAAAAAACTGTAGATGTTACTGGTTACTTTGTAAGAATCTCTGAATATTCATGATGATTGGAGAAATAGAAAAAATCATAAAATTGGATTATGTAACTAATTTATGAAGTAGCCAATCATTTTGGAAAGCAAAATTAGAAAAACACTTTCAAGTATTTCTTAGGAAACCATTCTATTGCCCGTGGGGCGCGGTGCATTTTTATGGGACTTGTATTTCTTAGGAAGCCATTTTATTGCACGTGGGGCGTGGTGCATTTTTATGGGACTTTGTGGGGGTGCCCTGGGATGCAGAACTGCTGACCATGGGGAGGGCTGGTTAGGGCTGATGCTCCGTTTCCACTGGTCTGTGGGAGGGGCTCATTAGCTCCGCTTCCCGGGACTGACTGTTCATTTCTCTATTTGCTCACCTCCATCACCCACTCATTCACTCACCCAGTTTTTTCATTCAACAAGCATTTCATGTACAACTACCACACCTTTACTGAAATACCATTTCCAATCCTTTGAAGTGGGGGGAAGGCAAAATAAAATGAGGAAATGGCATACGTGTAATGTTCTGAGTCTTTGAATGTGTTCATCATCCTCGATGATCCAGAGGTGGAAATAACCGGTGGCCTGTCTGAGTCTCCTTTTCCTCCTCCTAAGACCAACCCCTTCACTACTTACGTACTGTCTGCCTGTGGCAGGGAAAGAGCTGATGAAACTCAGCCCGGGTCAGTCTCCTCCCTGTGACTGCAATGAGTGAGGACACGGAACTAACGCCCACAGGCTTCGTGATTCCCATCATCCATGCCCCTTCGTCCATGGGAAATTGGGACGAGACAGTCCTTCCTCCCTGTGACCTAGGCCAGTTATCCCCGGGGCTGAACGGTGCCGGGCGAGCCACCCAGGTCATGCAGCAGACGGGAGGAAGCTCTGGGAGCACAGACAGCGCCTTACAGCATAGGAACCAGAGGCGCTTCCTCGCCGAGGCCCACCGAGACTGCCGTCCCCGAACACAGACGCCTGTGGAAAACAGACTGTCAGGACAGGGCGCCTTCCTCTCTCCCGGCGCCCAGAAAACTCCGCAACACAAGCCGAGGCAGACCGGCACATGCCGGGGGCGCATCCTGAAAGACACTGAGAGGGAAGGCATGCAGGGAGGGCTCAAAGCTACCGTCCCAGGGCAAGTGCTGGGGAGCAGGGCAGGGATGTGCAAAATCCAAGGGAGAGACGTTTAGCTGCTGCTGACACCAGCAGGTTCTTTCAATCTATGACTCTGAAAAAGACGCCTCGCTGAGTGAAAACCTGTGAGCCCAGATTTAGCTGAGCAGATCATTCAAATATCCCGACTTTCGTCACGGCATCCTTGTACCCGGCATTTAGAAAATGACTCTAATATGAAGTGGCTTTGGAACAAAATAGGACATTGATTGCAGTTTGATTTTTATAATTATTTAAAATGTGTGAACTAGAAAACAGAATATCTGATTAACATGAAAATCCCATGTAATGAAACACCGAGGGTAACAGGAGTTTACAATAGCGTGACTGGCCATGTCAGCCTTTGCCCAGCTCAAAGGGCCTCCCATTTCCCGTTTCCCCTGACACAGCTGGTTTGCTCAGCCAGTGACGTGTCTAATTCACAAGTGTGCAATCTGGTGGAGATTCAGAAAGTTATTAACCACTCAGCATAGCCACTTTGAATATTTAAGTTTCCCACTCACATAAGTACCTTGTATTTAAAACTGGAAATTTCCAAGGTAATACAGCACACAACGGATTAATACCTGCTAATGTTACACCAAAGCAATAAAAAACCGCCTTTCTTTCTGCCAATGAATTGAGTAAACGTTGCCTTGCTCCATTCCTGCCCAGCAAGGCTAGACAAACACTGCCTTCCTGGGGACGGAAGCCGGGTGACGGTTACTGTCAGCTGTGGGGAGAATAAAGCCCAGATCTGGCCAAAGGTGGCAGACACCATGCAGGTGTGAGCGCCATGTCACCGGCAGGTCATCCCAGCAGGGCTGCTGACAGATGCAGGTGTGCGGGGTGGGGCGTGCACGCGCAGTGGGGGCACGACGGGGCGGGCAGAGGGGCCTGGAGGGGGGGCGAGCACACGCACCCGGGAACTCCCCGCTGGCCGGGCAGCGCTGTACAGACAGGAGGGCTGGAGGATGGAAGTAAACGGCAGGTTTTAAAAGTCTTGACAAAAAGGGCAACACATCCCAAGCCAGGTAATCAGATACTTTCGGTTAGCACGGCAGCCAAAGTGTTGTGCAACAGTTAGAAGAAGTCGATGTTTTCAGTGTATTTGATAGATACAAACGCAAGTTTACAGGAAAGAGAAATGCAAGATGATTGTTAACTTTAAAACCCTATACTTCCCCAGCATCTTTGAAATATGACTATTTTCTTGTCATTTCTTTCCAGGTATTCCTGGAAGAAGGTGTGAGGGGATGAGGCAGAATGGTGACAAGGTAAACAACACCCACAAGAGCAACCAAACCCGCAGTCAAACCCCAGGTTAAGAAAGCACGGAGGAGTGTTAATCCACACACGTCCACGCAGGGAGAGGGAGCGGCAGTGCACTTATTTCTAGCAGAGGGTGCCGGGAGCAGCCTTCACGACACACAAGGAGCTGTCGGCCTGCGGCTGCTGGCCAGCCAGAGCCCTGCAGGGTGTGCTGGGACGTGAAGGCTGGTGTGGCCGCAGACTGAGCCCCAGAATAGCATCGTGACTCATTTCCAGGCACAGGCCATGGAAAGCCCACAGCACAGGGCCACCGGGCCAGTCCTGGAATGTGCATGACCAGGGATGAGTCACTCAGCGACGCGGGGGACAGGACAATACAAGGAGAGGACAATTCAGCCTCCATGACTGGGTCCCTACTTGGAGCTCCGACAGGGCCTCCTGGTGTGAGCGCCACAGGGCCTCCCTGCAGCTCACAGGCCCAGCACCCGCTGGCCTGCAGGCGGGCCCGTGCAAACAGGAAGCCAGGGGAGCGTGAGCCAAAGAAACAGGGCTGTCCCCCCTCCTCAGAGACGGAGGAGGCCGATCATGCCCCAAAGCCTTCCAAATTGCTTCCTGGACACACCAACCAGAGAAAAATATTTTTTAAGAAAACAAATGAAACCCCAAATGGGGAACAATTGCTGGAAGAGGAGGAGGGACCCAAGAGACCAATTTGGGGGCCCTGAGCTTTTGAAAAGACCCATTCGCTAGAGCCTCCTTCTTCCTAAACCCCCCTTTTCTATATAAGGTCTGAAGTTATGTGCGATAATGCTTTCAACAGTTGAGAAAAGTCTTAGCAAGTCAGTGAATGGAAACCACTGCTGGGCTCTGCTCCTGGGAGTTCATGTGGGAGAGGGTGAGTGTCCACACATTCACTCAGTCGTGGATGACACACAGGGAAGGAGGAGGAGGAAGCAGGGACGTGAGAAGGGGAGACAGACCCGGCTTCCACTCTGGGCGAACAGGACCTGGGGCGCAAGGCCACCGCGGGGAAGGCCGAGGTCAGAGCAGGACGGCCCCTGCAATCAGAGAACACAGCGGAGGGGACGAGGCTGCGGCTTCGTTTCATCCCAAAGGCACAACGCATTGTACATTCACACAAAACCACCTTTTACAACCAAATCGGTAACGGGCATGCACTGCCGGGGGCGGGAGACAGAAGGACGATCAGAAGGAAATAAAGACGGTCCCGTTAACTGACGAACTACGGTGGGGACCACACCAGGACTTCCGAATCTGCACACAGGCAAAACCAGATCTCACTATTTTTCATCAGCAGCAAGACCACGGGGGCGTTGAACGTCTTTGTAATTGGAGTTCTGATTTTTAAAGTTTGGTGGGAAAAAGCTCAAAACGAAGAATTTGTGGAGATATCAACCTTTATTTTCTGTAGCGGAACATTTCATTGGAAATGGTCTTTGGCGTGGTCTCCTGGGTATTCGCACAAAGCAGGCATCCACAACTCACAGCAGACACGGCCAAGTCAGCGCTGTAATTCTGAGACCAAGGGTCTAGACCAGTGGTTCTCAACCTTCCTAATGCCGCGACCCTTTAATACAGTTCCTCATGTTGTGGTGACCCCCAATTTCATTGTTACAAATCGAACATAATTAAAGCATAGTGATTAATCACAAAAACAATATGTAATTATATGTGTTTTCCGATGGTCTTAGGCGGCCCCTGTGAAAGGGTCGTTCGACCCCCAAAGGGGTCGCAACCCAGAGGTTGAGAACCACTGGTCTAGAGAATATTGCTGGGGGATACTACTCTATAAATTAACAATTTCCCCAAATAAAATGTTTTACCCAAACGAAAGGACCCTGGGAGAGGAAGTTCGTTGCTCCGTTTCTGTGCTCCAACCAGACAAGAACAGGGCCGCCCCTGAATGTGGAGTGGTTCCATTCAGGTAGCTGGGTGGCACCTTAAGATGCCCGTCACCCCTTCAAGGCCCATAACTTGTGCCTGCCCCCCTACACCTTGAATAAGAGGCACCAAAACGACCTGAGCAGGCAAGTGGAATTCTGGGCTAGACAGGAAGAAACTGAACTGCCTGCTATTTGGTGCAAATGGTGAGACTTGCTCCAGGCGCTGAAAGCACAGGGCCCACGTCGCCACGTGGGAGAAAGTGCCTCCGGACACTGCACGGTCCAGTGCGGGGTTTGCTCCGACGTGAACAGCGGGAGATGTTCCTTAGAGAAGTCTTCAGTGCTACATGCTGCACTGACAGCTTCCTGTTATTAGATTTAAGTAAAATTCAAAAGCCCAGCAACGGGTGGGGAGATGCTGAGGGCGGGCGAGTAACGGGTGTCGGGCAGCGTGATGGTGGGACACATACGACGAGCCTTATGCTTCCAAAAGGCCAGCTCTCATTGTGACTTCACCCCGGGGATGTGGTTCTTCTCTTACATGAATGTGAGTGAGTCAGACACATGCTGAGCTGTGGTGAATAATTCACTGGTGGGCACTGGGTCTCTACCACCATCTTCTATTGGAGAGCAAGCATCTCCGCTTGGAGAGTGAGCAGCAAGTTTTCTGAGGGACAAAGTGCTCTTTGTAATAGCAACAATTCCCCGGAGTTAAGAAAATGCACATAATACCCACAAAACTCTTAAAGTGTTAAACCTCATCAATAGTTTAACACTCAATGAGGTGTTAAAACCCACCCGTATTTTGCTGCTTACAGCTCACTCAAAACTCTTGGGGGAAGAAAGGTACAGAGGCCCGGAGTGAGGCTGGAAGGCAGCGGTGGGCGTTTGGAAAGTGAGAGAGCAAGTGATGGGGCTGCCAGCAATGTCCCGGCCCCCCACCCCCGCACCAGAGGCAAAAGCAGGAAGCAGGAGGGGACCAGGCATGACAGAGGCGAGGAGACAGACTCCTGGGGCTCTACCTGGTTACTTTCCGCTTATTCTATCTCCCCCCGTCCCCTCTGTTTACACCTGAAGGTGAGCACACATCTTAGTTATGACACTTCCTGGCAAGATGAGTTTCTCCCCATCACCCGCTGCACAGGGGTATCGGGCAGGTGGGCCTGTTTTCTGTTCAGGACGTGAACGCTAACATTTGTGATCCTCCTTCCTACACGAGCTCTGTGTTTGCTGTGAACACGAACCTGACTTAGGACAAGCAAGCCTCACCTCCCAGGGCCCTTAAACTATTGAGGACTATTTGCCTATCAAAACGGATGCACATCCGTGGGAAGGCACTCTGCTGTGTAGACTTGTGGATTTGGATTTGATTTTCTTGCCACCAAGTTTGCATGCACCCTAACACTAATTCTGTTTCCGGGGACTTTCGAGGAGAGACGTTCAAGCTTTCTTATTTTTTGTTTCCTTCTGATTAATTCTAACTACCAAACAGCCACATAAATACTTCCTTCCATTGTACCCAGCTGACCAGCACAATTCATCTGAATTAAACATATCATACTAATTACTGCTCAACAACCGACTTTACAATCCACCCAAATGAAAATCTGTAAAGAAGATGTTAAAAGAGAAAAGAGCGGAATTCACACACACGAGGTTGCATGCTACAGAACCTGTCGTTTCTGGAGAGAGGATGTGAAAGATTTAAATGGAAACGAACCAACTTCTCCTCTCTGGATGAGGACACAGTAGAGGATCTGCCGTCACCGCTGTAGGTGGAGTTCTGGGCACCAAAGAAGACATTGTAAGTGATGCACAGTTCCTTACCTTCATCCCCAAAGCCCGTCTGTCCCAGTCAAAGGCAAACACAGAGCACACAACCACACCACATCAGCCCTCCATCAGAGGGAGGACAGAGACCTGCTGCCCTCCCGCAGAAATTCTTGGCCACTAGCAGTGGTTCTCAACCTTCCTAATGCCGCGACCCTTTAATACAATTCCTCATGTTGTGGTGACCCCCAACCATAAAATCATTTTCGTTGCTCCTTCATAACTGTAATGTTGCTACTGTTATGAATCATAATGTAAATATCTGATATGCAGGATGGTCTTAGGCGACCCCTGTGAAAGGGTCGTTATACCGCCAAAGGGATCGCAACCCACAGGTTGAGAACCGCTGCACTAGAGGCTCTGAGCTATCTATCGTTCACGTTCCAGTGTTGACGTCTCCGTGATGCCCTGCAGTGTAACTATTATTGTTTTTCACAATTTCCCACCTCTAGTATTATTTGTAATTCCTTACTAAATCTTATGATGGACCATCTGTCACCTGCTATCTAAACTTACAGTATTACATACCTTCTTAGCTACCTAAAACTCCATGGATGCAAATTCTGCAATCTTCCTTCAGGCCAGAGCCCTGAGGGCTCCCGCTCAGCTGGAGAAAGCCACCCCTTCCATCTGTGAACCACTATCCACAGAAAGCAACTGGCCTACAGCTGTCATTGTGGTTTTATGGGATATACACTCTAAAAACTCCCGAAACCAACCCAGAATTTAGATGGGGACGCGACTGTAAATGCTACAAATGCAGGCATGAGGTGGGGATCAAAACCATCAAGCGGTCCCCCTATGGAAACTGAGTTCCCTGTAGAATGTTTCTAAACTCCTACCTTCAGCCTGGTCATTTACTCCTTCCCACACTGATATTCTCCACATCTAAAAGCTTCCCAACCCACCCAGCCTTTCTCTAAGCCAGGGGTCCTCAAACTTTTTAAACAGGGGGCCAGTTCACTGTCCCTCAGACCGCTGGAGGGCCGGACTATAGTTTAAAAAAAAACTATGAACAAATTCCTATGCACACTGCACATATCCTATTTTGAAGTAAAAAAACAAAACGGGAACAAATACAATATTTGTATTTGCATGTGGCCCGCGGGCCGTAGTTTGAGGACCCCTGCTCTAAGCTCACCCTCAGTGTGTGTGTGTGGGGGGGGGGGGGGGAGGTGTTCTGCCCCAGATCTGCCCAGCCATGCTGCTTGCTGCATTAGATGTAGGTTATTGGTTCTTCAATCATCATACTTCTTAATTACTTATTAAATCAGTTTTATATCCAATTTTACTCTGCGGTGCACAGTTTTACAATCAAGTTCTTTTGTATTTCTAGAGGCATTACTTACATCTTAATAACACATAAAGCAGACTTTTATCCCAACAACATAAAAACCAGAGATTAAAATATTTGGCTGTATTTGTAGAACACGGAGCCTGATGTCCCCTTGTCCTGTCACAAAACGTGGCAACCACACGTGTGGGATGTTCTAGAGAAGAAGGTGATATTGGCCTGAAGTTACTAAAGAGCTTCTACAGCAATTTCCAACTCTCAACGATAAGACTTCGTGATCAAGGAAGGTGAACCGATGCACTGAGAGTGAAAAGCTGCAAACTAGTCAATACAGCCCCAACGGGCAGACTGGGGCCCTCAGAGACCCTGTGGCTCTTGTCCTGAGGGCCAGCTGGGCACAGGCTGCAGGACACGATGGTGGACCACGTGCTCTGTCCTAGAGTGAACAGAAACGTAAAGAAACACGTAGCAGGCTGGAGGAAGGCCACAGGAGCTCTGTGCAAAGAGCGCGTAAGTAGGAAGGCAGCCTGTAGCGAGAGGATGCTTTTCTTAGCCTGGAAGGAGAAAAGCGGACAAGAGACAGAGTATATGCAATCCCTAACAGGCAGGAGGGAAACCTGATCAGCCGTTTCAGAAAGCTAAGGTGGGGCTGGGTGACCCCTCTGAAACCTGACCACAGAACTTAAGTCTACTTATGACATAGCTTAATATAATTAAGATAAATTTAAAGAAATACTAGGTTCCACAACTAGTAAAAGAAAGTGAAGCAAACATTAATTACAGGAAGAGTTTACATAATATAATGTACGACAGATCTGCAGCAGGGCATGAAACGATTAAAAATGTAGGCAATTTAGCCTTTTGAAATCCAGAGACCTCCCTGATAAGTGCCCAGGCCTCCCCGGCTCCTCTCCCGCACTCCTGCTTGGTCATCAACCCTTCCACCCCCTCCCCCACCCAGGATGACTCCCTTCTGCTTCCAACCCTGCACCGTGAGCATTCCAACGCTGGTATCCAGGAAAACACAGGCTCTGCCCATCTTTAAAATTATAACTAGAAACGTGGAAGGGTGGAAATGTCAAATTTCAATATATTTGAAAGCTGAACATACATAATATATACATACGGGGCCATAAAATAATGAAAGAGCTAATCTTTAGTTCTAGACCTTTTAAACCTAGGGATTCTTATCAATATGAATCTCTTACGCTACCACTTAGAATGTCAGAAGACTAACATTCTGAGAATGTTTCCTAGTTGAAAAACATTAGCTCTCATTCTGTCATGTGCTGGGGGGGGGGGGGGGGGGAAGAGAACCGGTGTAACACAGAAACAAAAGCAGCTAGATTGAGCAATATTTTTTAAAAGCTTCGCAGCAACCTGTTTGAATTCTGTGCCATGCAAATGTACTGTACTAACCCTGCCAGATCTTCTGCTCAGGGGCTGTGATCCGTATAACTCTCCATCATAACCATTTGTCTGTTTCAATGAAGAAAAGAAGAAAGTGACATCAGCACACAAATGAAGGCAGATTATAGACAGATACAGATCAGCAAGGAAGAACCAACCAGGTGTAAGGGGAGCGGGTGAATGAGAGCCCAGGGCAGCCTCCGCCTCCCATCTGCTCCTCTGCACCCCAGGAAAGTCCACTCAGTGTCCCGTGTAACTACAGGGCATCTGAGCCTTAAGGCAAAGTCCCTCCTATGGAAGAGGCCCATGGGCCTGGGCGCAGTAGCTCTCGGGCAGTTTCTTCTCGTTCCCAGTCTGATGGCCGTGCTGCGGAAATCCCAGCGCACAAGAAGCCTGCCTGCCAGGCAAGGGGGCGGGTCATGTTTCGGCCCGAGCCAGTCAGTGTTCAGTTCTGGGTTCGGGGTTAGTCCCTGATAATCGTGGCCCATTATGACATTTTATTCAGAACATTCAGATACAGCTTCTATTCAATCTACGATGAAGTGTAAAAGTTCGTCATGGAAAAACAGTAGGATACATCCTCTATCCTCTACATTCGTTTTTCATGCATCCAGTCTTCCTACTCCCCCCCCACTCCAAAAATAAAATCTGAGGACATATTTCATAATTTGTCCTCCAGGAAAATGAGAACGATCAAGTTCATTATTGCCCGCCACTTCTCTTCTCTGCTCCCAGTTCAAGTTCCCCTGACCCAACGCGCTGGGCTGTCTAAGCTGCGCTCATTCATCTACGAGGACGTGTCTGCTGATTAACAGCTGTCAAGTGACAAAGACATACCAGCTCTTGTGACAGAGAAAGGAGGGGCAGGGCACAGAGCAGGCAAGAAAGGCGGGAGATACCAGGGGTCAGGGACACAAGTCCAAATTCCAAACAGAAGCTCTGTCACGTGACCTTAAGTTATTGAATCCTGGACGCCCTCTCCCTGGGCTGCAGAGTTGTGCACAGTAACGTATACTTTCCAGGGCCACCGTGAGGATCAGATCTGATTAAAACGGGAGGGGAGGCGTTCGCCCATATTTTGCAGCCACGACATTAATGCAGAATAAGTAAACGAATTTCCGGACAGATTATAAATCCAGATTCACGGAACCTTGACTATAAAATTATGTATTTACTTCTGATACGACTAAAAAAAACCCCAACAACAGACCAACTTGAAGTTTCTAGATCAGAGTTTGTAGAAATCCCTCAGCATTCAATTTGAAAACTCTGGGGGAAATATTAAAATTTCTGAAATAAGTTTAACAGAAAAAATATTTAGAGATGGGCAGGAATTTTACTCAGTCTCATTTCTTCTCTCAACTAACAAAGAGTATGTGATCCAGAAACCCGTGTCAGGGACTTGAATATTTCAGACCTCAGGCGCATTCTCCTGCTATCTGTTTAAAAGCTAGTTTCTGGAAAAAATGTAACCATGAAGGCTAACATGGATCCACTTCGGGTAACCTTTACTGTACTATCATGAGTGAGGAATAAAAACGGTTCACATATAAACACGGCATCCCCGCTGCTGCTGAGGAAGCGCGGGCTGCTGCAGGCAAGTCTTCCTTTTGGTCTCATTCTCTAAGGCCAGCAGCACGGAGCAGAGGGTGGGTGGGGGCCGGGCAGTGGTCCTCTCTCACCCATCACCCTTTTTCTTTCGGCCTTTCATGACCACTCAGGGAACTCTTACTTTGAGGGCTTTGGGGAACACTCACCCTTTTCTGGTGGAAGAGAATTCTGTCATGGGGGATATAGTCCTAGGACAGATTCCGAAATCTATGGGCTCTTAACCACACCTCTATAGTGACAGGCACTTGGACCTTCTGAGAGACACCAGCTATGCTCCTCCAGATGGTTTTGTGTGTTGTCTGTTGGTGGGTGGGGCTGCTTTATGTGCTGTGGTAGGGTCAAGAGAGCTGAAAATCAGAATAAGACGTCCACAGACAGAACTTCCTTAAGTCAGACCTCTGATGTGCAACCAGTCTATTCTACGGAATCGTTTCCCGCACTCTGGGCTGTGCAGGCCACCTGCACTGCGGTCACCTGGGCTGCCTCTGAGGACCGTGGGCCCCGGCCCAGGAAATCAGAACCCAGGGGCCTGGGAACATGCATTTTGATGAGCTCCTCGGGGTGAGTCTTACATGCAGAGACATGGGGACACACTGCTATCAGAGAGGGCACTGGGCATGCAGAGGTTAGCATTTTCTAAAAGAGGAGAAGACACAAAAATTAATGCTTCACCAGAACCCATCGCTCTAACTCGTGACTCGTGATTAGTCAGGAAGCGCACAATCACCGCTCAGCGCTCGCAAAGCACCCGCGAACTTCCACCCGCAAACGTCACACTTGCCCACGCGACTCAACTGCCAGCTTTTCTGATGAACAATGTGAGATTATTATTCTAATGAGGCAAAAGACGGCTCGCCTTCAAGGGCATGAGAGATGAGGAACAAAAGAAGAAAGGCAAAATCAAAACTCCTGCGTGCACTCCCCGATGCCCGGAACTTGGTTGTAAAAAGGAGTGAAAAGGAAAATGAGAGTGAGCGCCAGAAGGTGTCCCTGACTGTCACCAACACATACACGCTTCCGCGCCTCTGGGCCGGGCCCCAAAAGGAATTCATTTTCAGTTGGAAAAAGGCTAAAAATCTAGAAACGTGTCACCAATACATTTAATAACTTAAAGAATAGAAAGGTGGCGAGAATGGTGGGGTCACAGAAAAGCTCTCGACGCCAGTGTCACTGTGGAAGGCGGCCCAGGAGACGCTGGGAAGAGCGCTTTTTCAGTCTAATGAGGTGCTTCTCACCTCCCACTGTCCACAGCAGGCCCCAGTGGCTGGACCTCGAGGCTGGGCTGGACCGAGCATCTCCTCGACAACCCACCCCCGGAGTTCTCCTGCCCTTACGTGGAGACAGCAGCCCCACTAGGAGGCTCCAGGGATCCAGGGTGCTAGGTGGGTGGATGGCATTATCAACTTAAAAATAAAAATACCTATTTTTAAACACAGATATTTGCTAAATAATTTGGAAATGCAATAGAATGAATAAAGCACAAATGCTTCTAAAAAAGTTCCCAAAGGGAAGGGTGTGCGACCTGCTCTCAGGACCGTAGTACCGAGCCACGTTCATGCCCAGCGCACTTTCTGGTGAGATGGGATTTTCTTCCGTGTGGTTCACGCTTATGGGCTTCGGAAAGCAGACAGCACAGAAACTCCTGGAGAGACGTAAGAGGATACTTTTGAATTTGAACCAAAAGCCTTCTTTTTGTTGCTGGGACTGGGGTCTTTCTGGCAAAGGAGCCCAGTTTTATGTTTAATTTGAATGGATACAGATTAGAAAACAATGGACTTTATGAGATAAAATGATCTTAAATTTAATATTTTAAAGGAACTACAGTTCTTGATCTGATTTGAGTTCCTTGAAGGCAAGACATCATCTTTTCCCTTGGGATTCAGAGCTGCTGGCACAGTGTGTGGCAAACAGCTGGTGCTCAAACAGTGTGTGCATGCCAGTCTGGGCCCAGAGCCCGACCAGGTGGGTCAGAGGGTGCCCAGGAGGCTCCAGGGAGAAGACCAAGCACTCTGGTCTGCACCCGCCTCTGGCCCACGGCCCCCAGGTAGAGACTGGTGGGTGGCATGTGTGTCTTTTCTGACAAAGATGCACTAGGCTTTTCAGACAAACACCCATGAAGTTAGTGAGGACACCGCTGGTTATTATCTGTCACACGACACCATTAGGATCACACGGCAAGTCACCCCAACATCTCACCCAGCTGTAGGGACCCCCAGACTCCAGGTCAGGCTGCGACTGCCAGAGTAAGGATGGACCAGGAAAATGGCAGAAAAGAGAGGTGCCAAGAACCAGTTAAAAACCAAGACAGACGTAACAAAAACAGAAAACAGGCAATACTGGACATCTTAACAAAATTGTATTTTTATCATGCTTTCTAGGAGCTCATGTATTTGCAAAAGGAATTACGTTAGGGTGATAGCTACCACAAATCCCATAACGTTAAAGAGAACTTCCACGGCAGATGTTGCTATAATTCCTAAAATCTGAAGCAGTTAGAGTAATTTTAACTCCTCCTCTAAAATCTGCCTCTGGCACCTGCAAAGAAATGAAACAGTGTAGCCCCTTCACAATTTACTGTTAGAACAGCAGAATCAAAGGCATTTTTAGTGCCCTACAAGAAGTCTAGGCGTGACATTGATTTGGTTGCCATGGTGACTTAAAACAAGCCTTCTGCTCTCTGCGGTCCTTAAGTCACACATGGTGGCTGCATGGAGCCCTATGACCACCAGCAGTGAGGGGCAGTTTCAGTCCTTTGGTAAAGTAAACTGGCAAATTAATTCAATGCCTTAAAAACAGTTTCCCTACTTCACTTCCCAAAGCACACAACTTTTTCAAATGTAATTATGAATATTTTTGGAAAGTTCAAGGAAAATATGTTGTTGTGTTTATCAGCCACTAAGCGACTGTGATGAAGAGATTTCACCAAGTCGAGGAAAGGAGCGTTTCCTGGAGGCGAGCAGACGCAGCCCCCGGGGTCCAGGCGGCCCCACTTCCCACCAGGCGGCCTCCGCAGAAACACCACTAAGAAAGACTTCCACCGACAGTTACTGAACCTGAGATTCAGATGCGGCCGGGAGCGTGTGTGCAAATAGCACACGACTGGCAGCCTGCTCCTTCGCCTTTATCCCACCAGCCACGCCCAGCCAACTTCACCAGGATGTGGCAGTTTTGTGATGTGGACAGACATACAAAAACACGGTGACCTCCACTCTTGGAGAAAGGCACAGCCCAGGTGCCTATGCTTATGCCCCTCACTGCTGGTGTAATCTTTCTACAGCAACCAGGAGACACCCGCCATTGCATAGATCTTAAATAAGTGCCTTGTCAGTTGGATAGTGACTACAAGACTACAAGGGGTAATGAGCAGGACGTGTGAATGCAGGGGTGAAAAGCGAAGGACTTGGACATAAATGAACCATGCAGACGCAAGCATTCAGGTTACTGACCCTCAGGCTTCCGCGACTACCCACTGACACGCGCTCATCTTCATCAGAAGCCTAGTAAGAGAAAGGATGAAATAGGCATGAAGTGACAATGCAACACAAAGCAGCCCACGCCAGCTCTCGATCGGAGGCGGCTGGCCGGACACCACAGCAGTGGGGCCGACTGGCAGCCTCCAAAAAGCTCTCGCCCTGAGCTGAGGTCCAAGCCAGCTCGGGCTTTGTGCGCCTCTGTTTATAGCAGGCTGTTTCCAGATAATACGGCTTTCGATTAATTTTATTAAAGTGCTGTTATTTACTTCACCGGAGTCTACAACGACGTAGCCTCGATGCACATTATTTTGTGAAATGTTCGTGGGTATTCGATAGCAAAAGAAGCATTAAAACTGTTATGAATATAGTAATACTTAGAAATGTCTCAAACACTCTCCCCTCCCCAAAGTTAGGTCAAAATGCTAAAAGCTGAGTTCATTGTCTTTGTTTAGGTAATAACATCAGTATTAACTTCTTTAATAAACATCATTGAGATAATGTATATATACTATATACTATATATATATATATATATATATATATATATGTTTTTAGTGATATATATATCACTAAAAATACAAATTAGATTTCCATCCTAACGCCTGAGTAGTGAATGAATGCAGTACTAACCGAGGTGTTCCTTCTGGATCTGCGTGAGCAGCGCTCACTGTCTTCCTGCCAAAGGAGGAGAGAGCGTGAGGTTAGAGACGGACACAGGGAGGCCCTGACAGTCCAGCTGTGCCTCCGCACAGTATTCCTGATATAAATGGCACACGTTTCCTTTGCCTTTGCTTAGAGGCTTCACTTAAATTGCCGGCGAGAAATGTTTTCTTCCAAAGGGGGGTACTGAACTCGTGAATAATTGGCATATTTCATCTTGGCTTTCAAAACAAGTGTGTGGTGGAGGGGAAGCCGAGCCTTAATTTTTTTCTAACCTCTAAAGTCTGGTCCATGTCAACCCACCCACTTTTTTTCCTTACATTCAGAGCCTTGCTCTCCTCCCCTTGGGGGTCAGAAGAGAAACCATGTCCGTGAAAGAGCCATAAGGACGCACGCTCTCTGGTGTACTGTGTGCGTTCCCAGATGCAGTTTCCACACCGGGAAGCCGGCACGGAGCTGCTCACAACGATAACTAGCAGCCTTTCTCTTCCTCGGTGGCACAGAAACCAACGACCCCTTTCAGGGGTGCCCTGAGATTGGCTACAAGGACATCTGCCTGTGCCACACAAGCCTAAAACGATGGCTCACACATTGTGAAGGTTGTAGTTCACCATTTTTTAAACAGTGGAAGTGTGTGCTCCTTATATTTCCAGAAGTGCCTTTCGTATTTTATGCAGGCACCTGCGATGTTAGGAAGAAATTTTACGTTTCCTTAGATTATTTTATGTATCAGGGATATTTAGCAGGACATTTCCACACTGGCCAGATTCTCAAGTGCTAAAGGTATGTGACAATGACCAGGAGGCTGGTGACAAGGACAGGAGGAGGGGGCACACTCAGGTGCATGGATGAATGATGGGAGAAGCCATGTCCTCTCGGGACCATGGGCAGCACCCAGTGGGCGGTGGGCCACCCACACCCTCCTGGGAGGGTCCTAAGGACAGGGTAGGGGCGAGCTAGTTCTCAACTGACATAGGAGCATAGAGAAGCTGTTCTAGGAAATGGTGAGAAGGTACAGGAATGTTTTCGCCAGAGAATAGGGGTTTCAGTGGGAATATCGGGTGGGGTGGGGGCGGGGCAAACATAGAAGGCAGGTAAAGGTTGGAATGAGGGTAACCACCAGCCGACGACAATAGTGAGAGAAGGAAATGGAGCATAATGTGGCCTCTGGGTTCCAACCAGAGCCCAGGATGGAAATGGGTGAGTCCTCATGCCTGGGACACACGCCTGGCCCAAGTGTCCTAGTGGACAGCACTCTGCCCCAGGAGGCCAGGGGGGCGTGGACCTCCACAAACACTGGCCTGGACACTCCAGGAGTCAGCTGCACAGACCAGACCAAAGGCCTGGCTAGGGACCTCCTACCCAGGCCTCCGCCGGGAGGTAAACTACCAGGCCAGACGCAAGAGGAATGGCAGGAACCTCTGGGGATTAAATTATGATGCAACAGGAATCTATTTATGTAATTAAACTGAGTAACAATCAAATTATAAACCATGCAAGTTTCTTAAAATCGTATCCAAGGCCTACCATCCACTGCTCGATGTCACCCCATTTCGTGTACAGCCCGTAATATTTCTACGGACAGAAAGGAAAGACAATTAGGCGAGAAGGGAAATGGTAAATGCAAAGGGAGCTGTGTGACATGCATTCCCAAGCTGCTGCCCAGGCCACACGGTGCGGGGAACACGCCAAGACAAAGCAGTGAGGCAGTGGAGCCGGGACACACCCCGCCCACCCGCTCCCACCTGCAAGCCCAGGGAGCCAGGACGATGCATTCCTGGGGCCCAGGGGGCCTAGAGACCAGGATGGACACCGAGCCACAGCACATGGAGCCCCCATGCTGGTTCCGAGGGCTCTCCGCCTCAGAAATGTAGCAGCAAGGGGGCAACTACGATTGCCCCCCGATTTCTGGCGCACTTGTTCCTGCTCTCTGATACCCCTGCTGAACTTACAAACTTTGGGCATCTTTACAGCTATGGAGGGGGAGGCCTTTGTACAGGGAACAAATAATGTTTGCAAGTTATGTTCTGATTTTCTGTAGCGAATGCCTCCATGTTTCCACCTGGCTTGTCTAAACTACGGCGGTCGGTCCAAGTTAGAAAAGCAGATTCAGACCGGCTGTCCCTGTTACTAAACACAACAATTCCAAAGGCAGGGGGACCCCAGGTACAGTTCAAAGAACGGGGTTTTACTCTTCTCTTTGCCCTGAATTTCCAGAGAAAATCAAGGACCAACCAACCACACCTCTGTAACGTCGATGTGATTTTCCGCTTCACACAGTAAAACCTTCTCATCAGAAGGGTAAACAATAGGTGTGAGGAGTAAAACGAATTGTTGGGTTATTTTACAGGGACCGCCCCCCGATGCTGCTGCAGTGGGTTCAGTCTCCGTTTCTTTCGAGGGGCGGCCAGGTCTAAGGTCCCCAACGGCCTTGCCCCTTCCGCTTAGAGGTGGTGTAAGTGGAGAACTGGAAGAGGAAAAATCAGGAGGGAGAATTTAGCAATGCCTTAAAAACACAACCAGTACAGAACGGCAGTATCAAAAGTACATGAGCCAAAGCTTTTTCTATGAGTGATGTGCCTTAGACTATAAATCACGACAGGAAAGACAATTACACACTTCCCAGTCATGTTTTAACATCAAATTAAGTAAAATCCAACAGCTTGAAGCTGTTGTGCATTCAATTAACATTAGCCCAACGCTCACTCTTGGATTCCAGGTAAGTATAATGTAATGCCATCGACCTCCTTTATCTTATGGCTTAATTATAAAGATAGAAAACGGGTTTTTAAAAAGGAGAAGGGCCTATATAAGTTCACAAAATACGATTTAAATCCCAAAGGTAGTCTCTACGATGCTTTCCTATTACTCTTTTTGCCAATACTATATCAAGTCCTGCACACTATTGCTCTTTTCATGATAAAAACGAGAACCAGTATCCAAAGCTTTCCATCTAGTTCATGGGTGGCCTGATAAACAGCGGCTGTAACTCTCGCTGTGTCTCCGTGTCCTCCCGTGGAGGGGGGAGGCCCCAGAAACCAACAGCGAGTGCAGTTGCTAGTTGCCCTGGCGCTAGCTCACAGGCCAGCACAGTGGACTCCAGGAAGCACCCCGCACTTCAGAGGTGAACGAGTAGGGTTAGCCGGTGAGTCATGCAGGGGAAGGGAGGGCCAGAGGAACGCAAAAGGTGCTTGGCTTTCAGAAATAGCTTTGATTCCACAGAAGAGAAGCCGTCATTCCAAGCAGCCGAACGGGCTGGAGAGCACACTCCCTGCCTCCCTGTCTCGTCCTTGCAGTGACCTTGGACCCATCTTTATTATACAAATGTGTCTCTGCTTCCGCGAGGAGGACCGGTTTCACTCCGCATACAAATTTCCATCTGGCCAAGTTCTCACTGGTGGGTGAGTGAGAAGAAAACAATAGCGATCTCGGGCGAGTAGCGAATGAGTGAATCCAAGTGGCAGCCGACCGTCTCTTGTGTCGGTATGAGGACAGTCATGCCTGCTCTGTGGGGTACAGCCTGGGTTCCCGCCCTCCTTTCACCTGCCGCCTTTGCTCCAAGACTGTACATGTGACTGGCTCTAGCTTCAGGTCACATTTTAATTCTCAGATCCCACAAAATCTAACAAAGTACACAGAGATGCTGGTGCCTACTTAACTGATTCCTTTACCCTCTTCCGGGTGGTACTGATGCAGACGGGGATGGGGCAGGACGGGAAGGCTTTTCAGGGCTGTAGGTAGTGAAGGAACTCAAGGGCAGCACTTTAAATAGTGTGTCGAAAGGGCCCCCACGTCCTAACTTTTGAAGTTAAATGTAATTATTAGCTGCTCTAAAAGAAAAAACATAGTTGTCCTTTACCTAGAAAGTGAGTAAGTGTATAAAAAGAAACTACAGGTGTCATATGTAACAAACGAAACCCATTTATGGGGAGACTGTGTACACGTTCTATAAACTCCCAGGGAACCTCTCACTCCTCCCTTCATTCCTGCTGAATCAGGGGTCATGCACCGGGTGTTTTTCTCTTTAATTTCCGTGTCTGGCCTGCTCAGTGCATGTAGTTCTGAACCTCAGCTGCTTCTACAAAACACTGGGAAACAGCCACACATTAGCCCTCTCAACGTTAGGACAGAGGCAGGCTGACAGGAAGCCACAGAACTGCTTTGTGGAGTCATCATTTTCTTTCCTACTCACGATTTTTAACAGTGAGGTAATAATCTCTTAACATACGGTAATGTGTACTGAGGTTTTCGACGTTTTCTAATAAAATTATATGGAAGGATAATCTTTCCCTTTAAATACCTGATTTCAAAGGATTTCCCAAATTCTGAAATGTGATTTAATTTTGTCCTAGAATTCGTTTTTTCCCCTCAAAGAAACAGTTTTCTGATTTCTTGAGAAAAACAAAGACGAGGAAAGCATTCAGCACACACACATGCGTCCGAGGAGAGTTGCTCTTCGCAGAGACGAGGCGGGGACTGAAGCATCCCGCTCAAGTCGCTTCACACACAAAGCAGCGAGGGAAGCAGTGAGGGCTTCTATGTATTTTCAGCGAAAGGTGTTATTTCTGGAAAGCGGCCAGGCCCTTGGCAGGAGAAAACCAGTGCATGCAAACAGAAAACCAGGAACGGAGAGCCTACCTTCTGGACCTGATAGATCTACAGAGAAGGCAAGAGAAACAGGAAGAGAAACATAAAATCCAATTTAGAAAGTAGATACATCGGACAGAAAGGCTTTGCAAGTACCCATATACATGAGTAGAGGTACATTGGGGGAGAGGGGGACTGTGACTAATTGGTAAAGTATGAATTAAACAACGTTTGAAGTCTCATTGAAAGAACTGGTCATTTCATAACTTATCTGACATTCGTTACAGATCTATCAGTAGAACACGGCGCGCTCACCGGAGTCTCCATGAGAATCCTGGTATTTCTCTAAGGCAGAAGTCTGTAACCTGTTACCATGAATGGGACAAAGGACTTCGTCCTCAATTTAAAATTTCTCCTCACAGCAATAGAAGTGTAACAAAAAAGTACAGAAACCTGATCAGAAAGCGAATGGGTCAAACCCACAAACGGTAGAGCGGTGCCCTCCCGTTCTCTCCCCGGTGGATACAGACAGAACACCAGGAAAGCTCCAGCAAAGCAGGGTGGCCCTAGATTCTAGGACCTAGACTATAACTGAAATGTATCTTTGAAAAGCCTATTATCATACGTTGACACAGCAGTTTGCTTCAGACGTTTCTCCTAATCTTGTAGGAATCACTAGGTAAGAGATACCTGCTTCACTCACTCACTCAGCCCACGGAACACGGACTGCGTCAGGCATTGTTCAAGGCACTGCCGAACGGCAGGACTGGAAACTTGGCATTTCTAGTCTTACAAGGGCGAGCACAGGTGTGTGCACTCACCGTTAGGACTATTTCAAACATAGTATCCCCAACTAACTGTTTATCAAGTCAGATGCACCCTGGTCATCGCATCACCATTGTTTTCCTGAGTGTAGGTTCTCACGGGAAATAAGAGGTTCACTTGGATTTCCCAAAGAGTATCTACATACCTTCTTCCTTAGCAAATCCTCACAACGCTTAAACAGCCCCCAGAGCGAAGCTAAGGAAGTCAGTCCTCCCCCTCTGAACTGGTGACGAGGCCCGTTATGGAGGGCGCACACAGGCACACCCGCACGCCCCTCACTCCCGGACGTGGTCAGATCACGAAACAGCAGGAGAGCAGCCACTGCTTCCATGTTCTCTGTGGGACTGGTTAATAAAATGGCCTATTTTGTGCGGATGATACTGTGCCTTCAGTTCAGCACCAAGAGAAGAACTTGTTTGGCAAGGTGTGCTTCCCCCTGTGAAGCGACGAGGACTGTGCGGCTCGCCCGCGGCCCCCTTTGCTTCGAGTGCCGGCACGCTCACCGCCAGTTTCACCCCGCGGTTAACATGCCGACTCTGCCCTCGGCTTCTGTCTGCTTTCACTGCTGAGCATACACCGATTCTGAGGCAGAGGGTGTACTGGGAAGACTGCAAGCTTTGCTGCTTTCTCAGATCTAGATTGAAATCTTGGCCATTTTCTTGGCTGCGGGTAAAACCATCCGCCTCTCCAAGGCCTGATTTCCTCACCTGCCAATAAGACTCGGACTCCCCCTCACAGCCTGTGAGCGACAGTCCCCAGCCCAGCGCTGCCACACGGCGCCCCCGGGCTCCAGGATGGCCCTGCCATCCCCCTCTGCCCCACCCAGTTCTCGGGGACTAGCAGTAAAAGACACCTGTTTTATTTCAAATATACACTTTCAGTGTGGTGCTCTCCTACTTCAAAGGCCCTGCATGCATGAGAGCAAAGTTGTCGTCTGTGTGAGTCAGCGCTGCTGGGCTCATGTGATAGCCATGAACCCCAGGATGAAGCCGGGCCTCCACCCCACCCTGCACCCCTGCCCGGCTCTGCGCTCACCTGCCAGGTGCCACTGGGCTTTCCCGCTCTCGGCTGCCTTCATGCAAGGTCCCCACGGGCTGTGCTGACCCGAGTCCCTGTCTCCGCTTCCCCCTGAACACACACTGGTTGTCACTGCACAACCCGACCACTCACAGCGTGGGGGCCGGTCTCCAGGCCTGCAACCTGACCCCAGTGGGAGTTCAAGTTCAGCAGAGGAGGCGTCTTCACGGTGTCCCTGCCCGTCCGTGAGGAGTGTGAGCACGGACAGACACACGATGCACACGGGACAGATAAACAGTGACGTGACCCAAGGTGTTTCCTCACAGGGAGGCCACGCCCCCTCCCCCTCCTCCCACAGCTCAATCCCACACGCGGAAACCCTGTCCCGTGTCTCGGGCATCTCTGCTGGGGAGCAGAGGACTCAAATTACCAGACTGCCTTCCTGTGAGACGGCCCATGAGCTTGAATCGACAAAAACCTCTGCCTCTGTGAACCACTGAAGTCTTTCCAATGGGAGTGAAACCCACCGTCACGATGAGGAATTTCAAAATCTAAATGCCATCTACTGACGAAATGAGACGTGTGTGTATGACCGAGGGAGGCAACGGTGGCGTTCTTAATTGGGTTTCCCAGGTTTTAATCAGATTTTCTCTGCAAAGCCCAAGATCCTTAGCAAGTACCAAACACCCGAGGGCAGGCCAGGCTTCACGGGCCCCCGCTGGCCTCGGGGTGCCCGGCCCTGTGTGACAGCCACCGAGGCCCCTTTCGCACACCAAAATTAAAGGGCCGTGACTTAACTGGCAGGGATACCTTGGGTTGTAGAATTAAAATGAAACAGAAGACGACTTCCTTTGACTCAAACAGAGAAACAGGGCTGGGTGTGTAAAGGACACCATTCAAACACACGGTTTCTTGGCTTAATTCCACTTCATTTTTATTCTCTAAATCAAGAACTTTGCAAGAACCTGCTTAGGTTATCAAGTGCACATTTAAATTAATTCTGTCTGTAATTAAGGAGAGGATAGATTTCATCTAAATGTATAATTTGGAAGACAGATATGTACACACACAAGCATGTCAAACTCCCAGTGGGTGGGTCAAGGCATGCAGCCCGCCGGCCACGAGTTTGACATGCTTGACATACGTTGTAACTCAGTTTCACCTTGATTTTGTACAAATGTTACACTGTATACTCGGTGAAAGTCACTTTCTCTTAAGTGTGAGAGAAGCTATAAAAACGATGACTAACACCACCACGAACACCGAAGGTCGGGCCCCTAAGACTCACTGTCCCCTCTCTCCTGAGCTGTTGGTTCAGCCCCAACAACAGAGCTCAGGGGACAGTTCAGGGAGGAGGGGAGATCCCGTGTGGAAACTCAATCACGTGGCAAAACCTGGCACAGCAACAAAAACTTGGGGCAAATTCTTCTTAGAGCTCTTTTAAGACCTTGATATAAAAAGGACTGGGCACTATTGGAGAACTGGAAAAGCCGATCAAAACCATTAGCCACCGAGAGGGTGGGAGGTTCCTGGTGCTGGCACCTGCCTCCACAAATGGTGATGCATCCTGAAAATGGGCTTCTGCCCACCGTGGGGGCACCCTGACCTCTGAGGCCCTCTGCCCAGACGACCACTGTCCACCCAGGGAGCGCCCTGACTCCCTGCTGCCATTCTGATTTCCAGAGCAGAGGGGAGGGGCTCCCAGGGCTTGCAAGTGTCTCCTGAATGAACAGAAGTATTCAAAGGGACATCGACACCAGGTGGCTTGGAAAAGCAACTTGTCATTTAAAATACCCAGCTCTTTTAGTTCAGGCTAAAAGAACTATTCTATTGGGCGGTGTCCAATGACTGTGATATATATCAGAGTCCGTCCGTGTGGGCACAGGCTGCTGGTGTCAGGGTGGCTCCTAAGCTCAGGCGACACCCTCTCAGGTATGTGACGAGGGCCTGCTCAACAAGACCTGCTCCTTCCTCCACATCCCAGCCCAAACAGCTGACTTCGGATGTGAAAATGCTTCTCTGCATGAACCTCAGGAGTCACTCCAGGTCAGGCTCCCCCCCTCCCCCACCCCGAGTTCGTGGGCGGGTACTGATCAGGTTCCAGTCCTTGCCCTCAACCAAGATAACGGGCAGAAAGGTGCTTCCAGAGAACCATCGGGCCTCAGGAAGCTTCAAAGTCCGAATCATTATTTCCAACTTCAAAATGATCAATGCAGTTCTAGGGGGCAGGGCACTGAGAAAATGCTAAACCCACGCTTCTTCCAGTGAATTAAGAGAAAAAAATACAAACAATGAAAGCACTCAGTTAATTCAGAGTCAAGTATCATGGACACCAGAACTTGCTTCCAACTGTATTTGCATTTCCAACAAGGAGGGAACGTGGTAACCTGCTTTCAAACACCTGTTTAGCCCATATTCACACAGAAACACAGCACAAGCACCACTACAGTACAGTCCCTGCCCAGCACGCTGCGTGGGGCGCGGCCTCTCAGGGACCCGGACCTCTGCGCTTGAGTTTCTAATGACCTCTACCTATCCCTCAAACCACAAGGAAGGTTTTCCTCCCCATACTCACCTCTGGCCGTGCCCCTCCCCAGGGACACACCTCCACAGGGAGTGACAGTCCCCTCAGGCAGAGTGTGACCCCGAGTCACCCAGGAGCCTCACTCTACAGGAAAGTGTGGAATCTGCAATGGTTTTAAGAGAAACTGGAAATCTAGATTTTATTTTTTCTTCCTGAAATCTCACAAGTTTTAAAACATCGGCTGGACTTTTACAATTTGCCTGCGGGAACCAAACAAGACTGTACACAAACCAGCCCCGGGAAGGCAGCTGGCCGGCTCTTTCCAACACACCACACTCAAATTTTCTCAACAAGCAGAGCCTTCGGTGGGGCCTGGGGCGGATGATCTCCAAGGGTGTGGCCCACAGGGGCACAGGGTCCCCTAGCGAGGGACGCCCTCATTCCCCCATGACCTCAAGGTCATGGAAAAGCCCTGGAAAAACTCAGAGCTCTGTCAGGTAGAGAGCCCTCACTGTCCACATGACTTCTGGCTCCAGCTCGAGATTATGAAAATAATAGCAAACACCTTTCACAGGTGTGTAAACACATCACTATCCGCTCTCCCGGGGCCACAGGGGGGAAATTTCTTCCCTGGCTATTGCATCCATGGCGTTTATTCTGTGCTCTGTACTACACTTGGGATTCAGGCTTCATGAAACCTATTAAAAAGTGTAAAACAGGGAAGGGTGGGTGGTGGGAAGAGTTTGTACACATATAAGCATAACCCATGGGCACAGACAATAGGGTGGTGAAGGCCTGGGGTGGGCAGTGGGGAAGGGCTATAAGGGGTCAATGAGGGGGAAAGGGGACTTATCTAATACTTTCAACAATGAAGATTTAATCTAAAAAAAGTGTAAAAAAGTGCAAAAACATTTTTAAACAAAACAGTTTAGTTAGTATAAAAACATAATTGTCTGTTCTTCTTCGATATTTTTAATTCAGAGGATCGGGATTCTCTCAGAAGTAAGAGCTTGAAGTGCAGAGCCAGAAAGCCAGGCTGGGCGGATCTACGCAGGCAAGTGGCGCTGTCCGGATCCCGCAGGCCGGGCGGCAGGGACAGGCACGTTTGGCATCTGTGCTATGCACCCTCCCTGGCCTGACCTTGAACAGGAGTCACAGGCACAGTGCGTGCTGATCATGAGCCTTGTCAGATGGACAGGTGCCTCCGCACTCCCACACTCTACCTAACATTAAACCGCCCGTGAAAAGAACCGCGGGAGAGGTCGGCATTACCTCCTTCTGCTGCCGCTCCAGCTCCTTCATCCTGATCTCTCGCGCCTCCGCGCGGGCCGCACGCTTCGCTGCCAGCCGGGCCTCCGCCTGAAACACACCCGGAAATTGTGTTAGAACATAGACCAGTGGCCCCTTCCAAGTACCTGGGTAACAAGATACTACTGAAAGAAAACCTTGTTCAGAGGTTAACGAATATACAGGAATGCATCGCAGACTCGTAAGAGTTAACAGGGTCAGTGGTAGTGGCAGTTACGAGTAATGACGACTGCTGCCATTTATGGAGCCCTTACCAAATGCCGCGGGCTCTATTCTAAGGGCTTTAGTTACATTAGCCATGTGCTCCTCGCATAGCTCTATTAAGCAGTTACTGTTACCGAATAGCGCTATTAGGTACATACAGTTAACATCCCCAGGTTATAGATGAGGGGACTAAGGCACAGAGAAGGTGAGTAACTTGCCCAAGGTCACCCAGCCCATAGGTGGCAGGACCGGGCAGCCTGCCTTCCTTTGAAGATACAACAGATTAATGCACGAAGCGAAACATTTGAGCAGGATGGGACCACGGGTCACTGGTTCAATCCCTCCCTTTACAGAGCAGGAAGTGGAGGCTGGGAGAGGCTGCCAGACATGTCCGAGGGCAGGGGGCTGGGACTGTGATCCAGATTTCCAGAACTCCTGTTTGGTCACCTCTCTACAACCCTGCTGCCCTCAGCTTCCCCTTCAACACCTGCAGTGCTGGGAGCCATCTTTCCCAAGACCAAGACCAGAGCTGTTAGAAGGGTTACATTAAAGAAGAGCCTATCTTTCAGCCTGTGGCTGTTTTTTCCGTACTCTGCTTGCGAGTATTTAAAACGCCTGACCCGGGCCAACCAGGGCCGGCGAACCTGGCACCTGAACGCTGCTTCGTGCTGCGCAACCTTGAGCTCACCCACTACTCAGGAGGCGAGTGGCACAACGTGTCCGGGTCCAGGTCCCCTGGCGTCAAACACATTCCACCTTCCATCCACTCAGTTTTTGGGGCTACCCTCGCAATTCTTCTACCAGACCTATAGACGCATTTTTCAGCCGTCCCACTATTCCTCGAAGAACCTTAAAACGGGGCCATTGGGGATGGCACCAGGCTTCCGGGGTGGTGGGTGGGCCAGCGAGCAGTGAGGTGGCCGAGTGTCGAGTCACACAGGGTCTCCCCAACGGTGGGCTCCCGCGTGGCAGGCTCATGTCCGGACGGCGGGTCCTGGTGTCAGGGTCATCCATCACCCCATCCCAGGCTTGTACTGAATTAAGTTCATCTTCTTTCTAAATTCTCATCTAAGAGGAAAACTGATCACGGCTGAGCTGTCAGCGGTTGACTGGCTTGTTCATGTGGTTCCTTCAAATCAAGGTGTCAAAATCGCAGCTGTGTCAGCACTTGATCCCTCACTGCCATTTTCAATTTTCTGAACAGTGTGAGGGGCAGCACCGGAGGGGAGGGGGAGGGAAGGTTCATTAGACTGACACTGGCTGCAGTGCTTCCTCCAGCCCCATGGACCGGCCAGTGAGAGGAGGACGCTCACACGGAGGGCAGCCGCCGCCCAGCAGCCTGTGGGCTCAGTGTCTACACTGGCCAGACCAGGTGGCCACGGCCCACCAGCTGGGCGGGGTGGGCCTGGGAGGGGGGCTGGGGAAAGAGAAGGGAGGGCATGGAGGAAGAAGGGGAGTGGAATGTAAGAGGAAGGGGCTGTGAGAGGGGGCAGAGGGAGACAGGAGTGCGGTGATGTCCCAACAGACCCCAGCTACCCAGAGGAGGGCTTCTGCTTGGTCCGCCGTCCCCTCTGGTCCTCATGTCCAGCCCGACATGTCTGTCCCGTCCCTGAGGACAACCCCCGATTGAAGGACATGAGCTTGGTTGATAAAGGAACCACACGAACAAAACCAAGTTATAGAATAAATTCCTTATAAGGACACAGCCAGCCAACCTCGAAGACAGATCAACTTGGTCCACAGATGATAATTTAGACAGGAGATACATGTGCAGTTCCATGCAATTTCAAATCCTGGCCATGGCCGCCCCGTGAAGCACCCACGTGACTCACACGCGGACAGCAAAGCGCTCAGGATGCAGGAGGTAAGGATCATGCTTGTGGGGCTCTGGCTGAGGACCCGAGGCATCTGGGGGTCGGCGCTGCAGCACAAAACTTGTGCGCAGGCAACTTCGCCAGCGTGAGGCTGTTATCAGCAGAATAGCCCCAACACCCGCCGGAGATGCCTCCAAGAAGAGCGCGGGAGTCCTCGCCACACGCTTCATCCTAAGACGCTGACATTGCCAAGAACATGAAACAGCCCAGCGCGGAGCACAGGAGATAACGATCACTCACGTGAGAATATATCTGATATGGGCGAGTCTTTACATGAACAAAAATATAAGATGGCAATGGTCCGCCACGGTGACATGCAAACCCAAATTCATCCCCTCCAGTCGCCTGAGCCCGGCCCCACCCTCCAATTGCTGTCGGTTCAGGGGCCAGTGGGCCTCAGGCCAGCGCTTCCTCGGTGCAGGGGAAATCCATCACCGTCGACACTTGTGTAAAATACACACTTGCACGCTGAGGTCACAGCCATGTCAAAGGGTTTGAGAGTTTCCAAATGCTATTTTCACTTTCTGTACTTAGCTTGCAGGGGGCCACCACTCACCAGCCTTCATCAGCCCAGGTCACCAGCCCGGCCACAGGAACTCACCGCACTGCCCAAGGCCCGGGAAGGACTTTCAAAGTGCGGTTTGAAAGTCTTGGGATGCAGACGAAGCAACTGGTGACCATGAACAAGGGACTAGTGCTACGGTGGGGGTGGAGGGGAGAAGGGAACTTAACCCAATGCTCGTGTCAGGTGGGATTCCTAGGGGACGGAGCCCTAAGCCAGACCCTGAGGAGCAAAGAGGAGAGAGCCCGGCCGGGGAGTGTGGGATGAGGGCATGTGGCCCGGCGGGAAGTCCCCAGGGCTGGGGTCCAGGCCCAGCCTTCAGCTCCTGTATCTGGAACCTTATCTTGAAGGAATGTAGAACCCCTGAAGGCTTTTAAGCAGGAACACAGCAGGGCCTGACTTTTGACTTAGAAAGTTCTCTCTGGCTAAAAGCTGGTGCAGGAAAAGGAGCGGGGAGGGCAGCGGGAAGCCCCCAGCAAGTGAGAAGAGACTGCTTTTTGCTTTTGGGAGGATGGGCGAGGCTGTGAACATGAGCGGGTGGGGCTGGCTGAACCACAGGCCAAGGATGAGGCACAGCTGTGAGGCCACTGCGGGAGGTCAGGGGCCCATGGTCCCACAGAGACCGACGTGGTCCCAGAGGCCAGACAACCCTGGAGAAGAACCCCACCCGGCCATCACCCTGAGGCACATGCACAGGATGCTCACCAAAACCTGGACATACCTCCCACCTCCAAGCCCGGGGGTTTTGGAGTTGGGGTATTGCCGGGAGCCGGTCCATGCTTGCTGTTTCAAGGGACCTGGCATATATGGCATACTGTTCTTAATATGTTTGCTCACCTTCTTGGCACTATGTGTTTTAACCAAGGTCTCTGAGAAAGGTTGTTTCCCCAGGTAGGGATTTTCCCCTGAAGTCAGGGAGGGAATAAAACCTCTTAACTAAGTGCCAGGTGGGTAATTAATCACTTTAACTACGAACAATCATGCTTAAGCTACATAATCTTTACTCCCTGGAATGGAGATAAGAAACGCCCTAACCTTTGGAATAGAGATTGACAGGATTGGAATCAACTGGTATAAATACAGATGTAACAAGACAGAACTTAGAAGACAGAACCTACACAGAACCTAGACACAGAACCTAGAGACAGAACCTACACACAGAACCTACACAGAACCTAGAGACAGAAGAACTTTGCTGGAGAGAACATGGCAAAAGATCCTGGACAGAAACTGGCCACAGAACCTAGAGACAGAACCTAGCAAGAGAACCTGGCTGAAGATCCTAGAGACAGAACCTGGCTACAGAACCTGGATAGAACATGGCAAGAGAACCTGACTAGAACCTGGTGACTGAACCTGGCTGGAGAACCTGGACAGAACCTGGCTGGAGAACCTAGCGAGGGAACATGGCTACAGAACCTGGCTGGAGAACCTGGCTGGAGAACCTAGCAAGAGAACATGGACACAGAACCTGGCTGGAGATCCTAACCAGAACTTGGCTGGAGATCCAGACCAGAACTTGGCTGGAGATCCTGGCTAGAGATCCTGGCTAGGCTGCTGATCAACTGAACGCTGTCTCCGTGTCATTCCTTCTTCGCCGACTCCGTCCACACCTTTGGGAACCCCTGGACCTGCTGGGATTGGACCCCAGCAGGGAATGGCCTCCGTGTTACCCGCCCCCAGTCCCCAACCTCAAGGGAGATGGCACGAATGGAGGAAAGCAGACAGATCTATGGAATTTAGGAGACAAAGTATCAACTGCTCGGGGTGTAAAAAAACAGTTTAGACACAGGACCGTGACACCCCCCAGCCAGCCGTCAGTGGGCATGTGCTGGCCGCTCCACTGACGACTTTGCCCAAGCTCGCTCTCGACCTCTGCTGGCTCTCCAGGCTCTGGTCCCCAGCAGCTGCTGACCAGGGGCCTGCTGCACGGCCCTGGGGGCTTAGGCCGCTCTCTCCCCTGCTTGCAGGTGGTGGCCACAAGCCCACAGCTCGTCCCCTCAGCCTGAGGTCTGGGCCCTGAACCCTCCCTCCTCTGCCCAATACCAACCTTGGTGAGATACACATTCAAATATCTGAGGATGAAAGGCTAGGGTTTTGCTCAGATTTGCCTTCACATAACCTGGGTGGGGATGCTGGGGTCCACATGGCTGTACGCGGACGGTGGTTGGGGCTGGAGGTGGGATGTGGGCTCTTTAAACCAATGGCTGTCACAGTGTCCTTCCCAGGGCAGAGGCCTCACGGGGACCTATCGGAGATGCAGCACCTGAGGCCCCACCCGGGCCCCCTGAGTCAGAACCTGGGGGGAGGCAGCCATCTGGGCTTCCACATGCCCCGGCTCAAGTGTGGGGACCTCTGCTTTCTGTCTTCCCAATTACGTCTGGTTGTCTGACAGTTTTCAAATAAATAGCAACATTTTTGGAAGGAAGGAAGCGGGGGCGGGGGGGGGGGCTGAGGAGGGGGATCTGGAAGGGAAGGGGGGTAGGGATGACAGAAGGAGGGAGGGGGTGAAGGGAGAGAGGAAGGAAGAAAATGAAGGTGCCCCAAACCGAAACCAAGCTCACTGCTGCTGGAAGGTGGCCGGGGTTCTGCTGCTACAATGTGCAGTGCTGTGCCCCCCACCCAAGAAAACTCTGGCCCCCTCTTTGTTCTGATGGAGGCACTGACCAGCCAGGGCTCCTCTGATGAGATCCAGGCTCCCTGGCTTCCTCAGGCACGCCCACAGTGCGGCTGGGAATGGCCAGGAAGCCGAGTTCCATACTCCCCCTCCCCCCCCCCCCCCCACACACACAGGGGACACGGCCAGCCCCTCCCCCAAGGATCCTCCTGGCCTGGCCTGGAATCCAGTCAGCAGAGCTTTACCGACCTGGGTTTTCAAGTAAGGCCCCCTTGGATGGAGGACGTGGTTGGGATGAGAAGACACCATTTATCACCTAAGCTGCCTCACTATAATTCTAAAAATCTGAACCTTTGACCCCAAAGTTCCACTTTTACATTTTACCTGACCACAGACAAATATGACAGCACTCCGGCACGATGGTATGAGGGACACTAACTGTGCACAGAGAAGCCCAGATCTGAGCCTCAGCCCTCCAGTGCCCACTGAGGCCACAGATGCGATCGGCCAGGGGCCCGGCCAGGGGCGCACGGGCTGGCTGGGGAGAGAGACACTGCTCCCTGTGATCTGTCCTCTGGAGTGGCACAGACTAGGCCCGGGTTGCAGAGCGCTGCAGAGAAATCACGGGCACAGCAGGCATCACTTTAGTGACGGGTTGGTCCCTGCGCAGCGCCAAGGGTTGATGACCTGCAGGTCTAACCCAACCGCAGGGTGGAAGTGGGTTTCCCTGGAGCAGGACACAAAGGCTTCAGGGTAAACAATCAGAAGCATGCCTGTCCCAGCAGCGCTAGACAGGCCTGCTCCGAGCCAGGAATTCCAGAGATAACAGCTTCCTCTGAAGAAGAGGGCTGCTCCTTTCTGGGGGTCAGGGAGCTGGGAGAGCCCGACTCCGCTGGGGACTGAGGCCAAGCAGAAACAGACAGAGAAGCAACCGGCCAGGATGCAGGGAGAACCCCGGCAGAGGCGTGCCGTGCCCTCGCTGAGCTCGCACGTGGCTGCTGTCACACGTCTTCCTGCCTGTGCTGGAGGGTTTGTAAGTGGTAGGAAGTGCTGCCCAGCACCCTGCATAGGGATATCTGTGTCCTTCCTGTGGCTCTATCCGTTTACCCAGATGCCCCCATGATGCTCCTCAGGGAGCAGAGGCATGGCGGGCCAGGAGCCCTGGCCCTCGGGGAGGACAGAGGTGAGGGCAGGAGGCAGACTCGCTCCGTCCTTGCGAGCCCCACATCGCACCTCGTCGGGGACTCCTGGCTCCGTCTCTACTTGTCCTGAGCTTCGGAGCTTCCCTGGGACTCAGAGTATGGAATTCTACATCCCACGGCCCCGCACCGGCCGTCCGAGAACCAGCGCTCACTCTGCTCTGAACTCTGCAGTTACCCAGGGATCGAGTGCTACGTGGAAGATGGAGGGGTTCATGAGCCTCAACTTTGGCGACTCTACAGAAACGGGCTGAGACTTGCTTTCGCCATCGCCGCCACCCTGAGAAAGCCTTGGGGTCAGGAAAGGCATCACAACGACAGCTGGGGAAGCCAGCTCCCCGCCCTGCAGAGCCAGGGGACACCCACAGCGCGCGGCTGACGTGCGCATGGCCGCCAGGCTCTGCAATGCTGGCGCCGACGTTCCAGAAGCCGTTTGGGAGGGAACTGTCAGCGCACATGAAGACCACCACCTGGATCGGGAGAGAGGACTGGGCCCTGGACACGCACGCGGGACCCAGTGACGGCCGCAGCCCCGGTGTGTTGCCTCAGATGTCAAGTGGAAATGATGCCGCGCGGGGCTAAGAGAGACGAGCGGTTTGTCATCCGCACGGCATTCGATGAAGCCTTAATACTGACCGTGCGTATCCACTTTGGCCTCCAGGTTGGAGAATTCTTCTGATAAACAAGCAGAATTCCTGTCAGGCCACATGACATAGCTATAGCTTACCCTCTCCCAGGAAAAGCTTAAGGGTGCATTTAAAGTTCACTCCTGTCTCTGTGAGAGGAATATTGTGCCCGAAGTGGTGACAAAACCTGTTCTGTTCCAGAAACAAGCAGGGGACTTCTGTCCATATGTGATTCCTCTCTGTGGTGACAAAGGAACACAGCTCCCGGCAGGGCGAGCCTGGGACCCCAGAGACCACACATGCAGGCCCGCGTTAAGGGACTTACAATGCGGGGCACGTTCCCAGCCGGAGCGGACAGCGCTGTGCAGAGCCTACAAGGCTGTGACAGAGCCCTTTCCTGAGCAGCCTTTGCTACAGGAAGTGGAAACAGCCACCAGCTTTTGTTTTCTTCGTAAACCCCCAGCCCCTCATATGCAGTCGAGTCTAAAAATAATCTGTTATTCAAAGCAACCAGGGGGACTGGGTGATGAGTGTTCCCCTGCACCCGTGTGAACGGGAACTCGCCAAGCCGGCAGCGCCCAAACGGCGACCCGTGCTGGCCTTGCACCATGTATCCACCGCCCGCCATGTCTCTCCGCTGCCACGGTGCATTTTACTGCAGTCTCAAACCGCATCTTCCCCAAACCCTCGCTTAGGCGGCTGCAGTAAGTTCCCCCACTGAGGGGGCCTCTCTTTATGACCATCGCCACCAGGGGAAGGCACCGTTGTCATGGGGAGAGTGCCACCTCTGAGAGTATTTTGGAAATAGTGGTGTGTGTGGGGGGGGAGGAGGGGGAAGTCACAGTGATTGGAGGGGGTACTAATGGCATTTGGGGGCAAGCACCATCCTGCAGAGACAGGCTGCACAATGAGAGGCTTTCCCTCTGGCCATCAAGCAGACAAAAGAACCAACTGATCACTTTCAGATCGACAAACTGCAACTTACACATAAACTTGAAATGTGTTCTGCAGTTTTAACTTGCATTGACTATCCCAGGAATGCAATCAACAGGGAAGCAAGGGAAGATTATACTTGATTTTGTTCAGAACTTCCCTAAGAGTTAGTCATAATTTTGTGAGGTCAAATCACCGGCAGCTGTTTGGGTGTGAGGACAGCATGTCTGTATCAGTCTACGTTCTGCAGCTACGATGTACCTGAAGGCTGCACCAGCATTTAGGCATTGAAATTCACACTCCGGTGTTGCACCTCACTTTCTTTTTAATGTTACAGTAAAACATTCTATTAGCATGGTATTGTGCATGCTGGTAGATGTTACCATCAAGGAATTTCATTTCAGGTTCATAATGAAGATGTTAAAAAATGTGTAATAAAAAAGAGGCATGGGGTCTGACGGGGCCGTGAACCACAGCCTTAAAACTGGAATGGAACGGAGGCCGGACCTCTGGTGCTCGGCCACACTCGTTCAAACAGCCTGGCCACGGGTTCAGGGCACAGGTCTGGGGGCCAGTGTGTAAGCCACAAAATAAACACGACACACTTTATCATTTTTACTTGAAGAATTGAAGGACACAAAGTTAAAGACTAAAGTTTAACTTGTTAAAGTTTAACACTATGTTTCCATCGAAAGCAACTCAGGTAAGTTATGGAGCACACCTTAAAATTATCATGGAATTTTGTGATAAAACAGCAGCCTTCAAAGAAGCCCTTATCTCGCTAAGTTGATCATAACTGGGCCTGGGCCCCGAGGACCTGGCACCCCACCCTCTGCTCCTGGGGGACCGGGAGGAACAGCCCAAGAAGCAATGGGCGCCACCTTTGTCCAGACTGCATCCTTTCGGCCTCGCCCGGCGTTTCCAGAGGGAGGCTGTCCAGAGGGTGTCTCAAGACCGAGCCACCAGTCTTGGCTCTACCACTGACCAATAACATGAGCTCGGACAAACTGCGTCCCTTCTGCCCATCAGCCCTCATTTCAGGGCTGGGCACCTCGAGGTGCTCCCGTCACCTCTGAAAGGTCATCTCCATACCAGGGGTCAAGCACTGTCAATCTCTCCCCACGGTGCCGCTGGGAATCTCAGAATAATAAACTTCTTAAAAGTTTCAGAATAACAAACTTCTTAAAAGTACCCTACATACCAAAATAGCAAACTTATATTAACCAGGAACGAAATTATTCATGTTACTTTATCGAGTGCAATGACTCGGAGCATCCAGCACAGCCCTGAGGGTGGGTAGGGACGCTACACATCACCCTCGATGAAAATCACTTCCCCCTCTTGCTGTGAATACATGCGAGTTTTTTTCTGAGAAGAGTGAGTGTTTACATTTCCTTCAACAGTCTCAACAAGAGCTGCTGGAACTACCGACAAGAGCAGGCTGGCCACCCATCACCCTGCATGCGGCTGACAGGTGAGAGCAGCCACCTGTGTGGCTCTCCAGGTGACAGGTTCCCTGCAGCCCAGGCATCTGGCTCCTCCCCTTCCCATTCCCTGCTCCACGCAGGGTCTTTCCTGCAGACCCCACCCCTTCAAGGTGTCACACAGCATATTCCCTCTCAGAATAAGGCGGACGCTCACAGCACCGCGCTTTCCTCTAGGAGGCCGGACACAACTACTGACAGCCTTCCCTGCGTCCAATGGCAGTCCCGGAACCAGCCAGGGAAGAATGAGAAGCCATCATTTCCACCCTCCAGGGGCCTACCTGGGTGGCATGGGGTTAGGGAGCAGCCACACGGGAAAAGGCTCAGCTCCGGGGTTCCCGTGAGGGCTGACACAGTGACTGATAGTGACAAAGTCAGTCCAGCACAAACTGGAAAAAGGAGAAATGTCTGCCGCGCTCCTGTTTCTAGTATTCTCTTCCTTATTTAGAAAACTTCAGCCCATCGAGTGTTCCTTTGTTTTGAAAAGTTTTGAAAACTCCCAGAAATAGAAATGAAGCATTTGATACAATGAAGAGGTCTCGATATGCACTCAGGAGCAAGGGCTGGGATCTGAAGGGCCGTCCGTCTCAGGAAAAAGAAGCCAGTGGCAGCCTCCAGCCTGAGACCCTGCCTGACGCGCTGTACACAGTGGTGACAGCTATCAGCACCAGCTCCGTCACAGGGCCCCCTGCCTGCTAGCTGTGTGGACTTGGGAAAGTCCCCTGACCTTTCCGTTTCCTCTTTATCTGCAAGTGGAGATCACCGAGCCTCATGAGGTGGTGGCCAGGACTGGGAAGGCGCCACAGGAAACACTTGGCAAGGCAGACACTGGGGGGTGGGGGGGGGGGTGGCGGGCGGGTGTTGGGAAATGCTACCTACTGTGACTAGTACCACAGCTGCAGGCCCAGCAGGGTCAGCTCAGCTCAGCTCAGCTCAGGGTTAAGGGCAGCAGAGACAGGAAGGCTACACAGCCAGGTACCGCAGGCAAGAAAAAAGATGCGAGGACAGGAATGAGGCTGCTTTCATAAGCTCTACCACACAAACATTAAAGTGAAAGATTTGGGTTAAAATTTAAAGTGAATCCTCACTACCGTCATTTAAGGTAAATTATGTCTCTTATTACAAAGTAGTTGTTCTTCAGATTCAAGGCAAAGCTGCTTAAAAGCTAAGTGACAGCCTTAAGGAGGAAACCACTGAAAGGCTGCCCTCCCTCCCGGCCCCCATGAATGAATGAGTCTCGGAATACACACCTGAACACACACCTGTGTGGTGGGGTTCCTGTTTGTTTTGGTTTATTTGTTTTGGAGTTGGGCTGGGGGGTGGGGACTTCAGTGGTGGTCTGCGATCATTTGCCTCGCAATTCTGAATGATTAAATCTTGGCTATAGTCAAAGTAGTCCTTTGTTTAATTTAGGAGAAAGAAGTTAATTTACTTAAGTTTCTCTAGATAGTTTGAATAATGAAAGTCCTAGTAAATCCATTCCTTAAAAGTAAGTTTCTTTATTCAAAAAAGTGAACTCTAGAGTTAAAACTGTGAGGCCATAAAAACTCTCTCCTGCCTACCCCACGACCAACTGACAGCAGAATATACCAGGCGTATTCCCTCACAGGTTAGTAATTCACACCTACGACCCTGGGCCACCAGGATTAACATTCGTAAACACGAATGGAGATTTTGGAAACTGGCATGTGAGCTAACTAGTCACACACGCTTCCTCTCTGAGTCACACAGCCCGATTTTCAGGGATAAGGCATTCCTCTCGAACATTGCCTTTTGAGGAGCAAACACATCAGACCAACGGCAACCTCACAGACCTGTAAAAACGAGATAAGGACCTCACTCTAATAGGTAAATAGTCCAATCAACTTCGAGAGAAAACAGTGTTGCAACTATAAATAACCTGATTTCCTGTGCTCAGCATAAGTGGCATTTTAAGCTGCAGGGTTTAAAAATTTTTTTACTAAGGAGGTTTCCGCTCTGTGACATTACTTCTGGCTGCCCAGAAACTAACTCTTAAAGAAAAAGGGAAATTTAGTCTCCATCTTTGCCCTAGTGGGACACTCTTAATATGTGAGAAAAGACCTAACTTAGTATTTCTGTAATTTAACTGCTTGAGGAAGTGACCCATCTAAAACAAACCGTAGGATCTCAGGACTCAAAATCTGCAGCTGAGCTACGGCAAGACCAGCCCCCAGAGCACCGCCTTCGTCCCGGCATCCGTCAACACTCCCACTCAGGTAGGGACCTTGGCACAGGTGCCTAGTGGGATGGGCTTGGCAGACTGTGCCCACGCTCTACCCAGACAGACTCTCTCCGGACAGGACTGATGTTTGTCAGTTCATGCTAGTCAGGATGTGGAAAGCCACCAGAGGTGACACAACCCATCTCAAACATGGGAAGTTACAAAAGTGGGAGAAGTGCATGGTTTCCACACTGCCCCTCCCACACTGGCACCGACTACCATGAAGGAGCTGGGCTCCTGCCCTCATCCTGCCGTTGCCTTTGCCAGGTAAGGTGGAGCTTGGCATTCCGCTTCCTCCTGCCAACCCCGGCTCTCCTCTGACACTGGGGTGGCCCCCAGCCCTCCTTCCCCACTGCAGACCCCAGTTCCCAGACAACAGGGTCACTTAATGGAGAACACAACCGGCAGCAAACAAACAGTTTGAAATGCCCAGAGGCCTCCAGCCGGAACACTGCCTTGCCCAGGGTGGCTACGGGGTGACTCCCTTCTAAGGCTCCCCACCTCCATTCTCAAAAAGTGTTTGCTATTATTTACTGAAAACAACCCTCCCACAGGTTCACAATTGCTTATTGGAAATCCCGGGACCAAGTATGTCTCGGGCTTCAACTAAAAAGGCCATAGATGCGGCCACCATATATTCTGCCACAATCCCGAGTTGCAGCCTTTAACCAAGTCCGTTAACGGGGCTGCAGAGGAATGTATGGATGTGTTCACACGCAGAGGTAAAGTCTGAAAAGTCGCCCACCAGCCAGGGCAGGTCTCACTGCCAAATGAATTCTGCCACAAACTTACTCAAAAAAGCAACAACTTTTGGTTTTCAGAACTTACTGGATCCTGGAATTGGTAGGGCAGCGATTTTCAACCTTTTCCATCTCATGGCACATACGTATTAGTTACTAAAATTCTGCAGCTCACCAAAATACATATTTCCTGCCAATCTGACCAAAAAAGTAAGTATACTTTTGATTCGTTCACACTGGATGGCTATTGTTGTGTGGACTGTTGTCACTTTTAATTTGATAATCTAAGGGAAAGCAGGTCAGTGCCCCTGACTAAACGGTCAGGTATTGCATGTTTCAAAATGTCTTGCGGCACACGGACTGAAAATCGCTGGAGGAGGGGATGGTGGGCCAGTGAGGATGGAGCACCTTCTCACCCAGGGCCCGGTCCAGACTCCCCTCTCTCTATTTCTATGAAGCAGGCGTCTCAGCCAGGCCCAATCCAGGGTTCCGTGAAGGGTTAAGGAGACTTTTGCGATTTCTACTCATTCCTCTGATGGACAGGTCCCTCCCTCCCTCACATCCTCGTTCTCCACGTTTACTCTTTTCTTCTTTAAAAAGTCCCCACCCAGAGTTCCTTCCTCTGAGCCAGAATCTCGTCCAGGATTAACATCGCCGGTCTTGGCCTTCTAAGGCTTGCCTAGATGGCTCCTCGGAACGTCGGCCTCTGGCAGCATTCCGCCCTTCCTTCTCCAAGGGCCCTTCCCTGACGGGGATTGCAGGGCCCCTCTGCAGGTTCCCAGGCCTAGAAACCGACTGGGTTAAGGGGTAGGAACCAGGGGCAAAGGTCTGGCCCAGGGCGGAGCTCTACATGAGGTCCCAGAAGCAGCACAGTAAAATGGACGCTACAAACCCACCTGACCAGCCTCAGCAAGGAAGTTATCTCCCAAGTGTGCACTCAGCAGAGTCTGTTTCTATACCTTTCTCTGGTTTTACCTACTGGGAAACTCCTTCAAGGTAAGGGCAGTCTTCTCATTCTGAATCCCCCACAAACACCCAGCAGGTGATTAATTCCTACCTGGTGAAGGAGTGATCGTTTTGGGCTCAAGTTCTCTGCAGTATAAACGTTAAACATCGTAACATGTTTCTTTTCCAAAGTGCATCCTCTCACCTTTAGATATTCATGACCAACCACAAGCCTCAGGACAGTGGGTAATGACGAACCTTCCCCACCTCACCCCGGCCCAATTTTAACCCAAATACCCCACAGCCATGGGTGTTAAGCCAGATAACTGTGAAATCCTGCAGGGTCCTGTCCAGACCCCCAGACCCCAGGAGACCAGCCAAAGTCTATTTGGGGACTGGGGTCCTTGGGGGAGGTGGAGAAGTCCTGCTCGAGTCGAAGGTCCAGGGCAGGGTACGTGCTCAGAACTGCCCGGCCACAGACGGCGCCAGCCTCAGGGCAAGGGCCCCGCTCTGGGCACCGGCTCCTAGCGCTGTATTTTGTAAAATACCAAACGACCAGCTGGGAGGGGCCCTCTAGCGCGGGCCTCAGACCTCCCGCCCAGCCACACAGCTGGCAGAACCGGTCCCAAGGTCCGTTCGTTCGTCCTGGGAGGGGCGCCGTCCAACGAAACCTGCTCTCCTCGCAGGAGGAACTGAACGCACTGAACGGAGAGCAGGGCCGCCCCCACCCGCACATCCTCGCGTGGGGACGTTCACTTCAGCGGACCCCAGCCAGGCGGAGTCCACCCCACCCCAGCGCAGCCAAAGGTGCCCGCTGCCCTGGGCCTTAGAGCGCCAACAAGGACCAAACGTTCGCAGTCCGACGCGAAAGTTTCCCAATGTTTTCCTCTTACCAGCCTCTGAGCCTCGGGGCTCAAACAGTCTATTTCCTTGTTCTGCGTGGCCGCCGGGTTGGTCATCCTGTCGCTGCAAGTCCCCTCCGCACACGGCCGGGAAAGACTCGGAACGCGGGCTCTCGGTCCGCGGGCGCAGGCTCTCAGCTCAGCTGCATCCCGAGCGCGGCGGTTCCAGCCCACGGACAGACCGGCGACGGCACCGGACTCGCCCTTCCCGGGGCGGAGGCGCCCTCCCCGCTTCCCGGCTCGGGCGCGGCCGCATGGGCGTGACGCAGGTGGCCCCGGCCCGGGTGGGGGCCCCGGGCAGAGGAGCGGCACTCCCGCGCGCCCCGCCCCCGACGGGCCCGCCCCCCATCGGCGCCCCACCTCCACCGCTCAACCGGCCCGCCCCGTCCTGTGTGCGCGCCCCGCCCCGCGACACAGCTGCGCGGTTATCAATCACCGCGGCCTCCACCGGAAGGGGGGTGGGGGTGGCGGCGGAGCGAGGGCGGGGGCATAAAGGACCCCAGCCGGCCCCGCCCACAGGCGCGGGGTGGGCGAGTTGAGAGGCGGTGGGAAACGGAAGCTGTGGGTGGGACCGCGCGGGGCAGGGCTCTGCTTGGGGCCTTGGGGGGCGGGGCCTGCGGGGCGGAGCGAGCCGCCTCCGTACCCCCACTCCAGTCCCCGCAGTCCGCGCCGCCGGCTCCCGCATGCTAGTGCCCCGCGACGTCCTCCAAACTCACGCCGAAGTGGGCTTCTCCGGACCTGGCAACCTCAGCCCGAGCCCAGCAGCACCTGCCGGCCGGGGACCCCCGTTAACGCGTCACCCCGAAAGGGGCCGGCTTCCCGGACAACAAAAGTGCGCGGCCCGCGGGGGTGAGAGCAAGCATGCCGGGCCGGCGCGACCTCGCCCGCCTCCCTATCAGCAAGCCGGGGGCGCGGTGCCAGCGGTTCGGCGCGGATCCGGTGGCTCAGAGCCGGGGCCGTGCGGTCTAGGGTCTGGCCGGGAGGGCCTGCGGGGCAGGAGCCCAGGGGGAGGGCGTGGGGAGGAGTCGTCCCGGTGCCGGGTCTGGAACCCGACCTCCCAGCACGCGCCCCGCCCGCCGCAGAACGCGCGCTGCTCCTCCTTTAAAAGTCCTGCAGACAAGGCAACGCGAGTCCTCGCCAGGCTCGGGCAGGAGCCAACGGGACATCCTCACATTTAACAGGATGTCTGCCTGTTCTGGCCAAGCCCGGAGCCTGCGGCGCCTGGGATGCCCCTGCCAGCCCCTGCGCCCGGGGACACGTGTGTGAAAGCCCATCTCAGAAAAACCACCTCCCCGCCTCCAAATGGGAACTTCCCACAGAGTTGCTTGGCCTAATTCTCTGAAAAGGCTGCTCCCGAATTATTGAGAGACCAGAAATTCACATTTAAATGTTACAACCCCCCAATTTCGCACTCTGCCCCACCTAACCTTGGGTAACGTGTCGGAGCATGACCTTCCCACTCACCTTCCCACTGTGTACAGGGCGCCCCTGCGCACGTGGCTTGGCTTCTGGGGGAGGGGCTCGGGAAGGAAGGGCTGGAGGGCCTAACCTAGGAGGGGTAGGGGAGACAGAAAAGAGGCGGGGGAAAGGCCCAGAGTGGCCGCTGGGTGAGAAATTCTGCAGGTTTCTACCTTGCTTAAGGTGAACAGCGCCAAGCTTTGATGGGTAGCATCCTTGGGCCCATAAAAATGAATTTTAAAGAGATTGAAATGCCTTTTATTACCTGATTTGCTTGCTCTAACACTTTTAAATATGTTCATGGATTACAATTCTTGGCTCTATGAAATCAAATGAATTGGAGAAAATAATTCTAAACGGCTCTACATGAACAACTATAGGACTTAGGGAATGTATCACGAAAAGCAATTTGAATTTTAGTAGAGTAACAACTTTGCAGATGAGAATGCTAGCCAACCATTAAGGTTTGGAGACTGGTGTGAATATTCCCACTGAGACAGGCAAAGGTTAGAGCTATGTGCCACCCCAAACCCTAGGACCACCCGTCCCAGAGCAGGGCCCATGGAGCAGGCCCCATGGAGCAGGCCCCGTCTACCTGCCCGCTTGTCCCTGAGGAAAACTGCTGCACACCCCCCAACCCCAGGGGGCCACGGAGGGATGGGGCTAAGTGGCTCTGGAATGAGGCCATCTGGCCCAGTTTCTGGCTCTGACCCTGGGATGCTGAGCCCCCCCCAGTAAAATTCTTGTGGCACACTGGTTGAAAGTCGCTGTTCTAGTCGGGAAGCTACTACATTCTGACGTGTTAGCCCAGCCATTCCGTGCCGGGGCTGAGTCTCAAACCATAGGACCAACGTTGGTCTATATCAGGGGTGGGCAAACTTTTTGACTCGAGGGCCACAATGGGTTCTTAAACTGGACCGGAGGGCCGGAACAAAAGCATGGATGGAGTGTTTGTGTGAACTAATATAAATTCAAAGTAAACATCATTACATAAAAGGGTACAGTCTTTTTTTTTTTTTTAGTTTTATTCATTTCAAACAGGCCAGATCCGGCCCGCGGGCCGTAGTTTGCCCACGGCTGGTCTATATTACGGGTGGAGTGCTGAACTCGGGCTCCTTGGGTTTATTATTTAGACTCCGGGCCCCAAGAATAAAGTTGCCTTCTGTGTTAATTTTGCTATAAATAGTTCTCTAATGAAAAGGACCCCCTTCTTGGGCAGGCCTTTCTCTCCTTTTTATTTTTAACTGATCACAAGGCCACTTGTGAGGATGATTAATGAGGGACTGGTGGAACCCACAAATTTGGTTTCTTGGGGGAAATCCACTAGGAAGCCAAAGGAAGGGGCGTGGCTGTGCAAATTGACATTGTGTGGCGTGAGAAACAGGGAGGGGCACCACATTTTCACCCCGTTCTCACAGCTCTGGAGGCAGCTTGGCAGAATAATGTTGCCGGGAGCCGGTCCATCCTTGCTGTTTCAAGGGACCTGGCATATATGGCATACGGTTCTTAATATGTTTGCTCACCTTCTTGGCGCTGTGTTTTAACCAAAGTCACCTCTCTGAGAAAGGTTGAATCCCCAGGTAGGGATTTTCCCCTGAAGTTAGGGAGGGAATAAAACCCCTCAACTAAGTGCCGGGTAATTAATCACTTTAACTACAAACAATCATGCTTAAGCTGCATAATCTTTTCTCCCTGGAATGGAGATAAGAAACGCCCTAACCTTTGTAATAGAGATTGATAGGATTGAATCAACTGGTATAAATACAGTTGTAACAAGACAGAAACTCGCAGAACTTAGAACAGAATCAAGAAGACAGAACCTACACGGAGCCTAGAGACAGAAGAACTTCGCTGGAGAGAGCATGCCGGAGGATCCTGGAGAGGGACTGGCCTCAGAGCCTGGAGGCGGAGCCTGGCAAGAGATCAACTGAACACTGTCTCCATGCCCTTCCTTCTTCGCCGACTCCGTCCACACCTTTGGGGACCCCTGGACCCGCTGGGGCCAGACCCCAGCATAATGTGAACACTTTACCTTGAAGAAAACAAAACTAAAACCCCCTGAGAGTATCAGGTGAGAGGAAACCAGACAAGCAGCCCCGGGTTTCCATCCTCAGAAGGTCAGCAGAAGAGCCCGGTGTGGTGTGAGCAGCGTGGGGGGGAGGGGGGTGTTCAGCAAGAAGGTGACCACCCAGCTGGACCGCCCCAGCTTAGGCCTGGGGTCTCTTCGTAAAGAGCTTCGAGGTCGCTGCCACAGGTTCAGTTTTGTCTCCTGTGGTCAGTGTGCCACTTCCAACAGGTGCACCCTGCATTCTGGCCCCTTCCAAGCTGCCAAGCCGTTAATGACCTGTTCACACAGCCGCTATTTCCACCCAGGGATGCTGTGCTAAGGGGGCCCCTGAGGTTTTGGGGAAGCTCTGGCTGTCTTGAGCATCCCTAAAGCCTTCATGCTTGTGCCTTCTCAACAAAAATTAAAGGTCCCAAATCTAAAAAAAATTTAAAAAAATGCAGTTCTCTGATGTATACAACTTTATTTCTTTCATGAGAAAAGAACAGAAGGTAAATAGAATGGTCTAATTTTGTTCTGGGAACATGAGACTCCCAGCTAACCAGCAAATGCCAGAACATTTAACCAATTTGGGGCCACACCCAAGCTGGGCTGACTGGTCTCCATGGTGCTGGTCGGTTGCTAGGTTCACTAGCTTTGCCTCCTGCTGCGGTTTGGTTCTGAGTGCTAGAGCTACGGAGACAAAACCTCCCAGAGGTCCTCCCGCAGAGCACGCGGCAGACGGGGCAGGGTGGCTCCCTGCCTCCCCATGAGTCAGATAACTGACACAAACCCATTTTTCTAAATCACAGCCGGGACATCTGTTTTCCATGAGTCAGTAGCCATGTTGATGACAGCAGAATAAACTTATCTATATCACGAACAGTAACATTATTACTTTATTACTTCTGCAGACAGTTACGTTATTACTTTATGTGGATCCTTTGACTAGTATGAAAAAACACTCTTTGCCCTAGCCAGTTTGCCTCAGTGGATAGAGCATCGAACTGTGGACTGAAGGGTCCTGGGTTCCATTCCGGTCAAGGGCACATGCCTGGGTTGTGGGCTCGATCCCCAGTTGGGGGCGTGTAGGAGGCAGCCGATCAATGATTCTTTCTTGTCATTGATGTTTCTATCTCTCTCTTCCCTCTCCCTTCCTCTCTGAAATCAATAAAAATATATTTAAAAAACACTCTTTATTATAAAGATGTTCGTGAAATGATCACCCAGATCCACACTGCACCCCAGTTTACAAAGCACTTCACACATAGAGGGAGGCTCACAGAAGTTGTCTAACTTGTCACAGACACATGTGGGAAGAATGAAGCCAGGCTTTTAACCCAGGTCCCCACTCGTGGCCCTCAGGGCTTAGCGTCCAGGACACCACCTGACACAGAATTGTCCCTCCCCCCACCCAGCCAGCCAGGGGTCCTCACTGGGAACAGTCAACAGACAGGCTTGGGAGTGTCCTCAGCCACCTCCCTGGGCTTAGCCTGGACCAAGGGCTTTGGCAAAGCAACGGCCACACCCAGGATGACCTGGGCCGTTGGTAGGAGCCTCGGATGGGGGAGCCTGCCCCTTCCTGCAGTCTGCAGAGAAAGCTATACACCATGGTCAGCTGGCCCAGCTCAGGCCCACAGTGAACTTGATCCTTGGCCAGGATCCTGATTGCCTCCAGTGGACAGAGCATCCGGGAGTAAGAGGCGAAAAAGCCCAGTGAGCTTGCTTCTAGCATTAAACAGCTCCCGCTAACTGAGCCCGCCCCTGTGCTGGGATGTCTCACACGCTTCATCCTTAGGCCTGCCATGACCCGTGCTCTCTCCCCCCTCCTCCCAGACTGTGAGGGGGCTCTCCAGGTATGGGGGCACCTTCTCACCACCCCATACATGATGATGGATGATTCTCCTAATAAAGTGAGCACTGATAGATCGTCATTAACTCTCATCAACTATTTAATATTTTTGTAGCAACTGGGAATGGAAGCTCTCTTTAAAAAGGGGCACGCCTTGCTCTGGCCAGTGTGGCTCAGTTGGTTGAGTGTCATCCTGTGCACCGAAAGGTTGCCGGTTCGAATCTTGGTCAGGGCACATGCCCAGGTTGCGGGCTCGATCCCTAGTGGGTGGCGTGCAGGAGGCAGCCAATTGACGTTTGGCTCTCACATCAATGTTTCTCTCTCTCTCTCCCTTTCCCTCTCCCTTCCTCTCTCTCTAAAACTCAATAAAAAAATAAAAATAAATAAAAGTGGCATGTCTTTAGGAATGACTACTCAGCTCCCAGAAATTCACCACACTTCTTCTTCATCTAGATTTAAAAGAAACTCCCTTTGGACTTTTTAAGGAAGGTGAAGAGTGGGAGTTTTAACTGGACTGAATCCGAGCCAGTGGCAGAAAGCGGGGTGCAGGTGTCCCGGGCACTTTACCCAGAAACACGAGCTGGTGTAAGATGACGGTGAACGTGGTAGCATGCCTGGGAGAGGAGGCGGCTTGGATGCCTACATGGATTGAGTAAGAGGTATGTCAGGAACAAGCCAAGACAGACAGGGTGGTTAGAGAAACAGAAAACAGCGGTGTCTCCTGGCAGCCAGCACTCGCCCACGTCCCCAGAGGCTGGTGTGAGCAAGGCAGCTAAACAATGCAGGTGAGGTGTAGAGAGCAGGCCGAGCAAGCGTTGCGTTTGCAGCCAGAAAAACCTGGGCTATTGCGTCCTGCTGTTAAAATTCTACAAAGAAACATTTTCAACGACATGGTGGATTGCAGCCCGAGAGGAAGGCCGGCTTTGGGGAGGGTTTTGAGGTGCGTGGAGATTTGTTCATTTGTCCGTCTGTCTGTAAGATGGATGGGAAAGACCCAGCGGAGCCTGCTTGAAGGTTGAGAAGTAGGAGTCCAAGGAGAGAGGAAACAGTGAGGCAGGGTGGGGGGCGTGGATGGACTCCCAGGATTCTGAGCTGAATGGAGACGAGAAAGCCAAAGGGGACAGAAGAGGACAGGCGACAAGAGGTGCTGTCTGTAGCAGGGACTGTGGCCCGGAGCTGGGGGAGGATGACCAGCAGGAGGAACCGAAATGGAAGGACCCGTCACAGGGCTGCCTCAGACCCAGCCCGGGAACAGTTTTCCGAACCTGAGCAGAACCCTTCCATGGAGTTCCAGCAAGTCCAATAAGGCTGCCACAGGGTAAAATCTGACCCACATGGAGAACAATTTCTGATATATTTTACTCTGGAATTCAGTTGATCTCCTAAAGGGTCCAGGAATGAGTCCATAGCAACCTGGAGAACAAATGTACCCGTTTGCCAATCCAGCCCTCAGAACTGGGCATCCTTAAAGCCTGGCCAGAGTGATCACAGACACATCCCCTGAGGAAATGGCCACAAACGCCTTTGAGGGCATCTCTCAGGCCAAACAGTCAGTTGCTCATGAACACTGCGAGTGCCAGCTGATGGTTTTCTGAAACTACTGAGAACAAAACAACTAAAACGCATTCTGTATTTCTCAGTCATATGGGAACACTCTGAAAAATCCCCCAAGTGAACTATCATCCAAAGAGAACAACCTATATGCGCTGTCAGAACAGTCCATCTAAATGATTTTGATCGGAATAGATAGTGACTTGGGAAAGTCGGCTTTATTCTCAAGGACTGTATTCACCAGCCAACGGGGCACCCCACTGAGAAGAGATAAATAAATGGAAAAGAAAACAATGATAAAAAAAACGAAAGCAACACCCACTCGTTTGGCTGGGGCCTCCGTCAGCCTGCCTGTGAGGGCAGTGCTCCGGGACAGACAGCAGGCTCCCCACAGTCAGCTCTCCGACACAGACCCTCGCCCGGCTAGCTGGAAAGTCCAGAAACCACCCATGTCCGCTGGTGTGACTGACAGCTGCCATTCACAGAAAGGAAGTGTGGGGGACACAGGGCCTTGTGGTACCATAGCAGACAGGGAAAGCCAAAGGCCCTGGTGATGAACGCCGAGGTTTAGGAAACCAGCACTCTTGCTGAGCAGCTGGACTTGAAGAGGAGCTGACTCAGGGACAGACAAAGACTCGGGAGGGAGCCACCGTCTTCCCACGGTGTGCAAATCCGACAAGAGCATCCCTAGAGCACTCTTTCTAAGAAAAGGAATTTCCCTAAAGGGAAAGAAAACCAACTGCCGCACACTTCAGCACAGAACTAAAAACACATGCCCACACCCCAGTGTGAGGGTCCCCCCTGCAGTCCAGTCCCTGAATACAGGTCAGAGAAAAGCCAGCAACCATTCGAGGCCAGATTACGAGCCTTCGGTTGTTCACCTTCATTAACAGCTGTATGAACACATCGGTACCTTTGCAGAAGACGTTAGAGGAGAATATAAAAGCCTCACCTTTGAAAAATGAAGATTTTAGATGACCTTCAAGGGAGGTTTGAGGACGAGCGAAGAACAGCAGACTGGAGAGACATGCTTGGCCCGAGAGTGGAAATTCTGGAATAACTGGAGATCAAATAGCCACTCCTGACCACGTCATCTCCGAGTACCAGCAGAGAGGTCCATTAAACTCACCCTTCCACTCGACCTCACGGGGCAGCTGGGACCGCCTTCGATTCATGGAGGGGGTGGCCCCAGCCCACCGCAGCTTTCCAAGGGCTTCTCCTCACCAGGGCTCCGACTTGAGCTACTCAGATGGCCTTGGGGCCCGTCCTCTTATCCCCACTGCCACGGAGCATCCCTGTTAAATGTGGGACTAGACTTTATAGGGAACTCTAATATAAACACAGAGCAGGGCTTCTTAACCTCGCACTGCTCACTTCTCGGGCCAATAATTCGTTGCTGTGACGCCTGCTCTGAGCCACAGCAGCCTGTCCTCACACACTCGGTGCCAGCAGCACTCTCCACCCTCGTCCTGACAACCGACGTCTCTCCAGACACTGCCAAAGGTCCCCTGGGAGGCAAAAGGGTTCCCATAGAGGGCCCCTGGTCTGGAGGGGCTTGTACCTTTATCCAGGTGCCCACATTGTACAAGCAGGTTGACTGATCAGCCTGTACAGGTAAGTCATGCAAACCCATAGCTAAACATGCACAGTGATGGTGGTCAAAGTGGAAATACTTCAACACATCATCTAATCTCAGTGTCCTGAGTTTTCACTCCGGAAGAACTCCAAGTGCATCTAAGAACTCCCAGCCCCCTAGTTACTGCGGTCAGGGGTCAGGCAGAGCAGGAAGGCGGGCACCCTACCATGAGGGATAGGAAGGGGCCACAGGGTGGGCAGGAAGCTGAGCTCAGGGGCCACACGGTCATGTCATGGCTGAGCGCGTGATCGCAGAGGTGGGCTGCAAGCAACAAGACCAGAGAACTGATAACTGGAGGCCACCTGCGGGGTTCACACAGAGAACGGGGGTGATGGCACAAAGCCCTCACACCTCCAGAGCACAGGTTTGGGAGGAAATCTACGTGGGATCCCCGCTCTGACACGTCTTAGCTTGTAGCTCTGGGCACTCCCGGGTCCTCTTCCAGCTTCCTGAGCTTCCCAGCAGGGCGGCAGTGACGGTGGGAGGCCAGTCTGGCATGAAGACGTGCCCTCACTGGACCTGCCGCACGTGTGGGGGTTATTCTAAAGCACAGATTACATTTCCTGCAAAATAAGGGACTCTGGGATTACAGTTTACATACAGGTTCTGGGAAGCCGTAGGCTGTCTGGCGTCACTTAATTAGCTTGGATTGCGTTTATGGCTTTCATCAGCACTTTTTGGGGTGCTCGGGGAGCGTTGCCCTCACCTGGGCAGCTGCCTACCTTCAAGCCCAGAATTTTGGCTTTGCCCACTTTCTACTCGCAAAGCCAAGCTTGTGGCGTTTTTGTCCTCCGACAACTACGTTGTGACTGTGATTATGTGAAAACCGATGTATACAAAGACTGGAAGGAAACGTGAGAAACAAAGAGCTGCTGTGTTTACAAGACGGGAGTGTGGGAATTTTATTGCTTTTCAGAACACCCTTAGATCTCGTCAGAATGCTCTCTAAAAAGCAAACAGGTACTACTCGGGTTAAGGAGCCTGAACTTTATTCCGGAAGCAGTAAAGGACCCGCCGGCCGGCAGGCAGGATCTGAACAGGGAGGTAAGCCTTTGTTTGAACAGAGAATCTGCAGGCTACAGGAAAGGTTGACAACCACCCTCACTATTCTTTTCCAAAACCTCCTTGGCTGGTCTCACTATTTAGTCTTCCAGAGTCACTTTAGAGTTTACTTGGTAAACTCTGAACCAACCATCTCCCCTCAACTGGGATTTTACTTGAGTTACATTATATTTGTAAGTTATTTGGGGATTAAGTCACATTCCTTCCACGGTGGGCCTTCCCATTCAGAATTGAGGTAGCTCTGTCTCCATTTTTTAACTTGACGTGCCCTTCAGTCTATTGTTAGTTTGCTTCATAGAGGTCCTGCTTCTCTCTTTTTTTATTTTAAGGAAAGAAAATGCCTTTAATCTTTTTACTTTTCCACTTACAGTTGATAGACAATATTATGTTACTTTCAGGGGGTCCTGCTTATTTCTTTAGTCCTAAATGCTCCTTCAAATGGAATTTTACCTTCTTGCTGTTATTTAAACACACACACACAAACACCCATCATCGTGGGATATGGGGATGCTGTGGATTTTTGTTTATATCATTCGTTACAAAGTATTCCACTGACCTCTCAGTTTGAGCTGGATTTTTGGATTAGACACGCCCCTCATCTGCAAGTAGTTGCACATTTTATCTGCTTCTCAGGAGTTACAGTGCTGATTCGCTGTCCCGTCTGAGCAGCAGAACTCCCATTACTATCCCGTTACAGGGGCCTGGCCTGTTGGTACCCTGCAATTAGGGAAAGAACAGGACACAGCAGCTGTAGGCGAGTGTTTACACTGAGATAACACAGGACAGGACAGGCTGGCAGGAGTTAAATAGCATCAAAACTGCCTGTAAAGAGAACCTGCTGTCGGTCGCCCCACACGGCCCCTGAGAGGAAACCAGTGACATGTCTCAGAACAAGACGCTCTCGCCTATGGGCTAGAGTCTAATTTTGATCAATAAAACATAAACAAGCAGAGAGACCTGGAGAAGGAATAGGGCAGAAGTCAGGGAGCGTGAATTATTGTTATGTTAGAATACAATTGTTTTCTGCAGGGAGCGAGGGAAGGACACTGAGCTCAGGGTCTGGGGCCAGCACGGCCTCTGCCTGACCCTGGCTGTTGCCTTGGCCAGGTGCACACCCCGTCTCTCTGCCTCAGCCTCGTCATGTGAGTAATAGTAGCACTAAGTGCATAGAGTTTATAAGGGTTAAGTGAGTGATTATTTGTAATCAGTGTTTGAATAAGAACCATGCTAACCGTTAAGGGTAGCTAAGATGTTGGTCTATAGATCCACATTTTTGCCCTGGTCGGTGGGCTCAGGAGGTTGGAGCATCGTCCTTTCCCGGTCAGGGCACACACCCAGGTAACGGATTCCGTCCTCAGTCGGGGTGAGTACAGGAGGCAACGAATCAATGTTTCTCTATCACATTGATGTTTCTCTCTCTCTCTCTTCCTTTCTAAAACCAATAAAAGCATTAAAAAAAAAAGAATGCACATTCTTACAAAAATAGTTTGAGGAGCATTTAATCTAAAGCTGATGCATTCAGCCATCATTTACAAAGAGACATGGGAGCTAACTTTTGTCCTGACCTAGACCAACCTGCCCCTCCCTATCTGCCTTCCTGCCCCGCCCTCCAGGCTCTATTTGGCCCTCCCTTTGTGCAGCTCAGAACCCACAGCATGCCCCGTGCACCCTGGTGCGGGGAGACTAGATAAACTCGTTAAACCCACACGACCGAAGTACTCACTGGAATTCTAAGTCACGAGGCGCTAGTAGGAGTGACCCGATTACTTTTCTAGCATAAGAGGCCCAAACTTTTTGACAATTACTTTCTTTCAGGCCCAGTCACTTCCTGGTTGAGTTATGATCTAGATGGCTGAACTTGAACTTCTCCAGCCAGATAAGGAGGTATGGTTGTGTCTCCAAAGAATGGTATTGGGCAATAGAAGCTGAAGAACTTCCTTTTTGGGGTGAAGAGACTCCCCTATGGCATAGTTTTTTGAAAAAGAAGAAATTTTCTGCCCAGGGTGGAACAACTAAAAGAGTATCAAAAAGATAAAATTATTCAAAGCTTTGAGCTCTTATGTTCTACGATTATTTAAAATATTTGACCTACATTTAGAATAAAATATAGTAGAACGAACTCTGCCTGTTAGCATCTTTATCTCCGGAAGAAGGCAAAGGGGTGTGGGCAGAGAGAAACATACTGGTAGATCTTGGGGAAGGTGTTCACGTTTCAACTGCTGCCCCCTGGCGGCCACAAGTAAGCATTTCCAAGGGGCCTAGGGTACAGGTTTCAGGTGGGCTTCGCAGCATCAGGTAACCAACAAAATGCTAAAAAGGGACTCTAGTACCCGTTTAATCAGTATGTTAATTCACAGTAAAAAGTCCAATAGTTAATATTACATACAGAAAACAATTTAGTCTTTTATAAGTGGAAGCAACCTGTGTCCGTCCACAGATGACTGAATAACAGCGCGGTCTCTCCACACAAAGGAACATTACTGGGCTTTAAGAAAGGAAGAAAATCCCGACACATACCACCACATGGATGGAGACGCCTTGGAAGCAGTGCGGAAAGTGAAGGAAGCCAGGCCCAAAGGTCAGATACTGCATGATCCCATGTGCACGAGATACTCAAACTGCCAAATCCACAGACAGAAAGTAGAACGGTGGCCAGGGGCTGGGGAGTTAGTGTGTAATGGGCACAGCGTTTCAGTTTGGGAAGATGGAAAGAACTATGGATACGAGGGACAGTTACACAACTTAAAACTGGATAAGATGACGAATTTAATGGTATGTGTGTGTGTTTTTTTACCACAATTAAAAAATATAATTAACAAAAATCCAATTTACTCATTTGTTTATGCAAAACCACAAAAGGAGGAAGAGAACACCAGCATGGAGTTTTCCCCAGAAAACAGAAGTGAGATGGCGTGAGCTCTGACGGGCTCCACATGCAACTGGCCACACGATAGATTAGAACGCCGGTGTGGAAAGAACCCTTCAGAGAATTTGACCAGAGCGAGCACGTCTCTGTTTAAAAACGATCTCCTTCCCATGAGCAACCTGCATTTGAAATCCACAGAAATGGGAAGATTTTGGAGCCATCAGGACCCTACATGAATTTTCAGAGAGCTTCAGAAAATAAGAACAGCCAGGGCTGGCAAGATGGCATTCGATGCTGGGAGTGGCTAAGTTAATTTTCTTTTCTTTTTTTTTAAAGAAAGAAGACAGGCAGGCATCAGCCAAACACTGCTTGCATTTAGAATATATGTGTAAGTCATTTTACCATGAACTTTTATTGGAAAAGCAACACACAATAGTAAAAACATATGTTCACCAAATTCATAGAGCCAGAAAGTGGAATGGTGACTGCCAGGGGCTGAGGGCAGGAGGGGATGGAGACTTGTGGTTTAATGGGGACAAAGTTTCCATTTGAGGATGTAAAAGAATTCTAGAGGTGGATGGTGGTGATGGCTGCAGAACAAGCGAATGTCCTTAACGCCACTCAATGTACACCTAGAAATGGGTAAATGGCCACAATGGCCACAATGGCCACAATGGCCACATTTTACCACAATGTAAAAATAAGTTATTAGTAAAATTTTACATCCATCATAAGAAAATGGCCAAGTCAGCCTTGGGATATCAACTTTATGGCACCCTGTCCGGCTATAAAGACGGTGTTTATAGCAAGTATGTAATAGAACGCACATGCTTATGACCATGTAGAGTGTATGTGAGCACACATGGACCACCCCGCCCCCAATAAGATCTATGAAAAATAACAGCAGCCAGGATTCTAAGGAAATACATCAAAACAGAGCCATGGTTGTCTTTATGTCATAATAAAGTTATAGATAAAACCATTTTCCTTTCTGTTTTCCGATATTTTTTCAATGAGCAAGTACTATTTTTAAAGGGGAGGAAATAACACAAAGTTCATTTATTTGAAAAGAAAGGAAGGATGAATGGAAAACAATGACCTTTTTGTTTTGTGTTCCTGGGGGCCTTGTAAGCAAACGGGGGCACTGCAGTTCCTTCTTAGGACAGGTGCCCCTGCAGGCTGGGAAAGCCTGTGGCCAGTCTCAGAATAACATCTTTAAGTGCTTAAAACAAAGTACGTAGGGTTACAAAGGAAATGGATCATCCTGAAACACATTATCAAGATACATCTTCAAATCGTGATATCCCGTATCCATCAGAGGCCAGTCAGGGAAAAAGATAGTGCACCGGTTATGTTAACACAAGTTATTTATTTATTTATATGTTTTTATTGATTTCAGAGAGGAAGGGAGAGGGAAAGAGAGATAGAAACACCAATGATGAGAGAGAATCATTGATTGGCTGCCTCCATTGATTGAGCCTGAAACCCAGACATGTGCCATGACCGGGAATCCAACTGTGACCTCCTCGTTCATAGGTGGAGGCTCAACCATGAGCCACACTGGCTGGACAAGAGAAGTAATTTAATACAGGGACCCACTACACGGGCTGGATGGCTGAGCAGGCAAAGGGGACTCAGGAGACACAGAGGTGGAAGTGCGGGAACACCTAGGCTAGGGCTGGGATGTGGTACCTGGCGGGGGTGGGGGAGGGACAGCTCTGACAGGCTGCAGGATGGTGGTGGTTTCTGAGTGAGTGGAAAACACTAGAAACAGAACCAGCTGCAGCTGCCGGGGTGAGGAGCGTTGCTGGGGTGATGCTCCCAGAAACAGGAAGCAGACAGGGAGGGGCAGGCTCTTTCCCCTCTCTCCCCCACCGCCTCCCCTGAGCCTGCTGGCTCAGCCAGCGGAGAGGAGGTGTGCCCCGCTTCGGCCCGGCATCTCAGGGATGGGCACGACAGGAGGGCCTGGAGGGGCACCAGGTTAGAACCAACACACGTATGTGTCTTTATTCATGCGTTAGGCAAGGGCTCACACCTGCTGTAACACCGACACAGTGACGTCCCCGCTGTCTGCGACCACTGTGACGTGTCATGAAAATACCCGGGGTTTCTATTGGTGACAAAGTCGCACATACTCTAACCCCACTGCAGTTTCTGGCCCACATTCATAATTGGTGAAAATGCTGCTTTTTTCCCTATCCAAGTCCAGGGAGCACAGGAAAGCTAACCCAAGGCCCTGCCTTTGCACATACCTCCCATTTAACGGACACCGCAGACACTTCTGCGTGGATCATATTTGTTCTACTTCCGAATGCCACAGTAAATAGACAACACACACGCTGGCCCATACTCAGGGGGCACATGTGAGGGCCCCTGGGTGGTCTTCAGAGCTCCCTGGGCTCTATCAGACCCACCCTTGTCCATGACCTATGCATCCCTGAGCCCCACAGCTCTATTTCTAATCCTGGCTTCTCTGAGCTTCAGCCCACCTCCAGCAGGACATCTCTGCCTGCAATTCCCACAGGCATCTCCTCCTCCACAACTCCAAACACAACTCCAGTCGCCCCCTGGAGTCTGTCTCCTGCACTTCCCCCCAAGGTTTTAACATCAGTGCCTCCCCGCCCTCATCTGCGAGGCAAGCACAGTAAGAGCTGGAGGTGTTGCTGTAAGGACCGGTGAGACCATACTGCAGGGCGCACAGCACAGGGCCGTGGCTTCAGCCAATGCTGCCCGTGCCACGGCTGGCCCTCTTCTTAGACAACGCTCCTCCTCCCTTCCCCTCAACTCTCCATACAGCCGACGTCTCTTTCTATTTTTTTTTTTTTTTTTGGCCAATTCTCACTTGAGAACATTTTTTCCATTGATTTTTAGAGTGGAAGAGAGGGAGGGAGGGAGAGAGGGGGAGAAAGACAGAGAGAGCAAGAGAGAGAGAGAGAGAGAGAGAGAGAGAGAGAGAGAGATACATCTATTGGTTGCCTCCTGCACATGCCCTGACCAGGGTTGGGGATTGAGCCTGCAACCAACATATGACCAGAATTGAACCCGGGACCCTTCAGTCCTTGGGCTGGCGCTCTATCCACTGAACCACACCAGTTAGGGCTGACGTCCTCTCTTAAAAGAACCTCAGAGAACCCCCTTGGCACTGACTACTATTAGGCCACATGTCTCCTCAGAATGATTAGAATGATCCCTAACAGTCACCCCCAGTCCCCTTATTGCTGCTGGTGTAATCTCATTCATTCATTCATTCATTCGCTCATACATTCATCCTGATCGCCCCTAACCACCTCTGCCTTAGCCCTTGACACCGTGGCTTTGTCCAGAAGGAGGACCGGACTACTGGAAGATGTCCGGTTGACCCGGCCTAATTAGCATATAACCCTTTTATTTGTATAGATAAGTGCCATGACATAAAATAGAAATATCCCCACACCGTGCCAGGCAAGGGGAGCACAGACAGCAAACAGGGAAATGAGGAGAGGGAGGGGACAAGGTGAGGCCTCTGTGTGAACCCTTTCAAAGCACCCCGCTGAGCATGGGGTAGAGGCCCAGGTGCTCCGAAGTGTCCACCAGCTCTTCTACACCTGGCCCTGGAGTCCGGCCCCTGCCGGAAGCTGGTGCATCCTTGCTGCTTGACACAGTCGCTGCAGGGAAGAAACACCTGCACAGCATATGTTTCAAGATACCTGGCATATATGACATACTATTCTTAATATGTTTGCTCCCCTTCTTTGCTCTGTGTGTTTTAACCAAGGTCACCTCTCCGAGAAAGGTTGTTTCCCCAGGTAGGGATTTTCCCTGAAGTTAGGGAGGGAATAAAACCCCTTAACTAAGTGCCAGGCGGGTAGTTAATCACTTTAACTACGAATAATCATGCTTAAGCTACATAATCTTTACTCCCTGGAATGGAGATAAGAAACGCCCTAACCTTTGGAATAGAAATTGACAGGATTAAAATCAACTGGTATAAATACAGATGCAACAAGACAATAAAACACAGAACCTGGCGACCGAACCTGGCTGGAGAACCTGGCTGGAGAACCTAGCGAGAGAACATGGCTACAGAACCTGGCTGGAGAACCTAGCAAGAGAACATGGCTACAGAACCTGGCTGGAGAACCTAGCGAGAGAACATGGCTACAGAACCTGGCTGGAGATCCTACACAGAACCTGGCTGGAGATCCTGGCTAGAACCTGGCTAGAGAACCCAACTATGCGGATCAACTGAATGCTGCCTCTGTGTCCATCATTCTTCGCCGACTCTGTCCACACCTTTGGGAACCCCTGGACCTGGTGGGGCTGGACCCCAACAGGCCCCCAGCCCTCCCACCTCCATCCACAATTCCCCCTCTGCCCCGCCAGCTGGGTTATAGCCAGTTGCTCTTACTGGGCCGTTTCAGACTTTCTCCTCTCCTCTGTGCAAAACCCAACTGGCAAATTGTCCTCAGAGTATGCATTACTTTTCCCTTTCAGAGTTCCAACCATCCACCCCCCATTGTCGACTGTCCAAGAACTCAGGAAGCCTACTCCTCCCAGCTGGGCTTCGTTAGACGATTCCTTGTCTCATATTCAATCTGTCCAGACGCTCCTCACCGCTGCCAGGAGCTGACTTGGGCTGACTCCGGGCAGTGACTGTGAGGCTGCGAGTCAGATGGACACGCCTCACATGGGTGGCAGTTAAGGCAGCCCGGTAGGCTTCTGCTCGCTGGCCACTGTTTGGGCCAGTCCCCGTTTAAGGAGACGATCGTGTTGTCTGTGGAAGAGTGGAATGTGTTGGAGGGTTTACCCAGGGCGGAGTCATCATGTGGTCCCCCTAACTCCAGCTTCCAGCTCTCCTTCTGCTCAGCACTCGGCCGGCTTCCACATCTTCTAAGACGAAGTGTGGAGAACCTATTTTAGGGGCACAGGCACCAAGCTAGGCGATGAGAAAAATATGTACAACAGCTATGAAAAGGGTTAATGTGTTATCCATAGTCACTGAAAAAATAAATGCTAACACTCCAAGATATGTTTCCACAATTTGAAAAAGAACTTCAAAACATAAGAATCGGCCCTGGCCAGGTGTCTCACCCATACCCCTAAAGGGGGCGGGTTCGAGTCCCAGTCAGGTCCCATACTTAGGTTGTGGGTTCGGTCCCTGGTTGGGACATGGGTGGGAGGCAACGATGTTTCTCTCTCACATTCATGCTTCTCTGTTCCTCTCTCACTAGATCAATAAAAACATATCCTCAGGTGAGGATAGAAAGCAAGCAAGAAAGAGCCACCAGTTTTGCGCTATCCAACTGAGAAAGGCTGAGACGAATCACAGCCTCACCTGTGGTGGGAAGGACACCAGGAGGCGAGTGAGACTGATACTGCCGCTCAGGAGAGCCACCTGGAGGCAAGCAGCGGGTTCCGCACGCTCATACTTCACATTTACATTTTGCCTGAGAAGCGGGACTCAGAGGGGATAAAACACCCAGCAGCTGGGACTGCCTAACAGCTGGAAAAGCAGCCTGCACCAGGAGTGACGGTGATCGCTGCTCCTGGGACAGCCGCTCCGAGTGCAGACCAGCACGTGCTTGACCCAGGGGTGGGCCGACCCCAGAGCTAGCCCTGCACCAGGCTCTGCACCCAGTACAATGTCCGGACACGTTGTTTAATTCTTACAACGAGCCGTGGATTAGGGCCCTTTTCCAAGTAAGGACATTGAGTCACAAGAAGGCGCAATAGCCTGCCCCAAGTCGTGTGGCTGGAACCCTGCGGCATCTCCACGGGAGGCTGGGGGCTCCTGGGTGTCATGAACCAAAGACACTCGGGGTCAGGGGTCATTGGAGCAGGACTGAGTTGTCATGGAAACTCTCAGCATTTACCATCCAAAGACTGTCAGAGGCAGTCAGAGGACATTTGGAATGACTTATATAAAATGATATTTGCTCAAAATTTAAAAATTCAAACAGAAAATTTGCCCCAAGGCATGCCAGTGCTGACCACAGTCTGAGGTCCTTTGAACAATGAAGAGCGGCTATCCCAGGCTGGGGGCTCCTGCGTCCTCCCTGAGCTGGTCCAGCCCAGCCCAGCCCAGCCCAGCGGAGAATGTCTAACAGCCTCCACAAACCCACAGCGACGCGGTTCCATGTGTCCAGCCTTCCAGTTAAGCACGTTTATGGAGAGCAGTCTCATGGCTGCAGTGCCTCCTGGAAGCGCCACGGCAGGGAGCGAGTTTCTCAGAATAAAACTCCCACTTAAATGTTGTGCTGAGCCCGGCCCGTGTGCTCTGCTCCGCGGTTGAGTGTCGACCTATGAATCAGGAGGTCATGGTTTGATTCCCAGTCAGAGCACATGCCCGGGTTCTGGGCTTGATCCCTAGTAGGGGGCGTGCAGGAGGCAGCTGATCAATGATTCTCAGCATTGATGTTTCTATCTCTCTCTCCCTCTCCCTTCCTCTATGAAATCAATAAAAAATATTAAAAATATATATTAAAAATAAATATTGTGCTGATAATAAATGAAGCACCCAATGAAGATATTTGGCTCGTAGCTACTTCTGGGAGCCAACTCATCCTCATGTGAAGCTCAGATGCCCACCCGGCCGGCTTTCTAATTAAAAGCCGGGGGAGTTGGGATCCCTATGTTTTGAAGGTTACACGTTATTTCATTTATATGTGTTTTGTTCAAAATCTCAGGCTCCTAAAGTTATTGTAAGGTATAAAGACATCAGGAGAACAATTCACTCCAGTCAATAAGAAAATCAGCATTTTTTTCATTTTATAAAATATAAATTACTGTTGTATTTTACCTTAACATTGCTATGAAACTCTGAGACCTCAGTCTTGTCAACTCCGGGAGCTGGAGCCACGCCCTTCCTGGTTCGCAGAAGGGCCACAGAGCGCGAGCAGTTTACTCCACAAGCAGAGAAGCGGGCTGCTTCCCAGGGAGGAAGAAGCTCATTTAAATGTGTCATGGGTCACTCAGATCATAAACACTCAAGGTGAGAAACTCCACCATCAGAGTCAGCACAGCGCCCTGGGCGGGGATAAGCGCCTCCCCACTTCCCCGCTCCCCCCCCCCCCCACGTCAGCTTTATGAACCAGGTTCCTGGCCATGAGGCTCTGCGATGCGCTGGAAAACAAGGCGAGGAGGCGGGCATCAGTCTGCGCCAGGCTTCCCAGCGCTCGCAGCCTGGAGCCCAGCCGTCCCCTTCCAGCGACGACCACAGACGCACGCAGATGACTAAAGGGGTCTGTCCTCATATCACTACAGCAGAGGAGACGCGGGCTGAGTACATAGACTGGCAAACGTAGAGAGAATACCACCCAGCCGTTGCGGACATTTGGAATGACTTATATAAAAGGATATTCGCTCAAAATTGAAAAATTCAATCAAAATTTCAAAGAAGGCAGCAAAACACACCTCCAGAGACCAGACTCTCACACCTTCGAGAGGAAGTCCATTTTAGAGCAGCGTTCCTTTCTGGAAAGTTCCTTTCCATGTAGAATAAAGCCCTGTCTCCTTGGAGCCTCTGCCCTCACGCAGAATATCACTTGCTTCTTCCAATGAGGCATCCAAGCCCCGGAGCCCACTGCCTCCTCTCCGGGCCCCTGGGCCTCAGGTGCCGGCTCCACGGAAGTGTCGTTACGGGGAGCGTCCACCCTGGCACCCGGGTGCCTGGTGTCCAAGGCCAGCTCAGCCACTTACTTTCCAGCCAGTGACCTCTGGGTCTGTTGGCTCCCCACCCAACACACACACCCCCATTTCAGGGTAGCATTGGGAAGATGAAAGCAAAAGGCCTGGCCTGTAACGAGTACTCAGTAAATTCCAGTCACCCTTGAACAAGGGTTTCGGCTCCCAGAACAGCCGTCTCGCCTTGAAGTGGTCTTGCTGGGACGGTGGAGTCCAGGTGTCCCACAGGAGGTGCCTGAGATGCTGCCCGAAAGAGCAAACAGGTTGGATTCCAGGTGCTTCCCGAGCTCAGGGAAGAACAATCATACCTGCTCCTGGGAGTCAGCCGCAGCATGGAGCCCCGACAGCAGTGATCAGCAAGAGCTGTGGTGGCCGGACGATGCACACGAGCAAATGGAACCACACCCGAGAGAACCATGGTCTCTGCCGTGAGCCCAGCCCCAACCTGGGGCCCTTCCCCAGCCCGCTGTCCTTTCAGTCTATGTGGTCCCTCCCCCTCCCCGTCCACGATGGCACCGAAACTAAAACTGCTCCGTCTGAGCCACCGGGGCCTACTGTCCCGTCCCCAAGGCTCCAGCGACTTCTCTACTGGAGTCCCTTTGGGTCTCTCTGCTGCCTGCGACACTGCCCACCTCCGTCCCCAGCCTGGGGACTCCCCGCCCTGGCAACACTTCCAGAATGAAACTCAACCCTCCCTGTTCCCCTCCCTGCCTTACCACCAGCTCCCCAGCCTCAATCAGCGGCACCAGGACATGGCGCGGTCCTCCCCAGCCTCGCCATCGGAAGCCGGGAAGTCATGCCGCTCCGTGTTCCGCAGAAGGGCCACAGTCTTCAGCTTTGCTTAAAACCGCAAATTCTAGTCGTTTTTGTTAAACAAGTTCCGGTTGTTAATGCTAACCAATGCACTCTGACCCAGAGGAAAAGAGGTTCCACTATAAATAGCCAGATAGAGAATGGGAGCATAAACTGCCCTAGTTATACGGTATTATTCGCGGATTTCGCTGCAGAACAAACACGTATTTCAGGTCAGTTTATGACATACTGTTACACCTCTTCAAGTACAAGGGAAAGGAAAAAAATTCATTTTGTAGTTGGACCTGAAAAAGGGGCTTAAGAGCACATGACACGTGCCACACATTTCAACCCTGAAAAACGAATCCACACACGTGATGCTTAACGCAGCACCAGGCTGGACCCTGTCCTCCAGAACTCCATGCCCACCCAGAGCCTGTGACCTGGCCTTAGCTGGAAGTGGCCTCTTTGCAGATGCCATCAAGCTAAGCGGAGGTCACACCACAGTAGGGTGGGCCATCGTCCGATGACCGGTGTCCTTCTAAGAAGAGGAAGTGTGGAGAGAGACACAGAGAGAACGCGCTGTGAAGGCACAGGTTTTGGGCGCCCACCAGGAGCGAGGAGAGGCACAGCACAGTCTTCCTCGGCGCCTCCTGAAGGAACCACCCTGCCGACACCTGGATTTTGGACTTCCGGACTCCAGAACGGTGAGAGAATAGTGCATCTCAGTTGTTTTAGGCCCCCTGGTATGTGGCAACTTATTACGGCGGCCTCAGAAACCAATGCAAACACGCTGTCATGTGTCACCCGAGGCACACCGTCCGCGGCCACATCTGACGTTGTGCCCAAGGGGTCTGGGTGACTCCTATTCTGGGCTGCACAGGTGCCTGGGGCAGGTGGTGGGCTGAGCAAACCGGAGAAGGCGGTCGTCTTTCTTCCCGCAGCTGTCCCTGGGCACAGTGCTCAACCCTCCACCCCCATTAATTTGCCCTTTTTGGAATTTCCTGGTTATTATTGCTTATTAACTTTTCCATATAAAATTCAGAACCAAGTGGTCTAGTACCAAAAGAAATCATTTTGCTATTTTTACTGGGGCTTGCATTATGTTGGCTAACGTCGGAAGGCTTGGTATTTTAAAAAAATATATATACTTTATTGATTTTTTACAGAGAGGAAGGGAGAGGGATAGAGAGTTAGAAACATCAATGAGAGAGAAACATCGATCAGCTGCCTCCTGCACGCCCCCCTGGGAATGTGCCTGCAACCAAGGTACTTGCCCTTGACCAGAATCGAACCTGGGACCCTTGAGTCCGCAGGCTGATGCTCTATCCACTGAGCCAAACCAGCTAGGGCAAGGCTTGGTATTTTTATAATGGTAAGTCACCCTATCCAAGAACATGGTATGCCCTCCCCGCTGGTGAGATCTTTGGTGTCTCTATGTACTGTTTTAAAATTTGCTTCACATGAACTGCACTCCTTATTAACCTTATTCCTTGGTATTTTATGTATTTTGCAGCTATTAAAAATGGGGCATCTCTTCCATTTTATCTTCTAACTGGTTGGGGCATGAACACAGGGCGGCCACTGGTTTCTGAGCGTACAGAGGCCACCTTGCTGAGCTCCTGCCTTGCCCGCAGTGGTTTCCCAGATCACATCATGCAGTGAAACGTGCTGTGAGTCCAGCAGGCCGATCAGCTTCCTTCATTAGTGGGCTTGGCCCACCTGCCCACGCGCTCCCACCGGTTTCAAAGACGGCGGATTAGTAGTTAATTTATGAACCAACGGAATGCCATTTAGCGCTCAACAGTGTGGATTTTAGTCCTCTACGTCACCATGATTTCAGCATCTTAGAAAAATTGCAAACATCGATGTTCCTTTTAAACATAAAAATCCTCTCCATGAAAACATGACGGATGCTGAGTCCTCTCAAATAAAAAGTAAACCAACATCACTGTAACCTCTTGTTATGCAACTGCAATTTCAAAAATTAGTTTTGGTGGTTATGCCCTAGAAGAGTAGTTTGTATGTAGATTTATACATAAAAAATGCTTTTCAAAGTAACTGAGATGCATGAGCCGCACCCACGGCCCTGAGCCTCTCAGACTGAGGGACCCTTGAGAGGGAGGCCACCATGTGCTGCGTTCAAATTAGTGGTTCACAGTGTAAAAGAAAAACCAGCATTAGGACATGTTCTGGCCCTTGCTGGTTTGGCTCAGTGGATGGAGCGTCGGCCTGCGGACTGAAGGGTACCAGGTTTGATTCTGGTCAAGGGCACATGCCCCGCTTGCAGGCTTGATCTCCAGTAGGGGGCGTGCAGGAGGCAGCCGATCAACGATTCTCTCTCATCTTTAATGTTTCTATCTCTCTTTCCCTCTCCCTTCCTCTCTGAAATCAATAAAAAAAAAAGTGTTCTGTATGTGCCAGACAGTTTTGACATTTAAAAAAGACACTTGTAAACACTGAAACCAACCAAATACCTCAGAAACATTAAACAATCTTAATAAAAAATAAAATACACTAAAATAAAGAATTATGTAAATTTAAAAAAATTATGTGGATAAGAACTCCATGCACTATTTGAGCTGATACAGTTTGATCTAAATTAATTTCATTCTAGAGTAAGAGTTGGCTTCTAGCTTAAGTCGCAGTCATTCATGGATTTCCCAAGATTGTCAGGTTTTCATTTCAAATGTGGAAAATGATCTCCTCCTTAAACAGACAGGCCTGTTGATGCTACAGAACCACAGAATGGCAAGAACACCTTCCTGAAGCCTTTCAATTCAGCAACCAGGGGGCACTGGGCCTGATGTAAAGGAACAGTCCTGCCTGGGGCTACCAGGAAATGTGGGCGCCAGTCTGCGTCAGGACCCTAAGTTGGTGTGTGTCCTTGGGTGCACCATGGGGCCTCTGAATTTCATTTTCAAGTAAAGGAAATGAGGTGGTGATAAATAATCTCCAATACCCCTAGCAGTTCTAAGTTATTTTGATCGTTTGATTTGATGCTATTAATCTAGGAGAGCACTTAGCAACCGTCCCTGTTTGATCTGAGCAGACAGCTCAGTGAGGCTGCTTAATATGCACCCTTCATGCAGCCGGAACCAGGGCGGAAACAGCTGCTCTCCATCCCACCACGGAGGCCTGCATGCCTCCCCAACAATAAGCACCCCAGTGGGCATGTCCTCATGGCACCAGGGCCTGTGGCAGGCAGACAGGAGCGAGGTGATGAACGGCTCTGAAACAGAAGGCAGGGCCCCGAGCTATTTGCGGGACCGCTCTGCCGAGTTCCTATCTGCTGACCCGCTGTTGCTTCTTGGGCTGACGCCACCGGGTGGGAACAGTCCCAAGAGACAGACGGGGCTGCGGAAGCCGGGGCCCACCCTCCAAGACTCCTCCAGGGCTGCCCAGTCCAAGGGCCAGCGAATGGCTGGCAGCCGAGGGAGCTGTCACGGCTGGCATCGGTTCGATGGCCCCCAACTGCGAGGAAGTCTTCATCACGGGTGCCCAGAAGTAGAGCCTCGCCTCGCTGGGCCACTGGGTTGCCTCCGATGAGGTCACCATGTCTAGATTAGAACGCTCTCCACTTCTGCACTGTGAAGGACCCAGACAGGCGGCAGATACGGGAGGCGCAGCCCACTCCCCGTGACCACGCTCCTCTCCTGGTGAAATGGGGACAGCGGGCAGCGGGCAGGGCCTCTGTGTGAGGGACAAGCACGGATTCCAGGGAAGCACAGTTTGTGTGTGTGTGTGTGTGTGTGTGTGAACAGCTTTACTGAGGTATAATTTACACACCATAAAATGCCTCTGCTTTAAGTGTACCACTCAAGGATTTTTAGTAAATTGACGGTGAAGTGCAACCATCATCACATCTAATTTTAGTGCTGCCATCACCCCAAAGGCATCTGCTTCGGGTCATCCACTGGTGTGGTGGGTGCTGCAGAGTCTCCTGGCGGCACCCTCAGCCCCGCCTAAAAGCGACGCTGTAGCCAGAGCTTCCTGACTGGAGTTTTTTGTTGCCTCTGAGGTCACCATGGAGAAATAGCCAAAGCAAGCTTCCTCTTCTTAGCCTTGTACCATTTTTTATGAATTCTTGTTGCTCTATAGAGCCAAACTCCTCTGCAGGATAGCTCCCGCGTTTTCTCTTTTTCTACTTCTTTCTGGCCCCCACGTTCTCATCCCCACCTCCCCTCTGGCACTCACACCCCCCCGCTGCACACCTGCAGTCCAGTCGTACCTCAATGCCCCTTTTCCCCTTACCATTTTTTTTTTTTTGCGGTAAAATATACATAACATAAAATTTAACATTTTAATACCTTTAAGCGCATAATTCAGTGGCATTAAGTACATTCATGCTGTTGTACAACCATCATCACCATCCATCTCCAGAACTTTTTCAGCTTCCCCAATAGAAACTCTGTCCCCATTAAACGCCAACTCCCATTCTTCCTCCCCCGGCCTGCAGTCGGCATCACGTCTGCCATGCGAATTCCCCAGGGGCAGCGGAAACGACACATCTCACCACAATATACACCCAGAGGGAGAAAGAGAAAATCCTGAAAAGCTGTGAGTCCTTCGGGAAATGGAGAAAATGAGGTAACAGGTAATAAACTTGCTAGATTTATGGGGTTCTTTTTTTCCGTGGAACCCCGACATCATTCCCTGCTTTGAGGAACCCTCTCTGGACCATGAGGCTTGGATTCCCCCCTTCCCTGCCACCCCCCGTCTGGCCTGCTTGGGGGGGGGGAAATGAGGGTGTGCGGGGCTTTCTCAGAAAAGGGGTTTCAACTGCTTGCTACCCAAAGGCAGGAGAGGCAAAGAGAAGTTGAGGTTCCATCACTTTCCAAGTTCAGAAAGCAAACATCCTCAGAGGCGAACTGGAACCTTGTTAAAATGTTAAATTTTATGTTATGTATATTTTACCGCAAAAAAACATGGTAGGGGGAGAAGGGACGTTGATGTGCGACTGGACTGCAGGGTGTCTTCTGAACTGTGGGTGTCCGTTGTATGGGCGGCAGCGGACACTCTGGACACTTGAATGAAACACCTCTGGTGTGTGGCCACATCGTTTCAGAAAAGAACAACCCCAAATAGGGAAAGAGGAGGCCTGGGGGCCAGGAGGGGCCGGCAGCTGCCGGGAAGGCGAGGTGGGTGGCCATGGCTATTTCTGGCCTCCCGGGTCCTCAGTGCAATGGCCCCAGGGGACATTCGAGGGCCTCTGCTCACAGCTCATGGAGAAGCAGCGAGTCCCCCAAACAAACCGTAACATGGGAACAGACGCGCGTGACATCAGAACCAAATACAGACGGCAAAGCGAGGCCAGCGGCCCATGCGCGCAGACTCAGACTCAGCCCCAGGCTCGGTGAGGCTGCGGGCGGCGGTCAGAGGCAGCACTTGGGCTGTCAGAGCATCAAAGAAAAGAAGAGGAAGTGCTTCCTCCAGGTCTGGAAACACCGCGAGCAAAGCTGGCTCCCACTTCGAGAACAGCCCAACTTCTCAGGGAAATCCCCACGAAGGCGTAAGGGAGGCGGACGCTACTCGGTCTCAGGGGAGACACAGCCGGGCCAGCATCTGGGACAGTTACAGCCGCAGCTGCCTGGGGATGGGAAGGAAGTCCCCCCGCTTCCCTTCAGGACGTGCTCGGGGTGCAGACCCGGCCCTGGGGCTAACAGGGTGGAATCCAGCCCCTGCTCCCCCACGGGCCACACTCCATCCGCCATCTGAGGGAAGGGCACCTCCTCCTGCCAGCCCTGCTCAGGTCCCTGGGTCTTCGTCCCTTTTCTACGCGGCACAAAGGCCCTCACATCCACCCCAGGAGCCCGCCCGGCATCCTCCCTGCCACCTGTGCCGGAACGACGTGCCATTTCAGGGCAGGAGCGCTGAAAACCAGGGAGCAGGTCACCGTGGCCCCTGACCACGGCTGTGACGTGACGTGAGAAGCCCTGAGAAGACACTGCTACCAGGCAGGTCCCCTGGAGGCTGCGATGAGCCCCTCCCCTGAGCCTCTCCCCTCGGACCTGCTGTGAGTCTAACGCGGCCGAAGGGCAGCGTTTGCTGGTTCAGGCCCGGAGCCTGGGGCGCTCGCCATCCCATCTTGACCCCACGGGCCGAGGATGACACCAAGGCTTTCCAGGATCCACACTGAAGAGAGAAGAATTCAAATGGGAAAAAGGCAAATCCGGGGCAGCCCGGTGACCACGGGGAATAACTGGGCAGACGTACAATAAAGCTGTCACTGCAGGAACCTTTACCAACGGAACCCTGCGAACTGTCATGTGTATAAAGCACAACTGAGTCGTCAAGGACAGACCAACAGACCGTCAGGCACGTCACCTCTCCTTTCAGTGGCCTTCCCGCTGTGGACGTGGGAGTAAGGGCACCCACCTGTCCCATCCGCTCGGGCGGCTGTGACACAGTCCACAGGCCGGGCACAAGCAATTCAACCATTTAAACAACAGAATCACCAACGGCATTGGCTCACGGAAGGAGGTGAGCAGGGAAAGCCGTGCTGCCGCCTTCGGGAATATCAGCGTAACTCACGCCACTCTTCGCCTCTGTGCTCAAAGGGGTGCTGTCTACGGCAAAGTCCAATAAAGGCGAAGAGCCCGGGCTCCCCCTGCCCTTCGAAGTGCTCCATTCAGTGATGTCCTTTGTGACGGACAGGACCCGACATGTGCAAATATCAGGAGCTGCTCTCATGAGACGGGGTCTGGCACCACGCATCTCTGTCCTGCACTATGTGGCCTCACACAGGGTCAGATGCAGGGGTCAGAGGCCTAGGGTGTCAGGGAAGGCTGGGGAAGGCTGGGGAAGGCCCCGTGTCTGCCCCCGGAGGCCCAGCCCCGACCAGCCTGTGGGGATCCGGGGTCCTCCTGGTGATGGCGCCTCTAATCTACTCCATCCTCACCTCCACACGGACCTGAAGGGTCCCGGGGCCTGGAAGCCCGGAGGGGGCCATGGTTCCTGCGCCTCCCTCCACACCCCTTCCCTCTACCTTTCCTGACAGACACGCTGGGCTCGCACCTGCTTCCTCCTCCGATGTGAGAAGGAAGCGAAGTCACCATCAAGAGACACAGAGGCTGCCTTTCGTAAAGAAAATGCACGGCCATCAGGGTGGGGAGCATGGCCTCGCTGACCAGGAACAGCTGCAAAAGCCGGAATTCTGTGGGTGTCTGGGATTTATTTTACACTTTTCTGTCAATAACACCACTGCTTTCTCATATCTGCCAAGCTCTTTAGGGTTGGTGGGCACGATCTCCAATGCCTTCTCCTTTGGGCCTCACGTGAATTCTATGAAGCAGGTGTATCCCTCTTTAGTTCAGAAGGTCAACACTGAGCAGGACTTGTCCCTGGGCACCCTGCTCCAGCCCCCACTCCCCCACGTAGGCAGCTGGGGCTGGGGCTGAGTGGGGGCTGGGCTGGAGCCAGCCTCTGTCTCACAGTCCTGGGCAGGCAGGTGGCCACAGCACACCCGTGGTTCGTGGCCACGACAACCCCCTGGGTGGTTCCTGAGGGTGTGTGTGAGGAGCCCGGATGCCCCGATGACTGGCAGGAGTCCCCCGTTCTAAGCATCATGCTTCCACCCCTCATCGAGTCCTCACAACCACGTGTCGCCTCCACTTAATGGGAGGGAGCACCGAGGCTCAGAGAGGCCACCTGGCTTGTCCAAGGTGGCAGAGCCAGCAAGTGGGACGCGGGGCCTCCAACCCAGTCTCTGACCAGAGTCCCACCTGGCCCTCTACATGGCAGTGGCTCCATCAGACTCTAAAGAGATCGCAAGGGTGTGCAAAATATCTCACGTCGTGGGAATCAGGAGGCAAGTCTGATTTCACTGGCTTCACAGTTTCCCACAATGCTGTTCCCCACTCTAAAAGCGTCTTATCCTGCCAGGATTGAAAACGTTTCAAAGCCCCTAACGCAGACCGGGCCCCAGTGGCAGCGACCAGGGTGACACTGGGGACAAGTGTGCTTTCTGGGTGGTGCTGGCCTCTTGCTGATGAGTCCTGATGGGGTCTTCAATCTGAGGACAGACAATTCTGTCTCCTGATCCTGTGACAGCCAGCGAGGGCGTCAGGATTCAGGATGAGGGACACATGATTCACACGGAATTCGGGCAAAGGGAGGTTAAGCTACTGGGGAGGAAACCCCACATTCACAGGTTTTCATGTTAATGAGAAGATGCTGGTCACCATGCTGCAGGGAAATGCCCACTGTGCTCACCACCTTCATCCCTCAGGAGGCTCTCGGGGACCCGCATGGAGGTACAGACCCCGGAAACAGGGCCAGACGGCAGGGTCTGACGGGGAGAAGGAACAGCATCCCCGTGACAGGTGTGACAGGACAGCCGGGGACGCCCATGAAGGAAGCCCACCTCCGGCTGGGGTGGGAGACAGGTGGGCAGGGAGGCGTCCAGTAGGCCAGGCGAGGCCGGAGGCGACTGAGCCCTCTCCGGAGAGACCGGACCGCGGCAGCCGACGTGTGTCATCTCCGAGTCCCCCACAGAGCTCTCCTCACCCCACAGGTGAGAGACTGAAGCTGTGAGGCAGCAGAGTCCGGTCAGGGGCAGAGCTGGGCCCGCTTGTACCGGGAGGATAGCAGTAGGTTTACAGTTGTTCGTATGGAAAAAGGCCTGCAGGTCGCGATTATTACAATAGCTTTATTAACTCAAATAATGGCTCAGTGGCACAGTGACCCCACTTTGGCCCGTGCTGTGTGTCTCTTGGAGAAATGGATCCTCTGCGTGAACGTGCCGGGGGCCCAGAAGGAAGCTGCCCGCCCCCGAAGACGGGGCGTGAAGCCCTCCTGAGGGCCGGGCGTATCCTTCTCTGAAATAATTTAAAAATCCTAAGCACTGCATACGAAACTGGATGAGCGGAATTAGTTGTCGCTACACAGTGTCTGGTTAAATCACAATAGGCTTTTTGCCTGTCACTCTGTCCCTATTAAACCACGTGGAACAGCAGGCCCCCGCGGCGCCCCTCCCACCACCTGGCCCAGGGCAGCCCGTTAACTGCACGTGCTGGTTAGAGCAAAGGGATTAGGAACCAAAAGATACATTAAAATGGTGGCACTGCTCCCGAAAACCACAAACTCAAGTACAACAGATGTGCTAACCCAGAAGGGATCCGGAAGCTGAATTCTCAGTGAACGAGAGGGCTGCTGTCTGGGGTGCTTTCCTCCTCAGATTCACAGAGAGACGGAAGCCAGATGTCTACACTCCCAGGGGATCGCGACAGGACACAGGACATTCATGTGGCTGTAGCCGCTTCCTGTCTCATCCTGCAGCCTGGGGACCGGGGACCGGGGAAGGGATGGAGGCCTTGGTGGATGGGGCTGAGCCCGTGGACATGGCTGGTTTTCAGGCTCTGTCACCAGGAACAGGAAGAAGGGAGAGAGGCCACGCTCACAGCACAGGCGTCCTGGGCTCTGGCCAGCTATTTTAAGAAGTTCAGCTGTGAATGGCAAAAGCAACATGCAACGTGCCTGGCAGGAGATACGGGGACACTGTTAATCCCGCGAAAATGTGCTGTCGCTGGTCTTTTAGTTTGTCCAACACTCAGGCCCCCCGATCTGGGTGGTGGGCCTCCCTGGGGGGAGGGGATCTGGGTATTAATGGGCCACCAGTCCCCCCGCCCTGCCCCTGCACCAGTGAGGCTGAGCAGGGGGCCCCCCTTACCCCTCCTCCAGCAGCACACTTGGGCTTTCCAGGGAGGAGGTGAAGCTGGGAGGGAGCTGGGTCACACCCTGGCACTTACTGAATGATGGCGGGCTCCCTGCACTTTGGGATTTTTAAATGGACAGAAGCATCACTTCCTGGCCCCTTCCCAGCCTACTGCCCTCTCTGGCCCAGTGGGCGCCTAAGGAAATGCCACCCTCAGGGTTACCGGAAGGTGGTAGGGCCGGTGGAAGCACCTCGCTTAATGGCCAGGCAGCCTGACAATACTGTCTCCTCCCTGGTCTCCTGCCCACTCCCTGCTGTGAAGGCTGCAGGGGCCAGGCAGAGCCCATGAGCAGCGTGGGGATGTGACCCCGCTGGCTCGGAAGGCAGCCCCGTGGCTGCTGACCCAGGTGGAGGCGGCGCTCAGCAGCTGTCACAGCAGCCGCCACAGGGATGCCACCCTGGCCTGCTGTCCCTGGAGCACACCTGCGCCGTGGGGCCCCGGCCTTTTCCAGGAGAGAGAGAAAGACGTGTGTCTCCACACCGCTCCCGGCCCAGCTGAGCCAGGCTGCACCGACCCGCTGGCCTCCGGCACGCACGGGATCCCCGGGAAACGGGTGTCTCCCACAGGCAGAAAGGGGCCACTGGCCCACAGGATGCCACTCAAAGACCCCCCCTCACCCACCTGCACCTTCGTGCCAACCCATCGTCCATAGAGGCAGCAAGAAGTTACTGCTGTGCCTGCAATTCACCCCTCTGTTCCCTCTCCTCACCCCGCCCGCCATCAACTTGGCACAGCAGTGGCTTCTGGAGCACAGCAGAGTGCAGTCCCATTGGCAGCTGATGCCCAGCTTCCTGAGAGGGCACAGCTTCCCTAACCTGCCCCACCGAGCTTTCCGGGCACTCGGCCTCCCACTCTCTTCCAGGAGGTTTTCGTGGGGAGAGCCCAGGAGGGAGAACGTGGCTTGGTCAGCCCCACTTCCTGGCCTCCTGGAGAACAGCCGTGCACCTGACAGGCGCTTTGTGTAAAGGACGCAGCGTGGGTCCTGAGGCCAGCGGCTCAAACACGTACAGTGATGGGCACGCAGAGCAGCGTCCTCCATGGCCATCTGCCCTGGTGTTTGTCACTGTCTGGAGACCGCTTCGGTTGTCCCTCCTGGGGGTGGAAGCCGGATGCTGTTAAACGCCCTAACGAGGACAGGACAGCCCCACATCGGAGCGTTATCCGGCTGGAATGTCCAGCGCACGAGGCTGGGAAACAGGCAGAGAAGATGAGGAGGAAAACCCGGGAAATGAAGTGCAGAGTCAGGAGACTTCGCGGCCACCACTCACCACAACCCTGTGGCCGCTTCCCTCCGGTGCGGGCTCCAGGCCCTGGTGAAAGCCGGGCAGGCCGTGTGGTGCTTCTGAGAGGGCAGGCAGGCCCAGCGACAAGCAGGGCTGGTGGAGCGGCCCAGCGATACCCCCAGGAGTCAACCGCAGGCCGGCACCCAGGCCTGGCTATGACAACAGCTCAAAACACCTGGTGGCATCTCGCTGTTGAGTCTTAAATTCAAGACCAAGATGCAAAAGGTTCATGGAAGACAGAGGGTCCTTCTTCTCGGTGATGGGGAAGAAGCCGGCCCACAGGTCTGCCATGCAACAGCCACACGCGGCCCACACGCGGCACTAAGAGCTTTGACTCTGAGCTCGTTTACCCAGTGCCAACGGTGGTCTGTACCCCTCCCCGCAGGCACAAACTTCCTGGTAATTTTCTCATGTCGTTCCTCCAGACCTCTCTCCTTTTCTTGTTTATAGTATTTCCCCCCAATTCCATCAGCCAGCTCCCTTTTCTCTCCTCTCAGCCCTCATCTGATGACTGAGTTTCACCCCTGTCCTCGGGGGCACATCCTGACCCTTCAAGCAGCAATGCCTCTCCCGCTAGAGCAGTGGTTCTCAACCTTCCTAATGCCACGACCCTTTAATACAGTTCTTCATGTTGTGGTGACCCCCAATCATAAAATTATTTCCGTTGCTACTTCATAACTGTAATTTTGCTACTGTTATGAATCGTAATGTAAATATCTGATATGCAGGATGTATTTAGGCGACCCCTGTGAAAGGGTCGTTCGACCCCCAGGTTGAGAACCGCTGCACTAGAGGGAACAGCCACAGGTACCAGGCAGCCTGGCTAAGATCCGCGCCACGCCCCCCCCCCCCCCCCCGAATATTCCTCTTTTACAGACAAAGGAAGGAGATTCGGACGTGTGGTCACACAACTTAGAAAGGCTGGTGGAGTTCTCTGCACTAGCCCATACATTTCCCATGCTGGTCAGTTCCGGCGGCCACCCAGGTCATCAGGTCACTCCCCGTCTACACCAGGTGGTGAGTGACATGCAGCCCCACGGGACTCAACAACAATTCCATGTTATAGGCTGTGCCTCTAGGACAACATAGTCAACCAAGAGTTAATCACTGCTCTGAAGCTGTGCTGTCTCACTGGGGGCCGCTGCCATAGGTGGCTCTTTAAATGCAAATGAATTAAAATCAAGTGAAATTTAAAATGCAGCTCCCAGGTGCACTAGCCACTTTTTGGTTGCTCCACAGCACTTGGGCCAGTGGCTGCCCTGACACCCGGCACAGGGATAGCATTCTGTCCCCACAGGAGGTCCTGCCAGCCAGCATGGCTGCCACGGCTATCAGTGGACCTGGGGTGACTTAACGCAGTGTCTTAGGGCGTCCAGGGAGGAGTCACACCAGCTGTTCAGTCAACATGGAAATCCCACCTCTGAGTGTCAACCTGAAACCTCCACATGCCTAAGGGATACCACAGAGAAGGTGAGCAATAAAAATAAAAGGACGCCAGGATAAGGGTAGAAAAATGGACAGCTATGTGACGGAGGTGAAAGTATGATGAACGTTAATCTCCCGGCTCTTTACCTGCAGCCGTTCATTCACTCCCCAGGCCAAGAAGTGGTGGACACACTGCAAGATAATCCGCCCTGGAAGATCCGGCCAGTTCTGGCTCCGACATACTTGCTGACCCGAGGGTTTCCCACTGCCAAGCCCCTATCACATTCTGCCTACCCAAACTCTCCAGGCATTCAGATCTGTGCTGTGGAAAGTATAGCTCAGTTCTTAGAGAATTTTCCAAACAAACACATGTGTTATCCTTGAGGCCCGAAGCCACGAAAATCTCATTTTGTAACCCCCTTCGTTTGCTCACCTGATTTGACATTTTATTCCACTCTCAGTAGAAGACTTACCCAAATGACTTGTCTCCTTGTTTGTCCCGTTTGGACACCAGATATGATGAACTGTGCTTCCCTGGTATACGGCTCAGATTAGCTTTCAACTTTCTTCTCAATGCCTACCACCTCCTTCATCAAAAACAAAACTCTATCTTTAGGCACCAAAACAGAGAAGTTTGGCTCCGTAGCACTGATCAGCATTTCCTTCAACACTGACACTGTGGTGAAGGGCACTGGCCTGGAAGACAGGGGGCCCAGGCTGTGTGCCCATGCCCTCAGCAATGACCGAATGCCTGGTGGCAATGCTGCAGCCACCCCCCGCACCACTGGTGTGGCCTGGTCACAATCCTGTGCATCTCCCTCCTGGCCTTCCCCGGAATCATTCCCGGAGGTTTTTAGTGCCTCACTCTCGCGTCTGAATGGACAGCCAGGGATCACCACACAGCTGGGGAGGCACCAAGGTGACAGACAGAGACCAGAGCAGGCAAAGGACGAAGAGAAACAGACATCGTGCAGACGAAAAGTTCAGGCTAAAAAGAGAATGTCCTCAGGATGAGGCACCGTGGTAGTGAACCAAGAAAGAATATAAAAATGCTATAAAAAAGGGAACAAAGAAGAAGAAGAACAACAAAAACCTAAAAACATTTAGAAATTAAATACAGCCTGGCCGGGGTGGCTCAGTGGTTGAGAGTCAACCTGTGAGAGTCATGGTTCGATTCTTGGTCAGGGCACATGCCCAGGTTTTTGGCTTGGTCCCCAGTAAGGGGCATGCAGGACACAGACAATTGATGATTCTCTCTCATCATTAATGTTTCTATCTCTCTCCCTCTCCCTCCCTCTCTGAAATCAATAAAAATATATTTTAAAAAGAGAAATTAAATACAGAACAAAGGAGTTTAGTAGAAGGAGTGGCAGATAAAGTTGAGCACCTCAACTTTCCAGGCAGGAATAATATGGAATTGATAGATCTGATCTGTTTAAAAACACAGAAACTCGTATTGTGAGGAGTTCTGTTGGAACGTTTGTGAAGCATTAGACATGATATGTAGATAGAAGAGCAATTGGGGAAAAATAGAAATAACCCCTGAGAAGGCAGGAAGTTGTGCGAGGGAAGACACCACCAGCATTTACGATGCGCCAGTCATCGTCCTGAGGTCTTTGCAGGAGACAGCTCCCCCACCCTCATAAGCACCTGGAAGAAGAGCACTCTTAAATCCCCCATTTCACGCATGGCGGCGAGGGGGCAGGGGAGGCTGAGGCAGAAAGTGCTCCCGCTCATGAAGCAAGTGGCAGAGTCAGGATTTGAACCCAGGGACTCCAACTCTAGCCCCAGACTCTACCAGTGTCCTGACTGTGACTATTCATTAACCTAAACTCACAATGGAACTATGCTATGAAGATGAGGAGAAAGGAAAGTGGGGAGAGGGCCTGGGCTGCACCCCCGAATACCAAGTCCTCACCCCGCAAGCCAGGAAGTACCTGAAATTCAAAACTCCATACACAGTGCATACGCACATCATTTATAAACAGGAGGTACTCACCGGACCAGTTAGTTTCACAAGGCCGTTATGGACAGGGCATTTACCGGGTGGCATGAGAAGCCACTGGAGAGCTTTAATCAGAGAAGTGACATGATGTGGCATATTTTAAAAGGATGGTCTGAGAATGTGGGACAAGGGTAAAAACATTTCTTATTTTAATTAAATAAAAATTAGTTTTGAAAAGATGAGAGAATTGAAAGAAGATGAGAATATGGGACTCTCCCATGAACTGCTATGCCGGGTGGCTCCGAGGTCAGCTGGGGACAACAGTCCCAGAGATGGGAGGCACGTCGGCCTGACTGCAGGGCACCGCCTAGAATAGGGCTGTGGACAGAGCCAAAAGCTGATGCAGAAGGGGCCTGGCGGAGGAACTGGAGCCTCTTAGTTATGAGATGACCTTAGGCAAGTCACTTAGCACCTCCGAGCCCGCTGCTCTCAGTCAGACAGAGATGCTCTAACCTCCAGTGATGGGACTGAATATAATTGTGGAGAGGAGCTTCTGGGGTACCTGACACCTTGGCCTCAAAAGCAGCCTCAGTTCCCGTCTCCCCGCTTTCCAGTCCCATTCCCTGACCAGGCTCACGGGGTACGGACTCAACTATAATCCAGGTCCCCTGATTTCCACGCTGCTGTGGAACCTCTTCATGCCATCCGCACACAAATCACAGCCCTAATCACTGAACCAGTGAGTCACCCCAGGTTCACCCAGAAAAGGGACAGGGGACAGCTGGCTCTCGGACAAAAATAGCCGAGGGTGGGCCCAAGCCAGTGGCAACCAGCAGGACTGCCCACAGCTGCATTCTGAGTCCGTCCTGACGAAGCCATCTTGCCAGGACTCACAGAAACAGCCCAAGGTCACGGGTGCAGGGTTTGCAATTCCCCGACAGCCCCGATGGTGATAAAAGTCCCCTGGAATCTTGTCCTGTCACATTCCTGTCACCCGTGGGTGATGTGCCGAGATGCGTGTGTCTGTCTGAGGAAGACGAGCGATGGGAGGGGAAGGGGATTGGGAGGGAGGCGGGGGGGGGGGGCAGGGACAGCATCCCCCGAGTGCCTGCTGGGATGTGGGGCAGGTCAGTGCCCCCATGAGCAGTGTCTGTGCAGACTGTTGTCTAACCCAGCTCTTCCCACTCCCTTCTGGTCACAAACTGCTGGCCACATCGCATGACATGGTCCAGTCGGTATCCAGTTGGTGTTGGTCTGTTGGCCAGCCTCAAAAAAGCAAATTCATCTGGAAAAAGGCATGAGGCTGATAGCGCAAATGAAGTGAAATGGGCTGTAGCAACCAGACTGCCTTCAGGTAAATGTGGGCCCGTGTCACCCGCCCAAGGGCAGGGACTGCACCAGGAGATCTGGAGTGCGTCCTGCAGCTGGGCTCAGTCAGGACCCCAGAGGAGGCCATCTGTGGGAGCCCAGGAAGGTGGTGGAGGTCCCACACTGGGCCAGCTTTTGGGGTGCTCTGGAAGGAGCATGCATCCAACCCCGATTGGGCCTGGAGGAGAAAAGGAGACAGGGTCCCTCTAATAGGCTGATCTATGAGGGCTATTTGGGAAAGACACGGGGGACTTAGGGTTAGAGTGACCTATGTTTATGGGACTCCCCAGAATGAAGCAGGGGGGTTGTCCTGAGTTGAGATCCCCAGAAGCAGAGCCTGAGGCAGGGACTTGAAAGGGGTGGTGCCAGCAGAGGGGGTGAGGGGCGCAGAAAGGCCAGGGAAGGAGAGAGCCTCAGCTGGCTTTATCCCTCACCCCATCCCATAATCCCACGGGGGCTCTGGAGCCTGAATGCACCCCAGAGCTGGCTCCACCTGGAGGGACTGCCCCAGTCAGTAGCTGCAGCTGCCCCTGGCTGGGGTGGCATGTCCCTTCCCCCCCAAAGCGACTGCTAGGGGCCACGGGAGCATCTCTAGTGAAGGGGGCGTCTGTGACCCCTGACAGCCACTCACAGGCCAGGGAGTCAACACTTGCCAACAGGGGGATCTGGGCAGCCACCAACTGCACCCCTGCGGGGACCATGTGCTCTGAGGACATTGTTGCAGCGGGGCCAGTCCTGGGGGAGGGCACTGCATTGTGGGTGCAGAAGGAACAGGGACCACGGCCTGTGGCCACAGAGGGATGCGAACACTGCGACCGTTGTCATAATTACTTTTCGTGTGCATGTGGGGAAAGGCTCTCCATTTGCAGGAATACTGTGAGGGCCTCTGGTGTCGTGAGGGCCGTATCATTTCACTCAGTGGCAGAGTGCTGAAGGCGAGATTTGGGAAGCTACCAGAAGTCATTAACAGGATGCTAATCGCGCCAGGAGAGACATGCACCTGCTCTGCAAACACCTCGGCCAGCTGTGAGAAGCGGTACCCATGCTTCCGTGGGGATGGCCTCAGAGTGCTTCCTGCATGTTCGTCCTGACAACGTTGAGCCCAAATGCCACCTCAGACAGACAGTGAGAAACAAGCTACTCCTGCAAACACATCTACAGGGGTTGACAGTTGTACCTCCATTCCCTACAAACATGCCCTCATTAAAACCCAATGTAACTGCAGAAATAGAAAGTATCACTTGCAGCGAGTCATCCCCTCTGCCCTTCTGGCCTACAGTGGGACTGGGCCCTGCCCCCCCAACTGGTGACCATCTCTGCCCAGAATTCTCCACTTAGGGTCCAGTGCATCTTTACTGGATGCCAGACCCACATCCACCCCCACTCCCTGCCAGTTTCTTCAGTGCTCCTCAGTTTTTATTCAGGCCCCACACCTCCCTAAAAGCTCCAGGTGGTCAAGTCCCACAGTCCCAGGATGGGCCTGACTGCCACAGCAGAGCACCCCGTCCCCTCGCCACAAGGATTGGTGTGGGCTACTGAGTCAACTGTCCTGGTCACAGAGCTCCGTGAGGAGCAGCCTAGGAAATATGACAGGGACGCGTATCCTAGCTCTCAGGAGAGACGGGGTGTGGGCTCATGGGGGGCAGCCTGGGAACATAGCAGCCTGTCTGCCAGATGCAAGTCACCCTGAGGACGAGGCCACCCACAGAGGATGGCCCGGCAGAGCCAGCTGCAGAGGTTGTGTGGACAGAGACGCCCGCGTTGCCAGTGAGGCTGGTGGGGAATCCGCACTCGAACCAATGTAGACGCCAGTCTAGGTTAGGGCTTCTGTTCCTTCGAGAATAACTCAAAAGCCCTAGCCGGTTTAGCTCAGTGGATAGAGTGTCGGCCCTCAGACTGAAGGGTCCTGGTTTGATCCTGGTCAAGGGCACAGTGCCTGGGTTGCAGGCTCGATCCCCGGGCCCAGTCAGGGCGTGTCTCTCTCACGTCGATGTTTCTGTCTCTCTATCTCTCCACCTCCCTTCCACTCTCTCTAAAAATCAATGGAAAAATATCCTCGGGTGAGGACAACAACAACAAAGTAACTCAAAATGCCACTTTCTCTGGGATGCCACCTCTGATCGCCATTCCTAGTCCCATCAGGAAGTGTAACTCTCATTTTCCATCCTCCAGAACACGATATCCATTCCCTTTTATATCAAATCTCTTCCTGCCTTCAATTCCTGCCACTGGTGTATGGTCAGGCCCCGTTCTGACCCAGTCCCTCCAGGGTGGCTCCTCTGGTCCAGCCCTGCCTCCCAGTCTCCCTAGCACAGGTGTGGGGAGCAGGGCAGGCATCCCCTCAATCACTGAGCAAATAAGAAAGTACCGGACTTAAGACCCTTCTGTTAATTTTCATAAGAACTCTATTTGAACAGTGATTCTAATGTTCACAGTTGGGAAATATAATTCAATTTGTAGAAGAAGATAAAATATTGCATCTGCTCCCTCCAGCTAGCATTTGTAACACCCATATCCATGGTTGGTTTGACTGTGAGGATGTGTGGGGGGTGGCTCTCAATTTACCTGCTTACTCTCGTTACTTTCTTTAATCCTGACACCAAGGGGGGTTCATTTTCCCCATTTAGAAGCGAGGATATGGAGGCTGAGGGGGGTGGGGCGTAGCTCTCTGCCCTGGGGTGGCACAGTCCGTGCGGAGCTGCGTACACTTTCAAAGCCCACGTCTGATCCCACATCTGAATGTCACCTCCAACTGTGCCTCCCTGGCTGGGGAGCCGGAGCACGGGTTCCCATTACACAGGACCTCAGGGTATCAACCCAGGGAGTAGCAACCCAAGGCTTTTCCTTTCAATCCGTGTTTATAAAGGCCAGCAGACAGGAGATAGACTTCAGGAACTCTCATTCTTGTTTCCTCGTCCCCAAACCACTGACAGAAAGATGAGGCCATGATCATTGGTCACCACTGACTTCCCAGAGAAATGTGTTTGGTCTTTTGGTCAAATACATACAGAAATACCTGTCTTTGACGGGGGGGATTATATTCAAGCTACTACACTTAGCAAACAGCTATATTTAGCCAAAGGTACTGTAAGTGCCTTGTCCCCCCCCCCTTTTTTTTAATTAATGAATGTACCAGGCACTGAGGAGCATCTACGATGTGCCTGGCTCTGTGTTGAGCTCTGGGAATTCCAAAGTAAGTCACTGCCCGCCTGGGTGTCACCTTCTACAGGGGGACAGACAGGTGAACAAACAACGCCGAGCCCACATGACTACCTCAGCAGGCGTAGGGCCAACAGCTGAGGTACGGATGGAGGCAGGGAGGCTCTGCCTCACAGAGAACCAAATCTACCCTGGGCTTTAAGGGATGAGTAGGAGTGTGCCTGGAAAGCCCTTTTCTTTCTCATACAGAGAAAAACAAAAGTCTGTATTCAATCAATATTCAACAAATACCGATGGACAGCCATGTGTCCATAAAAGCAATAAACTGAAAACACCTAAGAACTGCTTCTGGAGTCCACACAATAAACAGCTGACGGAGGCAACCTGACACCACAGACACGCAGCCTCATCCCTGGGAGTTTTTCCATTGAGAACAATGCTCGGTGGGACTCTCCTCTGCCCCAGCACGTGGAAGAGGGTGTAGAAGAGGGTTGCACTGCCCCTGTGGTGTGAGTTCCATATTAGCTTGTGAGCCCTCCCGGCACACACACACACACACACACACACACACACACACACACACACTCTGCACAGCTCAAAAGGTACAAAAGGGTGTACCCTGAAAGTTCAAGCCTCCTTGTCCACCCCAGGCCCAGGGAATGGCTCCCCTTCCCCAGGGAGCTGCTCCCAGTCCGCTGGGCGTCCTTTCAGCTGTCACGGGCTGCCCAACCTTCTGTGGCGCCCTCGCTGGAGAAGAGGCACGTGCACAGATCTGCACACGGTGAACCTGCGGCTGGGACGTGCATCGCCCATCTCCCTAGGATAAACTCTGCCCAGGAAACTTGGATGAAAACCTGTGTGCCTGGACCCCGTTTCAGGCTCGGTCCAGAAACAAGAGTCACACTGACCCCGAGTCCATGCCCAAGCTGCACCGTGTGTGACAATCCACTGCAAACGGTCACCGACAGGGGCCGGGCCATTCCCCAGAGCCATGTGGCCTCTGGGGACGTCCATGGGCCTCAAGGGTCGGGCCTACAGCACCCCCAGGGTGCACTACAACAAAGCGGGGCGCCTGTCCCCCACCCACTGCCTGGGCCACCTTGCACCAGGGGCGGCGCCCCAGCTCCACGCGCCTATGGGGCAGCGGCCCAAGGGAGCCGGGGGCGGGGGAGGGGTCAGTGTCGCCGGCCTGTCCCCTGGGCGGCCGGAGGACAGGCGTCCCGCCCGCCGAGACCCCGGCTGAGGCCCGCGGACAGACGGACTGACAGCCGCCTGACAGCTGCGCGCGCCCCCGCCGGGCATAACGGGCCTGCTCTTACCTCGCGCGCGATCTGGTTCAGTGCCTCGTCCTCCGCAGTCAGCCGCTCCCGGTTGGGGAGCCGCTTGCGGCCCGCGCCCTGGGTGCCCATGTCCATCGGCAGCGCCGCCGCCGCTGCTGCTGCGGGCCCGTTGCTCCCGCCGCTCGCGCCCCCCGCGCCGGGCCCGCCCCGCCCCTCCCCTCCCCTCCCTCCGCCGGCGTCATGGCGTCAGCGGCGCGGGGACGCGGGGACGGGGCTGGTCCTCGGGACCGAGGCAGCGGCAGGGGTTTTGGACGCGGCGGGCGGGACCAGGACTAGAGCTTGAAGCCGGCGGGAGGTTTGGGATGTTTGGGGGGCGGGGGTGCGGGACGCGAGAGTGACTCAGCTGGGGACTCCGGGGAGGATGGGGCGCGGGGACGGTGGTGGTGGTGGTGCGGTGGGGGGTGGGTTAGAGGCGCCAGCGTCCGGGGACCAGGGCCTGAGCACTGCAGGGTGCACCCCCCGCTGGAACCACCCGCCCCAGGGCTGTGGGTACCGGGGCGCGGGGACCTCCGCAGGGCGTGGAGGGCTGGCGGGGATTGGGTGCCCGAGAGGTTTGCGCGGAGGGGTAGGCGCAGGGACGAGGTTCAGACTGGCGCTCTGTGAGCCTTGGTCCAGCACAGCCCGGCTGGGAGCAGGGTCCAGCCCAGGGTGGTCAGCTCCTTCTCCTGCTCCCAGGCCCTGTGACCTTGGCCACCTCACCCTCCCACCCCCTCCCCAGCCTGACGGTGGGTTCAGAATCAGCGTGAGGATGGATAGGTCTCCTTCACATGCCTGTCCTCTGTGGCTCGTCACCTCACCCCTGTGTCCCCAACTTCTGGGAAGAGGCTGACACCGCAGCTGGTCTCAATAAATAGTCGTTGAGAAAGGAATGAATTTGCCTGAGCTTTTCCTCCCATACTCTACAGGTGGGTTTAAAAGCAAACAGGAGAAGCAGGTAAGGGTTACAAAGCCATCACCATCCTATCCATTGGGGTACAGGAAGAATGTACCAGAACGTCCCTGAGTATGTATTTTAAACTAAAAGTAAGAATGTTATGTATCGAATACTCGCATTTCATATACAGCCTCAGTTTAAGGGGCCACCTGCCAGTCACAGGGCACCCCCGCGGGCAGCAGTGGCATTCTCTCCCATTAGAGCAGTGATGGCGAACCTATGACACGCGTGTCAGAGGTGACACGCGAACTCATTTTTTGGGTTGATTTTTCTTTGTTAAATGGCATTTAAATATATAAAATAAATATCAAAAATATAAGTCTTTGTTTTACTATGGTTGCAAATATCAAAAAATTTCTATATGTTACACGGCACCAGAGTTAAGTTAGGGTTTTTCAAAATGCTGACACGCCGAGCTCCAAAGGTTCGCCATCACTGCATTAGATCATTTTCAGAACATTCTGGTGTATCTGGACGAACCAGGTGAAATGGGTTTATGGATTACATAACCTAGTCTTAGCTAAAACTCAAAGAGTAGACAAATGGCTTCAAAGGATTGAAAAGATTCTCAGAGATACTCCCCCAAATCGCAGACAAGAAAATGAGACGGTTTCCTTACTCCCGGGAGGAGCTCGGCATTGACCTCACTGTGACGTATTAGCAATGAGAACAGTTAGCAATCGTCAGAAACAACTTGAAACATGAGTTCCCATTGCCTGTCATTAATGATTAGCCTCATTTTAAGTGGATATAGTGACAGATGATGATGATAATGACATAATTTATACAAAACTATATAAATATTTGGGGGCCACTTAAAAAATACTTAGTGATAGAGTTCATGGTAAAAAAAAAAAAAAAGAAGTCTGGCCCTAGCCAGTTTGGCTCAGTGGATAGAGTGTCAGCCTGCAGACTGAAGGGTCCCAGGTTCTATCCCGGCCAAGGGCACATGCCTGGGTTGTGGGCTTGATCCCCAGTAGGGGACGTGCAGGAGGCAGCTGATCAATGATTCTCATCATTGATGTTTCTATATCTCTCTCCTTCTCTTTTCCTCTCTGAAATCAATAAAAAAATATATTAAAAAAGTCTGGGTTCTAAGCCAGTGGGTTTTCCATTTTCGGGGATTGTGAATGTCTTTGAGAATCTGATGAAAACTGGATTCCTCTTCCAGAAAAAAAAAAAAAGCATATGAACAGGACATTTGAGTAGTTTTAAAGGGTGATAATTAGAAGTCCATCCACAGGCCCTCTGACTCCCGCCTATACTGTCCCCTGGGAGCCTTTCTAGCTACCAAAGCCAGGGTAGCCTTCCCACACACTTTGCCACTGCACTCTCCAGACTGTGGGGCAGCTCCACAGTGCTATTGCAGCAGTTCTGGGGAGGAGAGCCCCAGCAGGTGGGAAACGTGTCGCTGGTCATTTGTGGCTCGGGGCAGGGAAATGCTGAGGCTTGTGAAATTACTTGCTCTAAGTGTTGTTACCATAATAATTTCATCCTTACTGAGTGCTACCCCATGACAAGAATTTTGCATAAACAGGTGCCTTGGCAGGAGGATGTCACTCTCAGGGTAATTACATGCCATGGGAGAAAGGCTGAGGGTGTCTGTTCTGTACACAATGCCAGCTCCTTAGCCAAGCCCTTTGAGCAGCTCCGAGTGGTTCTCTCAGAATAGCGTTCCTGAGATTCAGGACGAAGATGGTCTTTTCATCTCTCAGAGAGTCTTGCTCAGGGTGATGCACCTATGGGTGCTTAGAAAATGTATGTGGCCCTTTTGGAAGGTGCTATATGAATTAGGACGTGAAGTCCAATTCTCTTTTTACTTATGGAAGACAAATACTGCAAGGACTTATAGACTAACAATGGGATTGAGTTTTTCCTAGCGTGGGTATTATTAACTATTAATTAAATTGTTTTTAAAGACAGGTGACAGAGGACTTTAGATTCTAGCAATGGAGATGCCACTTATATCGTAGTAACCTTCCTGCCAATAACAATCGTAAACCTCAAACAATGAGAAGAAGTAACTATTTGCAGGCACCGGAGAGTAACCAAAAGCAGATACGGACTGGAGTGGGTTCAACCTTTGAATTAAGACAGCTACTTCCCCAGAGGACGTTCTCATCTTCACGGAGCACTGGGATTAGAACTCAAGACGTACTGGCCTGAGGGGTTAGATGTTAGGGTCTGGGGCTGTGAGTGCAGCTGGAAATTTAGTGAGGAAATCCCAGAAAACTGGGGTACCTAGCAGGTTGAGCCTCTGCATACTACCTTGTGCAGAACCCATGGCTGAATCCTGAACTGTGCATATGTGGGGTGAGACCCCAAGACACTCAGAAGAAAGCAACTGGAAGCCCGGGAGTGTTGGGGAGCGATTTCAGCAGCTGCCCGGTGTGGGGAGACAAAATTAGAAATTCGATTCCTACCCAGGGCTCGGTGAGCACCTTGAGTCTTTTATTGAAACCCCAGAAAGAATACACCTTAGAGCAGCGATTTTCAACCATTTTCATCTCATGGCACACATCAGCTAATTACTAAAATTATGTGGCACACCAAAATATTTTTTTGTTGATCTGACAAAAATATAGGTAGAATTTTGATTCATTCACACCAGACAGCTATTGTTGTGTTGGCTGTTGTCATTTATTTATTTGACAACCTAAGGGAATAGAGGTCAATACCCCTGACCAGTTGAAAATCACTGCCTTAGAGTAAGACAACATTTGAGGACAAAGGGCTAGGAAAGAAAAATCAAAACACACTCATTGTAACAAAGCCTAGAACCAGTCTCAACAAGATGAAGGTGATATGCAGGATCAAGGTAACTTAATTCCCTGCTAGAACCAAATTCAAAAGTCTTCAAAAGCAGATAATAAAATCCACAATCTCTGAAATATATTGCCCACCATGACCAGTATACAATGAAGAATTACTATACATAAAGAGAATCAGGAAAATGAGACTCGTAGTCAAGAGGGAAAATAATCGGAAAAGACTCACAGATAACTCAGATATTGAAATTGGCAGAGAGGTTGTATGAGATAACTTTTGGAAAATGGAGATAATGGATAAAGATAATTTTAGAGTCCTGGCTGGGTAGCTCAGTTGGTTAGAATGTTGTCCCGTACACCAAAAGGTTGGGGTTTCAATTCCTGGTCAGGGCACATGCCTAGGTTTCAGATTTCAGGTTCTATTCCTGATTGGGGCGCATACAGGAGGCAACCAATCTATGTGTCTCTCTCCGATGTTTCTCTCTCTCTTTTTCTCTCTCAAATCAACAGGCATATCTTCTGGTGAAGATAAAAAACCCCCATAGAATATTGGTGTGCATGTCTACATGCATGTACAAGTCCATGCACACTTAACATTTGTGCATCTGATTATGTGTAGATTTTACTTCGATAAAAAAGAGGGGTTTTTTTTGTTTTGTTTTGTTTTTTGTTTCTTTGTTTTGTTAATCTTCACCCAAGGATATCTTTCCATTGGTTTTTAGAGAGAAGGGATGGGGAGAGACAGAGAAAGAGAAACATCGCCCCAACCAGGGATAGAGCCTGCAACGGAGGTACATGCCCTAGACTGGAATCAGACCCACAACTTTTCAGTCTACAGACTGATGCTCTATCCACTGAACCACACTGGCTAGGGCTAAAAAAAAAAAAAAGAGTATTTTTGATAACAATGATGGAAAAACAACCAAACCAACGAAAACACAAGTAGGCAACAGAAGAGCATTTACCCCTCAGGCATCACATTAAACTCATAGTTTTAATGTAATGACTTCTGGAAGGGACCACCACTTAAGGGGCCGCCTCACACATCGCTCTATCACTTCCTCTAGGAAGTGGAGGCCAGGAAGGGATGCTGGTGGCCAGCGTATCTGGCACCTGTCTGCTGGGAGAGTTAGGAGGCTGGAGGAGTTGCATCAGTGCCCCTGGCACTTGCTGTGGGACCCAGATACCTGTGGCATGCTGCTTTCCTGCAGAACGACCACAGGGAACAGGAGGACCTGCAGATAAGGAGGTGATGGGCCACAGTCTGGGTCGGCTCACTGTGCCAGCTGTGAGGGGAGTCACGAAGCTCACGTCTTGTTTACCCCTCTGTCAGTGAATCCCATTTCCCGTGGTCCCTTCTTCCTGTCAGCGTTGCTATGCTCGTGGTCGTTGGGTGCCTATAGCCCGGAGCCTGAGAATTCTGGGCCGTGTTTATTTGTCTGTTTCCATTCGGTACCACACAGGTGATCTTGGTCTCGGGCAGGTTCCCATGCAGCCAGGCAGTTTGCAAACATTGTGCATCTGGTGAGATGTGGGAGCAGAAACTCCCAGTGCTGCTCTACCTACAGGTACCAGTGAGCTCCCTCGGCTCCTCCCCCCGGAGGAGTCACTGGACTGATGAGCCAAACACCACCCTCATCAGTTACTCCGCCCAGCCTGCAAAGCGGAAATTGGCACAGACGGTGCAGATCTTTTTCCTTCTTTGACAGTGGTTTTTAAGAGCATTCTGTGTCCTTGGTTTGGCAATGTTTAAGCAGAGGAAACATTTCACCAAGTTTTTGTTATGCCGAGTACTGCTCTGAAGACGTTCTCGTGAGAAAAATCTGGAAATTCTTTCTCTACATTAAGATAGAACCAAACAATGGAGAGCATCCCGGAGGGTCCTCCGCGTTGCCTGGCTTTGCTCAGGGTCTGGGCCAAGATGCCGCGCTCTGTGCCAGCCTCTGATCTATTTTAGGAACATAATAGAAAAATAGTTTGCTACTTACTGGTTTGCTTCCTGTACTCCACACCCCCACACAGAGAACAGTTTATAAAAATTTGCTACAAGCAGTTTAGAAAACTCAGCTTTGTCTCAAGCAGAACAAAGATTACATGGTTTTCTCCCCACGAAACATTTTTCTTACAGTAAAATGTAGTCACAATACAAACAGGAGCGTTGAAACGACCACATGAAACCGCAGCCCCTGGCAGCGCCTGGCAGCGTGCGGGGGGGGGGGGGGGGGGGAGCCCCCGCTGGGGAAGCACAACCTGCTGCCTGCAGCGCGGCCAGGAGAACAGGACGAGCAAGACGCGCTCCTACCTCCAGTGGGTCTCCGGGCGGCAAGCGGAGCAGAGTCAGGTACATGAACACCGGGGATCTCCGGGACAATCAGGAAGGCACGCTTGGCTGATGGATAGACAGGATTTATTCCCTGGGGAAGAAGCAGTAGCAGAGGAAGCCGGGCAGTCAGCCTTGCGTCACCTGGCCTCAGGGGCCAGGATTTTCCTGCCTTCAGGGTGAAGGTATTAAACGACGAAGCCAACATCTGCCTCTTTGGCGTGAGGACCAGTCTGAGCTGATTATTGTGTGAAACAGCAAACAGAGACGCTCAGGAAACAGTGGAAGTTGCCCTTTTGTAGAGCACTGTGCATGAATGAGGGAGATCGTCGAGTGTAAAGGTGTCTGCCTCCCGGAATCAGGGAGAGGAGACGGCTCGACACCAGCAGGGACTCTTATCCATGGAGAAGGCGCGCACAAGCTGCAAACAGCCTTGCCCGGCTGCCGTGCCTTTCCTGCGGCCTCCCCATACCTGAGCTCTTTCTGTCTTTTGTCTTTAGCCGAAGATGGAATTTAAGCGTGTGGCTTAGGCCACCCGCAGAATTAACTGATGTCCCCTCGGCGTCTCCCATGAGGTATACATATGAATAAACTTCGGTTTGTTTTCTCTTATTACTCTGCCTTTTATCACAGGGCCCTCAGCCCAGAACTCAGAAAGGCAGGGGGAAAATTATATTTTCTCCCTTAAGCCCTCTCTGTGTCCTCTCCAAGGACTCCAGTCCTGTCACGCTGAGAGGGGGCTCTGGATCCTTGCTCAGCACCTTAGCTGTTGACCAAAGCCTCCGGCTGCCTCTCGGGGACAGACGGGAGATACACCTCCAAAGAAGGAGGAGGGCCTCTGGCCTTGGGGAGGAGAGTGGGCGTGGGACGGAAGGGACAGGGCTGAGGGACGGGCCAGGGCTGATCCCAGAAGGAGGGACGGCTATGCGGAGCAAGCCCAGATAAGGGGACAAAGACGTGCTGGTGCCCGACGGAGAGGAGAACAAAGAAGAGACGAGACCCGGCTGCACATCCCAGGGTATGATTGTTGTGTTTGTGTTTGTGTGTGCTGTGTGGGCACACATGTATAGGGATCATCATTAACTTTCTGCTTCCCAGCCTTGGGCAAGAACTTGCTTTTTCTTTCCTGGGTGGTCGATGAGTGGGGGCAACCATCAAAATGCAGTCTACTCAAATTATGTCAGTCCCTAGAGGAAGTGTGTCCATCCATTCCCTCATTCACCGGCAGCTGGGAGAGGCCGGACAGATTCTCCCTCAGGGCCTCACAAAGAGCCAACCCTGCCCACACCTGGATCTCGAGCTGTGAGATAGTCTCCCACTGAGAGCCCAGATTGTGGTCCTTGGTAACAGCGGCCCCAGCACCTTGATATGCATAGTGTTTCCACTTCTCATAGGACGGGGCTTTCCCTCTGTCTGCATCATTCTTTAGTCCCGGCTGGCTCCCTCTGAATGTGGCTGTGAGCATCTCGGTCCCCCTCTCATTCTCCGCACACTCGCCCTCGGTGAGAACATGGGCCCAGCGGCCTGTGGCCTCTGCTGCTGGTCACGCTACCCAAGGCTGCCCAGGAATAGAAGGTGGGCCTTCTGGGTGGGTGCTGGGTGGGTCTGTTCCAGAGTCTCTTTCCTGGGGAGGACAGTCAGGAAACCCAGTGAAAATTGAGGAACCACGTAAAAAGGAAAAGAAAAGGGAATCCGATAGCCTGGAGCCCAGGTGATCTTAGATACAATGAAGTCAGGCCTCAGATGTTGATCGAGACGGAGCTCAATCTCACCCCCCACTCTCAGCTCCAATTTCTCACAAGGGTTTCTGCGTGCCGGCCTGCTGGGCATGTGGGTAATTTTATTGTCAGCATTGAATGCAGCTAAAAGCTTCGATAAACTAAAGAACCGAGCCATTCTCTCCGGGTTCCAGCTGCTGCTGAGTGTGGGACCACAGCTGGGTTGAGGCCGCACTGTCCTTGGGCCCATGGACACGCATTCCCGTGTGTCTCCAGAAACGGTGCTGCCCACACGCCCAGCAGGGGTCTCTGCAGGATGTCCATGCTCGCCAAAGGGAGGGTATCTCCAGCCTTTGCCAAAACACCATTCACAACGTTCAGCACACAGTGACAGTCCCCAGATAGATGAAGAAACAGGAAAACATGACCCGTGGTCAACAAACAAACAACAAAACAAACCATCTATGGAATCTGACCCACACACTAACCAGCTGTTAGAATTAGCAGATGAGGAGTGTGAAATACGATGACAGAAATGGTGACGCTTCTATTGGGAAAGGTGCATACACAACAGGCAAAGAAAATGGTGAATTTCAGGAGAGATTTAGAAATTCTAAAAAAGAATCAAATAAAAAGATATGCTATAATAGACTTAAGAAACCAGGAAAGGAGATAGAATGAAATACTAAAAATACTCCAATAGATCAAAAGAAGGAAAGGGGGAAGGAAGGAATGAAGACAGTGGGAACAGATAGAACGTGCACAGAAGATGGTAGACTCGAGCAGAACCATACCAGTGACCACATTAAAGGCACATGGGCCAGGCACCCTGACCAGAAGTCAGGACGGGAGAGCTGGTACTCAGCTCTGTGGGCTGTTCACCAGGGATGTGCATTAAGCAGGGATGCACATATTACCCCACCGAGACAAGAAATGAGGCATAGCCGGGCTGCCACAGCCTGTGGTGCAGGTGTTTCATCAAGCATGCTAATGAGATGCTAACACGCTGCATTAAATGGAGTCAGCGGAAGTGTCAGCATCAGGGTGTTCAGTCTCTGGTCTGGGAACAGGTGAAGTGTCTTCATTTATCAAGTCTTCCTGTATCTCTGCACATGCTGCCCACTGTTGGCTGCCTCTTGGTCCCTGGGCCCTGGGCACACATGCTGGTGGCCTGGTTGGGAGGGTACACCTAGGGCAGAGGCGTGCAGGCCCTGGAAGTGGAATTTGGCTCCTTGGGCAGGGAATTCTACTGTCTCAGGATAGAAACACCTCACCCACAAGGAGGGGCAGGGCTGGGAGAGGCCAGCAGAGGGCCCTCAGGCGTGGCCCGCAGGGTGGCGTGGCTGTGAGAAGGATGCTCTAAGGCAAGGACTTACACCGTGCCTGGCACAGACTAGGCACTCAATGAAAGGTAGGTACTCTGTCTTCGTTGATTCTAGTGTTCGTGGAATTGGACCAGGCCTCTCCATCCTCATCCCTCTGGCCACCCACCCCTGACTCCGCGCTCGGGGACAGCGTCCCCTGCGTCCCACAATGCTGCGCGCCAGGCCTCACACCACTCACACTGCTTCTGGGGCTCAGAAAGCCTTCCCTCCTCTTGGCCTCTGAGCAAGTTTCTCCTCCATCCATTCGTCTGTTCATCCGGGGAGGAGTAACCCTTGACCCTTCTTCCCCTTCCACTGGGCAGGTGAGCGGGTCTCTCCTGCCTGCGCCCTCTGCTTGTTTGGGGCCGTGTGTGACCCGGGGTGGCCTCTGTGTGGGCACCTGTCCTGTCACCGCTGGCCGTGGACTTCGCTCTGCCCTGCTCTGCCCAGCCTGGCCAGCAGCCAAGCACCACACCCACTGTTGAGCGGAGGAATTTCACTTGGAGTTCAGAAATCCCTGCTGGAATTTTCCATTGAGATAAGCGAGGATGAAGGTTTGGGGCAAGGCAGGCCACCATTCCTGCTTATCTGCAAGGTCTCAGCAGATAAGAGCATTCTGGAAGATCTGCACCTCCGATAGCAGTCACACTACGAGTTCCACCCTTAACCAGAGCTCTGCGTGGAAGCCCCAAGGAGGAAGGGAGCCTCTCTTCCCACATATCCAAGGAGCGGGGCCACCAGGCAGGCCCGCTGGAGAGGAGATGCGTTAGTTAACAATCTGAGCCACTCGGGGTCTCTTCACAGGAGCAAGGGAGCCATGGGTCTGAGCGCAGCGGGGGCCACAGCCCTGAGAGCTGCTCTGAGAGGCTCAGAAATGTTTATGCAACAGTGGAGCAGGCTCTGGCTGAGTGGCCCGGGCGGGAGCTGGGTGGAAAGTTATACAAGACTCGTGTGGGATGGCTGGAAAGGAGCCAGGTGCATGGCTGCTTCGGGGCAGGCAATCCCGTCGCTGTCACCTTTGGGCAGAGACTGAAGAGTCCGTGGGTGGGGTGTTGCCAAGATTCTTTAGACACCGGGAGGGTGCTCAGACCAGACAATCCCCAGGGGCCCTCCTGGCTCCAAAATTCCGTAATTTTGCACTTCTTTCTAAAGGAGAGCACGCTGCCGGTACAGCAGCCTGGTTAGGTGGTGCAGTGGGAACTCCCCCTGTTCATGCGGAGGCAGGAAAGCTGATAAAGTGCCAGAGAGAAAGTCTAAGGTCCGTACAGCCAAGTACCAAGAGCTAACTGTGCCATGCGAGTACATCGCTTACGCGTCATTTTTGCTTAATTCCCACGACAAGCTCTGGTGTGCACAGTGCCGTGTCCGGGTGTGGTGATGGTCAGGACGCCTGTGTTCTGTACACCCCCCCCCCCCCGCCCTGCCGTTGGCATGTCTGCAAGGGAAGGGTCTTCTGACTGAAAGGTGAGGTCTCAGATTCTCTCTCCTGGTGGCTCTGGTGCTAAGGTCCGATCACGGTGGCCACAGGGTGCCTCTGGCCCAGCGCCCTCGCCTGGGAGGTGAAGGAACAGAGGGGCAGGGTCGTGCTGAGTGCCTGTGGGAGGGCCCTGCAGGTTTCAGGGAACGGCTGCCCAGACTGCAGGTTGGGCACCCCTGAGACCACAGCAGCGAGGAGCCCAGCCTCCTGGGTATCTGAGCTCAGTGTCCGTGGTGCCCCTGGGCCTCTCGAGGAGGGGAGGGGCCAGTAGGTTGTTTGGGTTCAGCCTGAGCCTGAGCCCGAGGCCCCAGGTGTTGGTTCCCTGTGTGTCACCTGGGCGTGGCACGCCTTCCCTGGGCGCTTTGGCTCGGGCACTGGGGTAGACGGGCTTTTGCAATGGCTCCCAAGATCCTGGTTCCACAGAGGAACACAGTCAGGTTAGAGGGTGACAAAGCTGGCAGATGGCATTAGAGACACACAGCACCCTGTCCCCAGGTGGCACCCGGCCAGGAGCTGTCACCTGACACGGCCCAGCCCGCCTGGCTGGCGTCTGATTCCAGGTGCAGGTCCCCAGGAGCTGGCTCCTGCTGTCCGTGGAAGGACCGAGTTCACTGCTTTCTCTCCTTTGCCAAGTGGGCAAAGCTGCCAGCAGCCCGAGGAAGGAGCTGAAATGAGGCCCCCAGGAGGCTCAGGGACTGGGGGCATTGGGTGACACAAACCCCTGACAGGAGGCTCACTTCCGGCTTGGCGCCCAGGTGCTGCTGCTGGGCCCGCTCTCAGGTCCAGCCTCCGCCTAGGTGGCCACGTGACCAGAGAACCTTGCCCTGGGAGCCTGGCAGAAGGAAGTGGCCTGTCTTAGGAGCCGGGGGGCGGGGGCTGGGCTGCTTCTCCCCCATCTCTGCTGGAGCCCAGCCTCCACCCACCCAGCTGCCCTGGCCACCGCTCAGCCGGCTACCTGGTGAGGGAAGCCGACCTTTCCCCAGGGCAGAGGGAGGCAGGTAGGGGCCCCGCAGGCCCGGTGATGATGGCCTGTCAGGCTCCCGGGAAGTGACCAGGCCTGGGAACACGTGAGTCATTGTTTAAACTTCTATATACTTGGCAGTGTCTGCGTGTGTGTGTATGTGTGTTTGTGTCTGTCTCTATGTGGATAATTGTGTGTGTGTGTCTTTGTCTGTGTGTGTGTCTGTGTGTGTCTGCCTGTGTACCCACACATGGATGATCACAAGGGCACAGTGAGGGGAAGGAGTCTGTGGGACTGAGGGCCACGGTGCCGTGTAGGACCTGGGTCAGGGAGGTCGGGGTCCTGGCAGGAGATTCCTGCTTAAATTGCAGTGACAGGCCTTGCAGGTAAAGTGCTCGCAGCAAGGAGGATCCAGGTGCGCAGTCAGTACGGGAACCTCACAGTAATCTCAGTTCTTTCCGTGCTGGGAGGGTCACTCGAGGGACGCCTGACGGGAGACTCAGCGAGCCAGCCCCGCCCTGGAATGTCCTCCCCGACTAGGCAGGCTTGCAGCCCTTCCTGTTGCTGTGGTGGACAGGAGGGGGGCTTGTAAGGAACGAAAGGCCCCAAACGGAGATGCTAGAGAGGGTGTCTATCAGCCCTGCTCCCCAGTCTGCATTCCTGGAGCTTCTCCCTTACAGAGACTTCAAAGACCCGCCTTGATTAAGATCTGGAGGTGGGGTCAGGCCTGGAGTTTTCAATTTTTGCTCTGAACAGAGGGCTTCAACCTCTGATTAGCGAAAGCTTACAACTGTAATCACACAAAAATTATACATGAAAATGCTCACTGAGGCTGATTCATTACAGAAAAGAATTAAAACCTAGTGATGATCCAGTGGTAGGAAAATGGCTCATTAAATTAGAATAGTTGTAGGAATGTTACATGGTCATTGAACATACATAACATGTAGCAATGTGCAAAGCTGCCTTTGATAGATGTTGTCATTGTTTGAAAGGTAGGATACAAAAGTATATGTTAAAACTATGGGTTTTGGTTTATTTGTTTTTATGATTCATTAAACAAACTAGAAGAAAGTAAGCAAAATGCTATTTCTGGTTGTATTAAGGGCATGGGATTTATGAGTAATTTAATTTTTTCATATTGAGCATGATGTATTTATCCTGATAGTAAAATAATATTTTTCAACAAAGATGTACCATTGCCAAAGGAACCTGGAATTTCAGAAATGGTCTAGGCATTCATAGTCCACCTACTTTGGTTAATTAAAACATGTTTTGGGCTAAAGATTTTCTTGACTCAAGAAGAATGTTACTAACTGGTACACAAAGATAGCAAGGAGAACTTGAGGGCTATCGGTGCGTGAGAACGCATCGCTGCAGGTGTGTCAGGACTGTCTGTAAAATTACAGCACCAGTCAATGGACCATCTGCTCCTAAGCAGGTGCCTTAAGTACTTCCAGCCAGAAACAATGTGCGAGCCCAGGAGGCACAGAAAGCTCGAGGATCCCCCCTTCTCGGCTCTATCCAGTGTAACTGATGTATGAGCCAGCGTAAGCTAAGATGTGTAACATGTTGCATTCATCTATTGCAACACGATGACCACCGTCGCGTCAGGTAACACCTCCAGCCTGTCACTGAAGTACTGTTCTTTTGTGGTGAGAACTGAAGATCTAGTCTCTCAGCAACTTTGAGGCGTAAAATATAGTATTGTTAGCTGTAAACTCCATGCTGTGCATTAGACCCCCAGAATTTACTCATCTTATAACCGGATGTTTGTACTGTCTGACCACTAGCTGCTTCTCTGAGTTCAGGGGAAGAGCAGTTTGTAAGTTAGGACTTGCTACTGAGGTGCCGGTCTTTGGCCGATGAGCCCAGGCCAGCAGGCGGTTCCCGGCAGGAGGATTGCACCGCTGACTGGATGCAGGAGTGAGCCCTGCACTTTCCTGACTCGCTGAAGTCACGCCAGGGCCCGGTGCATCTCGTGTGGGTGTGAAGGCCGCCGTTGGGCTCCTAATTCTGCCTGTTTGTCTTCGAGGAGCTGCTGGCTCCCAGTAAGGCGGGGTAACGCAGGGGCCCCCAGAGTCCTCCTGCTCAGCTCCCAGAGGAGGCTCAGGGCAGCCCGGCTCAATAAGCTCCGCTCCTCACCCTCGCACCCTCACGGGGTGGCCTTCGAGTGAGTCACTTGCTGCTTTTCTTGGCCACTGGGAGCTGAGCGGCTGGAGGCCCTTCTGCTCCCGGGTTTGCCTGTACCAGTTCACCACGTGCCGGGCTGCCTGGTGTGACTGGCTGTGCAAACCATGCTCCGGAAACAGCACGTCTGTCCAATGAGGGCTTCTTGCTAAGTGAGTCCGTGTGGGTTTCTGAGATATTTATGGAACACCTACTGTGTGCCCCAGGAATACAGTCCGTGCACTCTTGAGTGGCTGCAGCCCAGTGGGAGGGAGCAGATATTAACAAAATAATTATATAAATTAAATCTCATTAGAGGTTACAGCCCAGCAAGAGCAATAAGTCATTAAAAAATTAGTTCTACGAATTAAGGTAGAGTTGAAACTGAGATAGTTTCACTGGAGAAGAGGAGCAGGACCTGGGCCCCATGAAGTCTGTTTTATTAAATGCTATTTATGGGGACTGGACACATGATCGGGGCCAGGCCGGCAGCTGCAGGACCAGAGAGGAGGCCGCCAGCCGAGGGAGATTTATATCACCTCCAACAGAGAGAAGCGAACAGATCAACAGCCCTTCCCCGGAGGCCGTCCCGGTGTATTTGACGGAGAGTAGTTGGAAACTCTCTGGTGATGTTGAACTCTGACCTCTTGTTATCTCTCTCCGGGCTTGGGGGAGTCTGGACTTGCTGAATCCCCAGGGCTGTAAATTTCATTCCCGGAAGCCAGCTGGCTTTTCAGGTGCTTTCCCACTTTGAGGCTGTGTACGTTGCCTTTGGGTTTCATTTTCTACCTACCAGGGTTCAGAATCTGTGAATGAATTGCTTGGAGTTCTGCACGGGTGGGTGGGCTCTCCGAGAGCAGAATGCTCCTCCAGCACCTTCACCGCGTGCCGGTGGGCCTGTGGGATTCAGGAGTCCTGGGCGCCCAGCGCCCCGACACCCCAACAGGACCAGGCAGACCCGGGCAGGTCTAGACCAGATTGCTCCTAAAGCTTGCCTCCTGCTAATTCTCAGCGGAGACCCTGCTCCCTCCCAAGTCACTCCTCTTCTGCCTCAGGCTCCAAGAAATTTCTCAGTTCAGGCAAATGTTTCAAAACATTGGTGTTTTGATGGGTTATTTGCCTTTTCCTGTTTTCTATAGTACCCTGAGTTTTCTTCCCTCCCTCCCTTTCTTCCTCGCTCCCCTCCCTCTGTTATTTATTTATAAAATATATTTTTATTGATTTCAGAGAGGAAGGGAGAGGGAGAGAGAGATAGGAACATCAATGATGAGAAGGAATCATTGATCGGCTTCCTCCTGCATGCCCGCCACTGGGGATTGAGCCCCAGCCCAGGCATGGGAATCGAACCGTGACCTCCTGGTTCATAGGTTGACGCTCAACCACTGAGCCATGCTGGCCGGGTTCCCTCCATTAGTTATTGGAGGCACTGTTACTTCTGTGAAGAAAATGGACGAAATCATAGCCGTGTCCTCAGCCTCATCAGTGAAGGGAAGCAGAGTTTTGCCATCTTGAAGCTACCTTTTGGGATATGGATTTCAAGCTGTTTATTAAGAAAGAAAAGAATCAGAAAGAACTTTTGACCCTGAAGAGGTTTAGACAAACCTGCTTCAGGAAGGGAGGCTTGGCTTCACGACCTTAAGAACCTTTGCCCTCACTCTTCTCGTCTGTCCTGGCGGGCGACCAGGGCAGCCTGTGGCCGTGGCTGCTTGTTGGGACCATCGGGGAGCTTGGTCCTCTTCTCACTGCTCCCCCCACCCCCCTTCCCGCCCACCTCTGCTTTCCTCTCCAAACTCCCTCCCCTTCCTTCTTCCCACCCCACCCTGGGGGGCCTCCCTCTTTTCCACCCAGGTGACTGCCTATGGAGGGTTTGGATACGTTTTAGGGAAGTTCTTTCTGGAAGCAATCCATGTAATAAACAAAGACAAATGGTGTTAAAATGCCACTATTGCCCTGGCCGGGTGGCTCAGTTGGTTGAGCATTGACCCGTACACCAAAGAGGTTGCGGGTTCGATCCCTGCTTGGAATGAGTACAGGAGACAACTGATGGACGCTTCTCTCTTGCAGCAATGTTTCTCTCTTTGGCTCCCTTCCTCTCTCCCTACAATCAATAAAAACACAGCCTCAGGTGAGGATTAAAAATTTTTAAAAATGCCATCGTTTTGCAGCCCCCTAACAATAGGCTCTGATAATGCTTGTCAGTGGTCACAGCATCACAAGGAGACTCCCGCGCTCTATTTGCCTCCTGGGAAATGCCCACCACACTCACGGAGCTTTCTCGCCAAAAAATAGCCTGTTATCTGACCAGGTTTCTGTTTTGAGCCACCACACTATGGAAAAGACAGGGCTCGAAGGAACACAGTCAATGGCGACCTAGGGATACAATCAGCAAGTCAGGCTAGGAAGCCACGGGATGCTCTGCCTTCTCCACAGACACACTGTAAAGGAAATAAGGGTGCGTGCATATAGACTGAGAGCTGCAGATGGAATAATAGCATGTCGGGGACTTGCTTCAGACTAATCTCTGTGGTGGGCGATCTGGGACGTGGGTGAGATGCGCTCGGCTGGCCGTGGTGGATGGGGGTGACCCTGCATGAGGTCTATAGAATGGTATCCTTTCCCTCTATGTGCTCTGTGTCTGGAAGTTTCCACAGTGAACACATATGCATGTTTGCCCAAACTTATTTTGACCGCAGAGCTGTTTTCCTGCAGGGCACCTCAGGGTGGGTTCGGGGTCTCCTGAACCACAGGAAGGTAATGTGTTTTGAGATCCTTGAAACACCAACCCTTTTAGGTAGTTTTTAAAAAAAATCCTCACCCGAGTATATATTTCCATTGATTGTTTTAAAAAGACAGTGGAATGATAGATGGGGGTGGGAGTGGGGGTAGGGAGAGAGAGAGAGAGAGAGAGAGAGAGAGAGAGAGAGAGAGAGAGAGAGAGAGAGAGAGATTGCCTCCTGCATACTCCCTGATCGGAGCTGGATCGAATCCGCAGCTCTTTGGTGAGCTGGTCAACGCTCTAATCACCGAACAAGCCAGCAAGGGCTAGATTTTTTTTTTTAAATCCGTTCACCCTGAACAGAGAGAGTACTTTACCTCCCAGATGTTTCAGACACTTTTTGGAAAAAGTAGTAGATTTTTTAAAAGGGAGGATTAGTGGAATGAGGACAGTTGGCCCATATGATAACTGGCCCAGGGCCTGCAGCCCTTTATTGTACAATGGTCCCTGCTGGGCACCGCCGATGCGCTTCCCACATGCAGCTGCTCACATTCCTCACAGCTGGCCAATGCTCTAACCACTGAGCTCGGTCCCCCACTTTCCAGATGAGGAGTTGGGGTGCAGAGCGGAGCAGTGACCTGGAGCTCCATCCGTTCCTCCATCTGTCCATCCATCCCAGACTGTCTGCCCTCCGCTGGGAGGCAGTGCTGCGGGGTGAAGGTGCTGAGGTTATTTGGTGGCAGACGTTGTGTGTCTCCACAGGACATGGCGCAGGCAGACGGGCGCCCCCAGCCCGGGGCGGGGCAGCCCTACGTGTTCAAGCTGGTCCTCCTGGGAAGCGGCTCTGTGGGCAAGTCCAGCCTGGCTCTCCGATACGTGAAGAACGACTTCAAGAGCATCCTGCCAACCGTGGGGTGTAAGTGACGGACCGACACCCTTTCTTAGTCTCCAAGGGGAGAAGCCAGGGCGTGACCCAGGGAGAGGCTCACGGGGCAGATATTGTCTGGTGCCTCGGGCATCATGGGCCTGGGCAGGGAGGAGATGAGGTCCCGGTGGGGAGGGACAGCAGCCTCCAGAGCTCATCCGAGTCTGCCGAGTCTGCCGGGGTGGAGCTTTAAGGTCAGGGCCTCTGGCCCCAGGGGTTGGATGTGGGGATTGTGTCCGAGTGGGGGTTGGGAGGAGCCAGGGAGCAGCCCTCCAGGCTCTGCTGCTCAGCCACCCTGCCCAGTCTCCCTCTGCTAAGCACTGCCCTGGGCAGGTTACCTGTGAGCAGTCCCCTTTCTGCCTGGACTATTTACCAGCCGGGCCTGGATTCAGGGGGTGAGAGGGTGGGGGGCGGGGGCAGTAGGGCTGACCCTCTCATTGCTCTTCTGAAAGAGACTCTAGGCTAGGGCTCCCGGAGGTCAAGGTCTATGTGATCTGCTGGGCTGTTGGCCTCCTTCACATCCCACCTGCAGTGAAAACCCCGATCCCCACCCAAAATAAGGAAACCTAGCATGTTCTTTACGCCAGTCCTCCCGGGAGGCTGCGGGCGGGGTGGAAAGCCACCTCAGAATCAGAGCTTTGGTTTCAAATTTGGACTCTGCCATGGACAAGCCATCTGTTTCTCTGAGTTCACTCATTCACTCACTCACCCATCCATTCATTCGTTCACTAATATATCGGGTATCAGTGGGTTTCTGAAAATGAAGATAATGAACGAGGGCTCTTTTCCGAGTTGGAGACAAGGAGTCTACCGGGTAGGGGTTAAGGTCGCCTCAGCCCCGCCCAGGGCCCACGTGAGGGCCTGTGTTTCTCTCCAGGGAAGACAAGCTTCCTCCTTCTGTAACTACTCAGTCACTCCTGCCTCATCGCCACCTGCACTGGAAACCCCGAACCTCTTGAAAATTCGTCGGGACTTTCTATTGATGGAAGCAGAGCCGCTGTCATCATTTTCAGACGAAAAAGGGAAATGTTGGAAGCTTGGCTGTTGGATGGATGAGGTGCCCACGCGCAACCTGGCAGTGACGACTTCTAAGGTACAACCAACATCAGATTCAGAAATGGGGCTCGACGTGGTGGAAAACGAACGAAGGATGTGGATTAACGGCTGACATTCCTGACTCATTCGGGAGAGCAGAGGGCAGGCAGGGGGCTTCGTGTGGCAGCCGACAGCCACCTGGGCAGAGGGCGCCCTTGGCCCATGGTGAAGAGGGGGCCGAGCTTTAGAAGGTTGAAGTGAGGGGGCCAAGTTCGTGCAGCTGACAGAGCCCCTCCGAGGCCCGTTCGCGGCCTGCACCCTCAGGACATCAGTCCCACGGAGCACCTGCTGCGTTGTGTTGTGTCCATTTCCCTCCTGACCATGAGCCCACGTGAGCGGGGAGCCATCAGTCCCCACGTTGAGACAGAGACTGCGGCTTTGTTTGACCCAGTCAGTCTGCTCTGGCCGCCTGCAAGCACCGCCGTTTTGGGGCTGAAGTCGAGATCAAGGTGCCTGCAGGGTAGGTTTCTTCCTGAGGCCCTTCTGCTGGTGTGTAGGTGGCGGCCAGCTAACTGCACTCACCGTGGCCTCTTCTTTTTGTCTGCACGGGAGAGGGAGAGGGGAAAGAGGGGGCTCTCTGAGTCTCTCCCCATAAGGGCACTAATCCCATCACAGGGGCCCCACCCTCAGGACCTCATCTAACCCTAATCACCTCCCAAAGGCCCCACCTCTTCATACCCTCACACTGGGGATTAGGCTTCAGCCTGTGAATTTTGCGAGGACACAAACATTCGGTCCAGACACGTAGGGAGTTTATCTGATTCAAGTTCCTGGACAAGCAGGAAAATGTGGGACGTGCCGGCGAGGACCTGGTTGGCGGTCTCCCCCACGGGGGTCTCATGAGAGAGTCATGATGTGACCAGTCCTGTGCTGAAATCCTAACCCAGCCCGCCCTGCCTTCGGTCTGCAGTGGGCGGAATTGTGTTTCCCAAAAGCCAAGTCCAAATCTTAGCTTCCAGAGCCTGTGAGCGTGGCCTTATTTGGAAAAGGGTCTTTGCGATGTCATTGGTTAAGGGTATTGAGATGAGATCATGCTGGGTTGCAGGTGGACCCTGAGTCCACTGACTGGGACCTCATTGGAACTCAGAGATGCGGGGAGAAGGCCATGTGAACCCGGAGGAAGACACGGGGGTGATGTGTCTACAAGCACAGGAACGTGGACGGGGCCGGCAGCCACCAAAGCCAGGAGACGGCATGGAAAGGATTCTCAGAGCTTCGGGGGGAGCCTACCCCATGATGCCTTGATTTCTGACCTCTGGTCTCCAGAATGGAAGCAATATATTTCTGTTTTAAGCTGCCCAGTTTGTGGTAATTGGTTACAGCAGCCCTAGAAGCTAACTCTCTGCCTTGCAGTGAAAGTTTTAATTTCAAGAATCTCCCAACAGGCTTCAAACTCCACACAGGGTCTGGGTGGGCACAGGGCAGCAGCTTTGACTGGAGCCCCCATCCCCTTCTGCCGGCTCCTCCCCAGCCCCTCTCCTGCCCCCTCCCCACCCCTGTCTTGTTCTGTGTTTGACACACCCCACACACCCTGGTTGGTGCCACCAACAACTATGTGAAAGTCACGTCACCTTGGCAAGCAAAGCTCAGATTTGTGAGTTAGGGCCCTGGAGCCTATGTCCCCACCCAAAGCCTCCGCGCGTCTATGAAGTATCTGCAGCGGTTATTTTTGACACTTGGCTCTTGATGGGAACTGCCACCTTCCAGAAGAGGTGTTTGCTCAGCCTTCCCGGCTGTGGTGGCAGGAAGCCCGTGTCCCCGATGGTTCGCTGAGCCCAGGCCTCGCGCCGGCCGGGCCTGAACGGTGGGTGGAGGCCGGGTCCTCCAGATAAAGCTGCCCTGGGCCTCCGGTTCCAGGTGCGTTCTTCACGAAGGTGGTGGAGTTGGGTGACACGTCTCTGAAGTTTGAGATCTGGGACACGGCTGGCCAGGAAAAGTACCACAGCGTCTGCCACCTCTACTTCAGGGGCGCCAACGCAGCGCTGTTGGTGTACGACATCACCAGCAAGGTAAGGCTCACCTGCCCGGTGTGTCTCCACGCCCTTCGCAAGGCATCTGCCTGTGTTCGCCCTGCCCTGTGTCTGCAGTGGGCGGAGTTGTGTTTCCCAAAAGCTATGTCCAAATCTTAGCCTCCAGAGCCTGTGAGTGTGGCCTTATTTGGGAAAAGGGTCTTTGCGGATGTCATTGGTTAGAGGTGTTATGGGTTAGGAGGGCATGGCTGGTCCTCCCAGAACACCCTGCACCACTATTCAGGACTCCCATTGATGATGGGGGGGGGGGGGCGGGTGTTAAAGAAACAGGGAGGCACAGCCCTGGCTGCATATCCCATACATGGAATATCATCAGGGCAGATGCTAAATACCAGTGAGCAGACACCTAGAGCAGGAGACTGGAAGGGTGGGGCACGGGGGGAGTCATGGGGGCTTCCTGCAGGAAGGTTCTAGCAGAATGTGGAGGGAAGAGCAGGGATAGCCCTGCTGGGTGGGTGGGGGCAGGGAGGTGGCGGGGCAGGTGAGCAGGAAGGGAAGGGAAGGCAGTGCTGGGAAGCAGGTGGGCCTGGTCAGGGAGGGAAGGGGCTACGTGGGGCCCGGGGCAGGAGCCCCACTACCTGGTCCGCCGGGCACTGTCTAGCCTCCTGGGACTGCTGGTGGGGGAAGAGGTCCCTGTGGCACAGACCAAGCAGATATCCTCCTCATGGGACAGGCCGGGTGGGGTAGGGCTGGGTGCGGGGGTGGGGGGGGTATCTGTCATATGGCCCATAGGATCCTAGCATGCTTTATACAATGTGGCATGGACACCTGCTTTCCTTTCCCGGGACAGCTGATGAAGACTGCCCATAAGATTTGTCTGAGGTTCTTTTTTCCTTTTGGAGGATTCCTTCCGCAAGGCTCAGCAGTGGCTGAAGGACCTGGAGCGGGAGTTCCTCCCTGGAGAAGTCGTGGTGATGCTGGTCGGCAACAAGACAGACCTCAGCGAGGAGCGGGAGGTGACCTTCGAGGTAACACTGGGGACGGGTCATTATGTCACCAGGAGGAGAAAGGAGTGACCCTGAATCCACCCACCCCCAACACTCACATGCACAGCCACCCACACGTATGCACACACTTTCTCACATGTACATCCACAGGCACACACACGCACATTCACGCATACACGCGTGTTTGCCTGCACACACCCAAGCACCCACTCACATGCACACACACCCCCCACACCCACCCATGCTGAGAGGTGGGTTTTCTGCATTTTCCTGTGTCTAATACATTCGTGACGAAGGCTCAGATGAAGAAGCCAGTTTTCTTTGCTAGGAACTGAGCAAGGACAGAAAATTTAAACAGCTGTCATTCTTCCACAAGCACCCGCCGTGGAGGAGTAAGAGCTGTGGGAGATGTGGGCAGGGGCCTGTATGGGGAGCCCCCAGCCCTCGTGACCCGAGTCCTGGGCGGGCCCCGTCCAGGAGCACCCATGCACAGCACTGAGTCCGCTCCAGGGCTGCGCCTGCTGGTGGGGCTTGCTGCTCGGAGGCTCACTTAGGTCTCACACAAGATGGAGACAAAACCAAACCCAACCCCCCAAATGGCAATGGTGACCGAGCCACGTGTGGTGTTGAATAGGTGAGGAGAAAAGGTGTCGACTAAGCGTCTTAGGGACGCTTTGTGAGCGGGTTTGTGGCTGTTTTCCTCAGGAAGGCAAGGAGTTTGCAGAGAGCCAGAGCTTGCTGTTCATGGAGACCTCGGCCAGACTCAACCACCAGGTGACCGAGGCCTTCAGCGCCATTGGTGAGTGAGGGCCCCAGGGAGCCCGGGGTGGGGCCATCACGGGCTCTGCCTCATCGGGCCTCCTTTTCTGGCGTCCTGGACCCAACAGGATGTCGCTAGGGACTGGAAGGTGAGCGGGAGAGTCGGGGCTGAGCTTCATGGCTCCAGCTGAATGTCAGCGAGGGGTGGGGCCCCAGGACTGTGATGTGCAGGGCTGTGCAGAGCTGGGGGCTCCCTCACCCCACCACCCTCTCTGTCGGTGCTCACAGCTCGAGAGCTGCTGCAGAGGGCGGAGAGGAAGGAGGACCAGACACGGCGGGGAGGTGCCCGGCTGGCCCTAAACCAGGGGCCCACGGGGCCAGCCAAGTGCTGTGCCCGCTAGAGGCAGCCACAGCCACTCCAGGAGGGTCTCGGGGAGGAGCCCCCCAGCCTGACCCAAGCGCCACGTGGATGGTGGTACTTGACTCTGATTCTCCATTCGCACTGGCTAGTTCCTGGGGGTGCCCGGAAGCTGGCATCTCTCCGAAGAACCACTTCCCAAAGCTCGTGGGAGTCATTCAGGAGAGGACCGGTGTCCATGGCCTCGCCACCTGCACCCAGACACAGAGTCCCAGTGCCCAGGCCGGGTGCACCTGCCCAGCCCGGCTGCTCATCCACCCTGCTGCTCCCGCCTCCGAGGAATGAAACGGGTCAGAGGGAACAGGGACCTGGTGTTGGGCAAGGCCCACCTGCTTCTGGGAGTGGGGACAGGACGGAGCAGGCGCAGTGGGAGGTGGCAGTGCCAGGGGAAATGGAGTGGCGGTTTTCTAAAAAAATTAAACTGCTTTCTATAACCTTGTCTCTGGTGCATTTGCAGGGTGGGGGTTTTGCCGCACACATCCTAGGGGGCTTGTGGTGAGGGACTCAGGAGGCAGGTCAGGCAGCAGGCAGTGACAAAGGGGGCACAGGACATCTCTCCGATGGTGACACAGGTACACCAGCCTCGTCACTGCCTGTCCCCTTCACAGAGGCCTGAGGTTGCTGTGGGAGGTGAGCCCCAGTGGCAGGGGGAGTTGTCAGAGGGGCTGTTTTGGGGGGTTGATGTTGGTTTTCATCCTTGCCTCTGGGACTAGGATAAGCAGGGTTGGAATCTTAAACAGGATGTTGTTACCATCTGAAAAGGGTGACTTCGCTATACTGATGGTAAGAATGGACAGAGGGACACATGGAAAACTTCCGATCCCATTGGCTTTGAACTTCTTGGCATTTAAAGGGCACCAGCATTTCTAGGGGCCCCTCCTGTCTGCTCTCTGCTCTCATCCACCCTTTATGGGGACATCGGCCTGGCCCCTGGGCCTGGGTCGCACGTGGGGCTTGGCTGGTGATGGGCCCTGGCAGGGGGCTGATCATGCCATGAAGGCTGGCATTGTCTAGGGGTCTGATCATGCCATGGAGGCCTGGCATTGTCTAGGGGGCTGATCACGCCATGGAGGCCTGGCATTGTCTAGGGGGCTGATCACGCCGTGGAGGCCTGGCATTGTCTAGGAGGCTGATCACGCCACGGAGGCCTAGCATTGCCTAGGCTCCATCTCAGGGAGGTCACCACAGCATGGCTGTGTCCCTGCCAAAGGTCACAGCCTCCCTCCTAAGTTCTGGCTGCTGCTCCCTCGCTCACCCATCAGCCAGGTGCCTGAGTCTCTCTGCATCATCACACCTGGGCAGGCGTTATCCTAATGGCAGAGAGTGGGCTCCTGGCAGACCCAGCTTCTGTCCTGGGGAGATGGAAGCAGCCCAGGTGTCCCGCCATTCAGACTGCCCTGGTGCTTATTCTAACAGACATTCCATGGGGCCTTTCTAGACAAAACCAGAGCAGATGTCCCAAGGCGCTTTCTGGTCATGACCTTTGAGAAAAGCTAAGGGATAGAGAAAGAAAAGGGCCTGATACCTTGGTGGCTTGTTTTTCAATATGTTTTTATTGATTTTGAGAGCGAGAGAGAGACATTGATGAGAGAGAGAGAGAGACATTGATGAGAGAGAAACATCCACAATATCAACTGGTTGCCTATCGTAGGGGACCAAGCCCACAACCTGGGCATGTGCCCTGACCGGTAATCTTGGTGACCTCTCGGGTCGACACTCAACCACCAAGCAACACTGGCCAGGGCTACCTTAGACAATGTTTTTTAAAGAGAATTTCACAGGTGAAACCTGACGACTTATTCCAATATGTGTTGCAGTTTCTAACTGTATGTAGTAAAGTTGGACAGTTTTTCACAAGATTATTCCCTCTGCTCCCCTGGCCACTAGATGGCGATCTACCATCACTTCACGGACCAGTAGTTTTATTGCTAGCTTTACCCAGTGGCCAGATAAGTTTCTATTGAATGAGTAAAAAAAACGTTTTACATAAATGTTAAAGGCACGCTTTAAAATTAAATACCCATTGCATTTTGAAGTTATTTATTACGTGTTCTTACAAACTAATATCTTTTAAAAGAATTCTCGTGATTGGCCACAAGCCTTCGAACAGAAACCACGTGAATTCTCGTGATCCGTCTGCAATGTGTTAAGACCAACCAGGCTGCTCCCAGGTCCTGAGTCTTCACTCCTAAATGCAAGGTGTTCAGAGGAATTTCTGATGCTTTGATAGATGGGACAGAAGTATGGGAGTAAGGATGACATTGATAGGATGCCCTTACATCGATGTCTATTTTACTCCCGTCTTGTCAAACTAGCACTGCTGTGCTGGAATCTATTATTAAAACGCTCCTGGACTCATTTCCACCAAGCCCCCCCGCCAGTGGCTGGATGCGTTGTGGTCTGGGGCCCGGGTTCTCTATCACCTGGGAGGTGATCTTCCCTTTCCCTGTCCTGTTCCTCAAGAGGCAGGTGGGACTCCACCCTGCATTGGGATCACCTGGCAGCCCGGCAAGCAGCACCCCTTGCCCAGCTGAGGCTTTCGTTAAACTGGTTTGCAGCTCTGCTTTGAGGCCTCCCTGGTGAGCCCACTATTCGGGCATGGTGGAGGACTGCTGTGAGGGCAGAGGTTCTGTCTGTCCTTCCTTCTCGGGGGTGTCCAGTGCCTGGTACAATGTCTGACACACACACACTAGGTGCTCAAACAAATGTGTGTCCAACAAAAGGATAGGAACTAACCCCCCTGCCCCCCCCTACCCAAATCTAAAGAAAAAGGCCAGAAGCAGCCTCCGCTATGGCTGACACAATTACGGAAGGCTCTCTGTGCCAGTGCTCACCCACCTCAGCTCAGCCCTTCCCAGAACTTGTGGAGTGGGGGGGGGGGGGGCAGTGGTCCTGGAGCACAAAGTGGGGGCGGAGGGTGGCAATGGGGTGGGCAGGCATTTGTTGCTCAGATGCTTCAGGACAAACGGTTCCAGAACTTCACTGGGTCCCGGAAGGCCAGTCTGTGAGCCCACTGACTGCACGCAGCCCAGGAAGCTGCTCCAACCCTTCTTAGCCTGGGTGTGGAACTGGGTTCTCTCAGAGCTGGTGTGTGTGTGTGTGTGTGTGTGTGTGTGTGTGTGTGTGTGTGTGTGTACACGCGCACACACGTGGTGGAGGCAGGAGACGCAGAGAGGTTGGTAAGTGGCACCTCGGAGCAACCCTGCTGACCTGTTTCTATTGACTGTGTCTCCTCTGACTCCCCTGGAAGAGCCCCTTTGCCCAGAGGGGTGACCCAGGGACCCATGCTTCTTAAAAAATTTATTTACTACCTACACTTAGGACCATTTGAGAATCAAAAGTTATCTGGCCCAGCCCAGGCCAATGTGGCTCAGTTGGTTGAGCATTGCCCCATGCACTGGGAGGCCGCATGTTCGATTCCCGGGCAGGGCACACGCCTGGGTTGCAGGCTCCATGCTCAGTAGGGGGTATGCAGGAGGCAGTCAATCCATGCTTCTCTCTCATAGATGTTTTTTTCTCTCTCTTCTCTCTCTCTCTCTCTCTCTCTCTCTCTCTCTCTCTCTCTCTCTCTCTCTTCCTGCCTCTCTCACTGAATTAAATAAAAACATATGTTTAAAAAAGTATCTGTAAGGTGTTGAAAAGAAAAGATAAGAAAGAAATGTCTCCTCTTGAAGACTCTGGTGAGCACGTGTTGAAGGCGTTGGAAAGTCACCACGTGCCGCCCATAATGTAATTGCTGCCACTGGCGAGAATGTTAGCGGTGCTCACATTACTGGGGGCTCGGAGAGGGACAGGGGCTGAGCTCTTTGGGAAACTGGGCTAGGGACCGCTGTGGTTGCACAGAAAACCCTTATAATTGGAAGATCTTCCACAAATAAACAGTCGGACCTGGCATTTGTCAGAGTGGCCCAGGCCCCTCCAGCAGACACGATGCCTCAGAAAGCCTGGGGAGCACCCGTGCCCACAGGGAGTGGCCGAATCCACCTCTCAGCGTGGGGAATGCGGGACAGAAGAGCAGGATAACAACACCACAGGGAACCATCACCTGCGTGGATCTTTCTACAAGACGGAAAGTCAGTGTCACAACCAATAAAAAGAGCAGGCACTACAGAGAAATAACGAACTGCAAGGGTGGCTGTAGACTGGAGCCTACAAAAAAAGATGACGAAGACTTTCTGGAAACCTTGGGGATCTTTGACTACACACTAGATGACATTACGGAACTATTAAAGTTTGCAGGGTGCTAGTCATCTTGTGATTACGTGGGAGATGGTTCTTATCTGGGGGAGAAATGTGCTGAGCTATGTAGGAGGATGTCGTGATGTCTGTCCACAGCTTCCTTCCCAAGGGCAGAGAGAAGGGGGTGGGAGTGAACTCAGTAATCACTGTGGGAGCGAAGGGACGGGCATGTGAGGATCACTGTCATCACTTTCAAACGTTCTCATATGTTTGGAAACTTTCATAATGAGGAGACGTAGAAAACATAAAATCATCTGCGTCTTCATCTCTCTAGGGACAGAAGACGTTGAGTTTCAGGGCTGCCCTAACAAAGTGTCAAACAACAGACATGTCCCACGGTCTGGAGCCTGGAGGCCTGAGGTGAGGCGAGGGCAGGGCTGGTTCCCCCGGGGCCGGAGAGAAGCTGCCCCCGACCTCTCCGGCTTCTGGTGGTTTCCTGCAATCTCGGTGCTCCTTGGCGTGTGGGACATCACCATCTCTGCCTCCATACTCTGTCTGTGTCCTGATTCCCCCTTTCACAGGAATACCCCCCTTATTCCAGTACGACCTCATCTTAAGGATTTATGGCAATAACCCTGTTTCCAAGTAAGGACACATAAGAGGTGCTGGGGTTAGGACTTCCACATACGGACTCTGGGGATACAGGTCAGCCCATCACAGAAGGCCACAACCTGCAATTGTCTGGTGTCCAGCCCAGAGGTGCTGAGTGCTGCCCCTGCTGGTGGGTTAGAGGCAGAGCCAGGCTTGAGCCACATCCTATTCACCTTGGGAAGGTCCTTCCCTCAGGCCCTCTTGGGGGCAGGTCACCACCAGTGACCCTGTCACTGCTCCACCTGACAGCTGGGTGTGGGGTCCTGCTCTGGGTCCTGGACCCTGGGTCCTACTGAGCTTAAGTGAGCAGGAGTCCTGTGGTCAGGGTGGGCTCTGGCGGCCCTGCCAGCAGGGTGCAGGCAGAGCTTCCTGTTGGAAATAAGTGATTAAACCTGCTCCCCAGCCCTGGATTGGAAGCAGGGCCTAGGGGTGTGAGGTTCACACTCACTGAGCACCCATCCATGCCAGGAGCAGCATCTGTGCCCACCGAGCTCAGAAACGAGGTGGGTAGTACTGTCTTGGGGTATTCAGATGTGGAAATTGGGGCTCAGGAAGGTTAAGGGGCTGAGTCTCCCCTCTCCCAAAGCCAGTTACATCTGAGGCAGGACAGGGACACCATGCGATCTGAAACAAGTAGCAAAGGGACACAGTGTGGGCGGGAAGCGATCTAGGTTCGGTCTCCCTGCTGCTGATTGGAAACAAGCAATTCATAATGCTTTTTCTCCTCCAGAGTACCAACAAGGGAGGTAAAGAGGACAAGGGAGGGCCTGAGAGAGGGCGGGGCTTGAGAGAGGGCGGAGCCTGAGAGAAGGGCAGGGCATGAGAGAGGGGCAGGGACTGAGCGAGGGGCGGGGCCTGTGAAGGGCAGGGCATGAGAGAAGGGCAGGGACTGAGAGAGGGGCGGGGCCTGTGAAGGGCAGGGCATGAGAGAGGGGCAGGGACTGAGAGAGGGGCGGGGCCTGAGAGAAGGGCAGGGCATGAGAGAGGGGCAGGGACTGAGCGAGGGGCGGGGCCTGAGAGAAGGGCAGGGGCTGAGAGAGGGGCAGGGCTGAGAGAGGGACGGGTCCTGAGAGAGGGGCAGGGCCTGAGAGAGGGGCAGGGCTGAGAGGGGCAGGGCTTGAGAGAGGGGCGGGGCCTGAGAGGGGGCAGGGCTGAGAAAGGGGCAGGGCCTGAGAGAGGGGCAGGGCTGAGAAAAGGGCGGGGCCTGAGAGAAGGGCAGGGCATGAGAGAGGGGCAGGGACTGAGCGAGGGGCGGGGCCTGAGAGGGGGCAGGGCTGAGAAAGGGGCGGGGCCTGAGAGAAGGGCAGGGCATGAGAAAGGGGCAGGGACTGAGCGAGGGGCGGGGCCTGTGAAGGGCAGGGCATGAGAGAGGGACAGGGACTGAGCGAGGGGCGGGGCCTGTGAAGGGCAGGGCATGAGAGAGGGGCAGGGACTGAGAGAGGGATGGGTCCTGAGAGAGGGGCAGGGCATAAAAGAGGGGCGGGGCTTTGAGAGGGGCAGGGCTTGAGAGAGGGGCGGGGCCTGAGAGGGGGCAGGGCTGAGAGAGGGGCAGGGCTGAGAGAGGGATGGGTCCTGAGAGAGGGGCAGGGCATAAAAGAGGGGCGGGGCTTTGAGAGGGGCAGGGCTTGAGAGAGGGGCGGGGCCTGAGAGGGGGCAGGGCTGAGAGAGGGGCGGGGATGGTAGAGGGGCGGGGCCTGATAGAGGGGCAGGAGCTGAAAGGGCTATGCTGCCCTCCTCTGGGCTGGAGCAGAGCGCAGCCTGAGCCACCTTTGGGCGGCTTGAGTGGAGGGCACTGGGGCTGCAGGGGACTAAGAAGGTTCCAGCTCCTTTATTCCCTACTGGGCTCTGAGTGTCCTCTGGGTTTGTCACCACACAGACGCGTGTAGATGAGGCAGCTGCTTTTATTAGGATTGAAGGGAAAGTAGTCCCTGGCGGAGGGGGCCGGGGTTGAGGGGAGGCTGTGGCAGTCACTCCTCCTGCACTGGGTTGTCACCCACCCTGGGAGCGCTCAGCGCCTCCTTCCAGGGGGAAGCCGACCGCTGGTGCCACGGGATCAGCTCCGGGGCATTCCTCAGGGCCACTCTCCTCCGTCCGAAGCGGCCCACAGGCCTGATTCTGCGGCCTGTGTACCAGGCAGGGTCGATGTCCGGGGCTGGAGAGAAAAGGCGAGTCAGTCGCAATCTGTGTTCCCTGGTATGCTCAGTGCCCTGCCTGGCGGTGTTGGGTGCAACTGCCTGCTCCCCATGGGGCTCTGAGCTCACAGGCCAGGCTGGGGCCCACCCACAGGGGAGGGGCACCCGGAGGGTCAGGTGGCACCTTTTCTGGGTGGTGTGGGGTGGCTTTGGGAAACAGAAATTCAAACTAACACCAGGACCAAGGACTAGTCCCCTCCTCACCCCCACCATTCTGTGTCAGCAGGGGACCAAGCATTCTGGAGCCCCGGCCACCCTGGTGGTGGGAAGCGAACCCTGGAATGTGTGCTGGACAGGGACCCTGGGAAGCGGGTGACAGGGCCACTCTGGGTTGAGGACTGCTGAACACAGGCCAACCCCCCAGAGCTGGGCACTTAGTAAGGACGTGCCCCAGGTTAGGAGGTGGCTCTGGGGTGGAGGGGTGGGTGAGGGAGGCTGACATCTGATTGGATCGGCACTCACTGCGGGTCTCCATGGAGTGCTGGTGGGCTGGACATGTTGCCCCTCGCAGGGCCAGGCCCAGCAGCAGCAGGCACAGGAACCAGGCCTGCAGCACCTTCAGCCCCCTGGCTCCTCGCCGAGGCCCCGCTCGAGGTGGGATCCCACACGGGAGGGCTCGGCCTGGGGCAGAGGGGGCAGGAGCAACGTTAAACACGCGTGAGGGCACCTGTGTACAAAGCTGGGAGCCTCAGGGAATGTGAGTACCGTGTGTGCGTGAGAGTGTGTATGCACAGGTATGTGAGGGGTATGTGCAGGCATGAGCTTGTGTGTGCATGTGGGAGGATGTGTGTTCCTGGGAGTGTGTGTGTGAATTCTCTGCTCCGTGCTGGGTGGGCATGAACACAGAAGTAGCAGACCGCCTGGCAAAGTCCTGCGCCTCCTCAGGACCCCATTCTGTCCTCTGCACAATGAGTGTTCAATGAGGTGGTCCTGTGTGCCAGCCTCTGTGGGTCCGTCATGGGGGCACTGACCCTGTGTCATCAGAAGGAACCGGGAGGTGTGTAAGCTGTGGGTGCAGAGAGGCAGGCTGTCTGGAACAGCTCGGTCTGTCAGTCTGTCTGTGTTAGGGAGCTGGGGGGTGTGGGAGGCCTCTGCATGGCTGTGTGCTGTGCACCAGGCCTGGGCAGGGAGGGTAGAGGTGAGCAGGTTTGTGGGGAGCTGCCCGGAGGAGCCCAGAGGAGCTGCAGGGGTGGAGGGAGCCCAGCCTGAGTCAATGCTGGGGGTTGGGGACTAGGCATGGACCAGGCTTAGGGGCTGGGACCCCAGTGCAGGGCTCTTTCCCTCATTCTGCCCAGGACCTCCTGCCACCTGTCCAGTCCCGCCCCCAGGCCCATTGGAGGATGTGAGTGGACAGCTGGGCATTGTAGGAGGGTCAGCGTCCTATGTCCGTACCAAGAACACCCCCATCCCCATGACCCCTGGGACCTGCCACCAGCCACAGGGCATCCCCCTACAGACAGGGGCACTGCGGGCAGCAGAGGGGCCAGGAAATGCATTTTGTCCTGTGGGCAGAGGCAGTGACCTGCCTGAACTGGTCCGTCCAGCAATTCCTCATGCTGGGTCCTCTGTCAGGTTCCCCACCCTGTCTGTCTCAGCGAGGACCCCTCTGCCCACCTTGACTTTCCAGCCTGTCCCTGAGCCACTCAGAAAGTGCTGTCCACCTGGGTGATTTAAAATGCCACCCTTTTCTTTTTTGGGTGTCACACAGGGGGTGGGGGACCCCGACCAGGAAATGGAGGTGCCACCCTGAGAACAGAGTGTAAAGAGATGCTGCTTTCTCCTCCCCGGGGGGGGCGGGGGTGTTCATGCTGGATGGAGGGCACCTCGGGAGAACGTTAGCAACGCCTGGCTCCTGATCCCCAGGGGGATTCCCTGTCTGCATTCTCAGTGGAGTGCAGGGGTGGCCTCCCCCCTTTGCCTTTACCATGGACAGCACTTGAGTCCTAGGGGCCCTGGGCAGGCAGGAGTGGCCCTCCCTCGGACACATAAACCGTGGGGTGGTTGTCCCTGCCTGTCCCTGCCTCTCCCACCCAGTGCTAGCCAGCCTCGCCGCCGGAAGAGCCAGCGTGGCCTTCGTAGAGCCCGGACCCAGAGGGAGATTTGCAGAGTGACAGTCCCCTGGGCTACTCACCGCTGTTCCCCATGATGGTGCCGAGCGTGGCCAGTGTCCTGAGTGTGACTCAGCGGGAGCCAGCCTACCCCTTTTATAGCCCCCGGAGGAAGCAGCCCAGCCCCTTGTCGCCCCCCTCTCCCCTTGGTCCCCGCCCCCCTCACAAGAGGACATCAGAGTCTTTGTCTATTTTCTTTTCCTCTATTTATTTTTTTAAACCCTCATCAGCAATGTGATTTATCCCTTCCTGGGTTATATAATTTCATTTGGGCCAAGTGGTTTTAAAACACATTAGCCTTCCTTCTTCACGCCGGCCTTGGGGACACAGCAAAGTCAAGTGCCAACAGTCTGGGTAGCGTGTGAGCCACTGCCTCCCACACAGAAAGGCGACCGTGCGGGCACTCCTTCACCTCCTCCAAATCATGGTGAACAGAGAAGTCGCCACGCCGGACACATGGTGAGAGGAGAAGTCGCCACGCCGGACATGACGGTGTTACGTCTCCACGAGCCTCCTCCGTCTGTGGCTTTCCATGGCGACATTCTCATGCACAAACTACTCTCGTCCATTTCATTGCTTAAGATCGGTTCCTCTCTAGGCTTTTACAAGTCTTCATCATTAATGTTTTCAATGGGCAAGTTTATTAATATCAGGAAACAAATATGTTGAATTTGATTGTAAAAGCAATTTATACACCTCTGGAAAGAAATGAACACATGTAGAAAAGTAGGAAAACACACACAGAGAAAAAGCACAATAAAACTCAAAGAAGCGGATCGTTTTCACAGGTGATGTGCTTCCTTCTATTGGTCTCCCACATCTTTTCTGGGTCAGTTCATCATATTTATATGTTTTTGAGTCTCATTCTTCTCATTTAACAGTTATGTCCTCGAGTTGAAATAACTGACAATATTCTACCATTTAACTTGGACCTAGACACCTAACTCATTTGTATTCGGAATAATTAGATTATGTCAAAGGTCACTAAGTGCTGTTGCGTGTAGTGTCAGGGAGCCTGTCCTGGGGGAGGAGACCTGGGTGGCCCCCTCAGGCATGTAGGCTTGTGATAGGACATGTCATGTGACCATCACTTCTCGGAAATTCTTCAGGGCTGTACCTGCCCCTCTGGGAATTGGCTGCCCATTCCTGGTGGCCAGCAGGCTCCCTGCGGATCTGGGGTCTGTGAGCACTGGTGAGGGGGCAAGTGACTGGGGCCTGGGCAGTGGAGGGTGGGTGCAGGGCTGTGATGGTGGCTGCAAGGTGAGGTCACTGGGGATGGATTCCATCAGAACTGGGGGTGTCTCAGCGGTAGTGGTGGCCAAGTGCTCAGGGGTGTTTCTTATGAATCGTGGCGAAGGACCGCTGTCCGGAGATGTGCTCCTGTCTTGGAGGTGGGCCCTCTGGGTGGTCCCCACAGATGTGTGCGCAGTCAGGGCCACCTGGAGGCAGCTGCCTGGGCATCACCACGGGAGCATGTGTGTGCACGTGTATGTGTGCACGTGTGCCAGTACAAGTGTGTGGACACACATATGCCTGTGTGTACATAGACGTGTGCCTGTGTGTGTAGGGGGAACAGTGAACCCCTTTCAGCAAAGTAGCTTTGTCACAGAGTGGCCTTGGTGCCCTACCACTTTGGGCCTTCACCAGTGGGTGTCTGTAGGCAGTGGGAGATGAAAAATTAAAGGTATCAGTTGAGGGAAAAAAACCTAAATAAAATATTTTTTCTTCTATCACCATTTATTCTCTTTACCCTCTTCTACCTCCCTCACCCCCTTTAAATAAAATATTAGAGAAATAAATTCAGCAATGTACTAAAAACCTAATTATCTGACCAAGTAAGGTTTATCCCAGGAAAGCAAGAGATTTTTCCTGTTGGAAAAAGTCATGAGGTGACTGAGGGGAGTCGAGAAGTGGTCTGGGAGACACAGAGGATAGAGTGTGGTCTGATGAGGGGCCGGGAGGGGCAGGGTTGGGGTCTAGGGCCTGGGGTTTCTGGCTCCAGGGCTGGGTGGCTCCGATGGGAGCTCTGTGGATGGGAGAATGGATGAGTTCCGTGGTGGCAGGTGTTGGAGGAGCTGGAGGGATGACTGTGTGACTGCTCTGTGCATTAGTAGCTCCTTAGGGAGACCTTGGTTATGGACCAAACACAGTGTGAACAGAGCACAGGTGGCCGTGAGCAGGTTCTGGGGCACAGCACCCCCTGTCCTGTTGTAGGAACATGCAGGGACATGGAGGGCAGCCAGAACTGCCTCTTCTTTGACTCCTAGGAGCTCACTTTGACTTTAGTTTACTTTGTGAATAAGGACGGGTGTCCATAAAAAACTGGCCTCCCTTTCACTTACAGGAACCTTTTAATCATTTGTAGCATTGACTTGGGAGCAACACCCTTTAACTAGCCTCCGTTCTGAGAAGGGGCCACCAATCCCAGCATAGCCCGAGGCTGCCTTTGCACCAGGAGCTGTCTTGGACGCAACCCCTGTGGTGACCTGACAATGGCTCAGGGTGGAATCTGTGCAGCTGTGGGTGGGGCTTGCCCACAGTCAGGTCAGAAGTCTCATCATCAAAGGCCCTTGGGCATCACTTCTCCATCTTCCTCTTTTGGGTACCATGTGAACTGGACAAGACACCTATTGAAAGTGCCAGGTTGAAGCTCACCCAGCATCACTGCAAGAGTATAGAAATCACAGCAGCAGTTCCAGGGCACTGCCTCGCACCAAGGGCTCCATGTCCTCCTCTGCAAAACAGGCTTAAATTTGGTCTGAGGTTTAAATAAACCAGGGAGCCTACAAAACCACAGCCAGGCTTGGGATGGGGCGATGTGGTTAGTTTCTGTGCTCAAAGGCAGCTCTGGAGGCTCACAGTGGGCTCCTCTTACAACTGAAAGAGCCACACAGACACCCAGACGTAGCCCTGAATCCTAGCCTGTCTGAGATGGTGAACTTAGGGCTCATCTATGGAGCTTATGGCAAGAGGCCGGCGGGCACCACTCATTGGTCCTGGCCCTCTGGGCCCCAGGCTGCTGCCCCGTGTACATTGCCATCACCCCCTCTCCCCACAGGTCCTCTAGGTCTGTGTCTGGGCACTGATCATATGCCACTCCTACCATGTGTATGCTCTGCCCTTGACCAGAGGGTAATGTCTCCCAGTCTGTGACCCACAGATGAACTTGCAGAATAGGTATATATTGGGGGAGGGGGGGTGTCAGGGGCTCTATTCCTCTCTCATTATTCAGCTGATCATGGGTTCAGTTCCTTCCTTGTATTGATGCCCAATTTCCTTCTCCAATTACACCCACACAGAATACACACACACTGGCCTGGCCCACACTCTGATGCACACTGTCATTCCTTTCTGTTCCATTCATGAAATCGTCATAAGAAAGGCAGCAGTGAATGGGGTGAAAGTTCTTGCTGAATAGGTTTTCTGTGTGTCCTTCAAAAAATTTAAACAACATTGTCCTGAAGGAAAGATGTAGCTTAGATGTCTCTCATGGATCAGAACAGGCTGGCCCGGTGGCCTGGGAAGTTGTCAATGAATGGGGGTGAGCAGCTGCAGGTCTGAGGACCATAGTCATTTCACAGGTGGGGTTCCATCACGGACGGTGTGTCTTCCTGTTTCTCCACTGGATGGTGTAGAATGGAGAGTACAGGGCCGATGGGGGGGACATCATGGCTGTGGGGGAGGGAAAGCAAGGCGGGCTGCTCTGTTGCTCTGTCCTGTTCCCAAGAACCTCTCCCGCTTAGGGCTGGTGGGTCATTACAGGTTTCTGCAATGCACAAACACACATGCACAATAAGCATGCACAGATGGGTATGCACACACATGCACACACATGCACACATAAGCACGCACAGATGGGTATGCACACAAAGCATGCACACATATGCACACACATGTACAATAAGCACGTGGTGATGGGTATGCACATGTATGCACACACATGCACACATAAGTATGCACAGATGGGCATGCACACAGACGCATGCACATGCACACATAAGCATGCACAGATGGGTATGCACACACATACACACAAGCACGCACACATATGCACACACGTACAACAAGCATGCACAGATGGGTAGGCATACACATGCACACATAAGCATGCACAGATGGGTATGCACACAGATGCATGCACATGCACAATAAGCATGCACAGATGAGTATGCACACACATGCACACATAAGATTTTTGTTTACATCTTTTGCCAAGTTTACATGTTACTTTACCCCAATTTTCTTCACTCCGAGGACTTAATACCAGTAAGTAACCTGCCAGGCCACAGAATTTCGAAGACACCTCGGAGAACCGGATGAATCCTTACCGAAAAGCTGTGGTGGGCAGTGCCCCTCCTGCCGTTGGGGTTTCTCTGTGTCAGGGAGCCTCGGTACACAGATTTCCGATCAAAGGACTCGTCATCTTTGCCTTGGGGGGAAACACGGGGGCGGGCTTATTAATCACACACTCACCCCAAACAAGTGTTGTTGCCTCTCAAGAAATGAACCAAGTAGCAGAAAAATGGACATTCCCCCTCCGAGAAGTTTTCTCAGCACTCAATAGTTTCAGCAAAGCACCCACATCTTAGCAACTGTGCAAAGGAGCGCTCTCTTTGGAGCAGGCATGAAAACCCTACTCCCTGGGCCCAAAATGTTCACCGGGGGCAAAACAATAGAAAGGTCCTTGCACTGGCGTGCGGTCTGCCACTCCTTTCCTTTCCTTTTGTGATGTGACAGCCGGCCTGAGGGGGTGGGCCTCGTCCTCAGGAGAGGGTCTCTCTTCAGGGCCTTGGTTGTGAAATCCATCACAACAGAGGGTCCTGCAGGTGCAGGGCGTGAGCTGCTGCGTCCCACAGATGATGTGGAAATTCAGAGCCCTGCTTCCACGCCCCGGAGCCCATCCCTGCCTGCGGGGAGGAGGGACGCAGGCGACTCTTACCTTGACTTTCAGGGGAATTGCTGAACTTCCCCCTCAGAAGGTAGGGATCCGCCATCACCTGGAAGGAAGGAGACACATCTGGGCTTCACTCGACTGGAACTTAGAAACACTGGGGGCCAACTTGGGACCTGTCATTCTTCCAGATTCTAAGTAACCGGGTGGACTGCTTCGGCTCTTTGGCAGTATTTGAACCGTTAACCATATTAAAATGCATGCCGTCAATCATGTAAGCACCCAGTGCCAGAATATAAAAGGGAGCTGCCGACATCGGGAGGCGTGGGCTGTGAGGGCTCCTCCCGCACCCACCCTCGGCTCAGTGCATCTGAGGCCACCAGCCTGCGAAGCTTGCCAGTTCTCCACCACCCCCTGGACCTGCCATGCTCTGGAGAAGGGGGGGTGTCCACTTTTCCCTCTTAGTCCGGCCTTTAGGGGCGGGAGGGAAGCACGCACCTCAGCCCCATCGGAAGGGCCTGCAGGTGGGTCCTCGGGACTCTGGCCCAATTTCCCAGCAAGTCGGGGCAGAAATACCTGGAGGACAAGGAAGAAGCCTGTACATGATCGCTGCCCTGTGTCCCCTCCAGCCACGGGCCAGCTGGACACGGGGCGGCGTTCTCTTCAGCACTCGCACAGGAATGTGGGGGAGGCACGCTGGCCCTGCCAGACAGGCCACTCAGAGCTCTGGGACTGGGGCACGGCCAGGTTTAGCAAATTAAAACAGAATGCCCAATCTGCTCTGAATTCCAGAGAAACAGCAAGTCATTTCTTAGTGCATGTCCCAGTACGCACGGGCTACACTCACACGGGAAGATGATTGGTCGTATATGTGACATCGAGCTTTAACCGGCGTCCTGTGTTTTACCTGGCAGTCCCGTCCGGGACTCTCCCAGGAACGTCTTTCATTCTCGGCCAGGTGTCCTCACCATGTGATTTTGCCTGAACATCCCCGACCTGACCCAGGAGAGATGTCGTGGGGGCCCTGCTGCCCTCCCCACCCCCCTGTTCTAGGCACACCATGTCAGTGGCAGTGTGTTAAGATGCCCACACGGGTGGCATCCTTCAGGTGCTGCTTCTGCACTCTGAACCGTGCACCTGGTCTTTCAAATCCTCATGGGAGCTGAGGGTCCCTCATAAAGCACTTTCTCCAGTTAGAAAACAAGTAATAAATGAAAAAGACCCCCCACAGGGCACAGCTCACGATGGCTGCTAGGACACTGAGACAGCAGTTCACGGAGGGGGAGATGACTGGCCCGGGGCTCTCGGTTTCACGCCCTGGGGTGGCCGTGTGGGGCTGGCCAGGAGCCGGGCACCCAGGCCCCGGGCACTGCAGTGTCCACTCACCGGGAGCTTAGACCTCCTCCGGGGCTTTCCTGAGGGCTTCACCGTGAGCCCTGCGGCCCGCAAGGCTGCGATCCTGGCCTCGATTTCTGACACCTAGAGGATCAGTGAAAACAGACAGACGTCACTCAGGAGTCCCACCTCCAGTCACAGTCCTGGAAGAGCAGCTGCCCTCATTCACTAATTTTACTGTTTTCTCCTTAAGATTTCACTGTGTTTCCCACCCCGAAAGTGGGGCACTTTCTGGGGCCCCATTCCATGCAGGTGCCATGGGTGTCGGGGAGGGGCTGGGTCACCCCCAGTTGGGAGCAGAGTCTGAGGGACTGGCCCTCTCTTCTCTGTGGGTCCCTAGGGGGAGGGCTGAGCAGGGCCCAGCCACTGTGACTGCCCCTGGGAGGCCTGCTCTGTCCTCTGACCTTGTGACCACCGACACCTCCGCCCTTACACCGAAGCTCTGGGCCCACGCCCCTCGGGGCAGAATGTGGTCCTGAGCCCTGGGCTGTCCTAAAAGCTTAGCTGCTTCTAGAGAAGCCCCTCCATGGGGTGGGGCAGGGGCAGTGCCTGCATCTTCCTCCAGTGGCTACACGCCCCGCCCACCCCTCTCTACAGCAAAGGGGAAGGGACGGGCGTGAGGCGAGGGGGGGTGGGGTGTGATTCCCACAGGGACCCCCAAGCTCCTGTTCTGAAGCTGAAGAGGCTCTTCTGCACGAGCCGTTGGGGAGCCCCTCCCCTGCTGTCACACCGTCAGGGCCCCACGCTGTCTGTCTAGGGGAGCCATCTGCTCCCGAGGCTGTGGGCTACCTCGCTCTCCGTCTGCTGAACCTCAGAGGCCGTCACGGCCACCCTGTCCTCCAGCTGCGACAGCGCCTCGTCCGGGGTCCTGGCGGTCTGCAGGGGGCCCTGGGGGCCGGGGGGGCTCTTTTCCCATCTGTGTGTTTGGCCTGCAGACGTGCACACCTAGGGCAGGAGAGACTGCAGGCTTCACCAACAAGGACCTCATCCTACCATCCCCTTTTCTCGTCACTCCTGGAGCTGGGCGGGCAGACGGTCAGCCAGGGCGGGGCACTCTGCGGCCCTTGCCGGGCCCCCTCACTGACCTCCAGGGGTCAGCTGTCTGCCCTGGGCTGGGCTGCTGGGTTGGCTACAGACTGTTGACCCCTGGCCCTGGCCCTACCTCTGCCCGTGTCCTGTGGAGACCGCGGGGGGCGGCCTTACCTCTGGGGTCATCCGGGGGAGGTCCTCCAAGGAAGTGCTCCTATCCAGCTCCGCCCCTTTGTCCTTGCCCTCCTCCTCGGACGAGGCCCCCTGGTCACTGACATTGCTGGTCAGCTCCTCCAGCTTTCTCTTCAGGGTCTCCTCCTCCACGTCCGCCTCCGTGGGCTCGCCAGCACCAGGACCCTGAAATGAGCAGCGAGCGGGTCTGGTTCAGGGGGCATCTGTGCGCATCGTACTTAGAGGCGGGGTTCTGAGAGGGGTCGCACCCCCGAGCACACCTGAGCTCCCGCTGAGCCGTGTCTCTGTCCACTCTCCACGTGAGCTTGCCCAAGTCCCCGTGCTGGGCCCAGTTCCGGCCCCTCCTGGTGATCCTGATGCCACCAGGCCATCGAAGACCCACCATTTATCTATTACACATTTATTTTTAATTGTAGTTTACATGCCATATTGTATTAGTTCCCTGTGGACAGCAGAGTGATTTTCCATGAATCACCTGACAAAGCCATCCCCACAACGGGCTAGCACATCTGTCAGCGTGCGTGGTGTGGAGGCTGCTACTGGCTCTGCTCCCTGTCCTGTACATGACACCCCGAGGCTTATGTTACAGCTGGGAGTTGTACCTCTTACTCTCCCCCTTTTCTGCTCAGCCCCTCACTCCCCTCCCCTCTGGCAACCATCTCTTTGTTTCTGTATGAGTTTGTTTCTGTTTTATTTTGTTCATTGTTTTCTTTTTTTAGATTCCACATATAAGTGAAATCATGTGGTATTTGTCTTTCTCTGTATGACTTATTATTATTGTGTTGTTAATCCTCACTCAAGGCTATTTTTTTTACATTGCTTTTTGAGAGAGTGGAAAGGTGGGAGAGATGGGGCGGGGGAGAGAGAGAGAGAGAGAGAGAGAGAGAGAGAGAGAGAGAGAGAGAGAAATAGCTCCATGAGAGAGAGATACATGGACTGACTGCCCCCTTCACATGCCCCGAGCAGGACCAGGGGTCAAACCTGCATCCCTTGACCGGGAAGTGAAGCGGAGACTCCTTGGTGTGTGGGCTGCCACTCTAGACATTGAGCACATAGACCAGGTGTCAGTATGACTTATTTTTTAAAAAAATATTTTTACTGATTTTCAGAGAGAGAGGAAGGGAGAGGAAGAGAGAGAAACATCAATGTGAGAAATGACATGGTATCAGCTGCCTCCCGCACAACCCCTATTGGGGATCAAGCCCGAAACCCAGGCATGTGCCCTGACTGGGAATTGAACCCGCGACCTTTCTGTGCACCGGACGATGCCTAACCAACTGAACCACACTGGCCAACACTTTCTGTACAACTTATTTCACCCATGTCGTCATAAATTGCAAGATTTCATTCTTTTTTTTTTCAGCTGAGTCATTGCCCATTGTATATATGTATCACCTGTTCTTTATTCACTCATCCATTGCTGGGCACCTGGGTTGCTTCCATATCTTGCCTATTCTAAATAACGCTGCAGTGAACGAGGGGTGCATAGATCTTTACTAATTATTTTCTTAGTTTGTGCTTTTAACAAAGGGGCTTCCGGGCCCTTTTGTTAACAACAAAACCGCCTTCAATAAAGGGGCTCCGGGGCCCTATCTCCAGGTGGGTCAGCAGACATCCCACCACTGATGTGCGCTTACTCATTCCAAAACCCTGCAGCCGAGGAACAGAAACAGTGGCCAGGACACAGCCCACTCCCACCAGCAAGACCCAGCACCCGCCCCCTGGGAAGCACCAAACTCCCAGACCGTGGATGGAACCCTGAGGCCGTCACCCAGGCCATGACCCGGGGAGGGTGACCAAGACACCCATCTTCCCACACCAAGGGCTCTGGGACACCCAGCAAAAGCTGGGAGTGCACCCTGGGGAGAAGAACAAGGCAGGAGGGGTGACAGGTTCACGCAGACTAGGGAGCTGGACCTGAAAGGCCGATGGGGATCGTTCCCGGGGGCAGCTACTATCCAGAGCAGCACAGGAAGGCGTGAACTAACGAGGCCAGGCCGATCAAACGAAAACTCATTATCTGGCAGGAGCTGCAGGTCACTGGTGGGCCAGGAGACAACCTCAAGCGACTAAACATACAACTTCCTCATCCCTTGAATCACCAGGCTCTTGAGTCACCAGAAGCTATTAGTCCCCAGACGGGGACATGAGAAAATCAATGCTTGTTTCGTTTTCTCCAGGCCCAGCGGACGCAGCCTTCCTGCCATTATCTCTCTCGATGCTCACCTGGGTTTAGCAGAGGGCAATGGTCCTTCCGGTGGAAAGGTCCTCTGCATTGTTCGGGAGGTAATTAGTTTGGTCATAGCACCGAGAGCCCTGAGCGGGCAGAGCCGCCCGCGGAAGAGCCAAGCTGAGAAATGTCACCTCGAGGGTTTCGCTCTGGAGTGGCCTGGGGTGGCCCTGGTAACTGAGCCCACCTCTGGTTGCACTCAGAGTCTAAGAGACAGCAGTCAATACCTGGAGCAGAGAGCCCAGCAGACAGCCTGTGCCCGTGAGGCGTCAGGACGCTTGGCTGCCACTTGAGGCCTGGAGAGGAGGGCCGGGACCCACCAGTGCCAGGAGTGTCATTGTGAGATGTCACTTAAGAAAGATAAACTTCCCACGATGACAACTGGGACCATTCTCACCTGCGGTTGGGGGAGGTGAGCAGGAAGTGGGGGTAGCACAGAGCCATGGAAAGGCAGCAGGCCGGCAAAGGAGCCGGGGGTTGGGGTGGCGCTTTGAGCAAGGCCAGTTTGGCACCCAGGCCTCTCAGGGGAGGGGAGGCCTCCGGGACAGCATGCCCACCACAGACAGAACAGCCCCGGGTTTCTATCTGGTACTGAGAGCCACTGGGGCCATCAGACATGCCCAATGCAACACCTGCTTCTCAGGTACCAGGAGCCACCTCCATGCAGCTGCTGAGCCTTCCCCCTCGGCCCCCCAAATGGCCATGGCTTTGGCGGTGGCCTCTTCCCCTGTGTGAGCCCCAACTGTCAGGGTCATCATGTTACTAGACTCGTACGCACGTCAAGTATGAACGGGCGCCTTCAGCTTGTGGGCAACAAAACCAACATTTATAACTTGCAAGCACAACACAGACACAGGCCATGCTTAAAAGGAACAGCCATAATTTGGGGCTGGCGAGGCTCCTGTGGGGAAACCGACCCGTGTCTGCAACCTGAGCACCGGTTCGATGTCCCGGGGCCGGCTCTCGGGAGTGGGGGGCTCACTCCCCACTGTGGTGAGGGTTCAGTGCCGGGGCTCCGTTTCCTGCCCCCGCCACCTCAGCCCCGTGGAAGTGTCCTGCGTGCGGCATGCTGTGCCATCTTTGGCCTCCTCTTGGGAGTCTTTCCTGAAAGTTCCTCACCCAGAAAGTCCTAACCATGGGTACAAAGCAGAGACAGGTGACCAATCAGAGGAGGATTTGCCCCAATAAAACATTGCTCTGAGAACTCAGGCCATGTCTGTGAGTCTTGGGGTTGGAAAGACTGCTCTATCCTGGAGGGAGGTCTCTGTTCTGGGGGAGTCTCTATCCTGGGGGAAGGTCTGTTTCTTGGGGGAAGGTCTCTATCCCATGGAGGTCTCTGTCCCAGGGGAGGACTCTATCCTGCCGAACAAATGACCAGCCTCTCCACATGACAGCCCAGAGCTTGGCCTGTGGGTCCCCAGGAGGGGAGCTGCACAAATGCACCCTCCAGATCTCCCAGGAGGGGCCCCGGGGGCGGGGGCCCTGTGCCAGGCACCAGCGTGCAGAGGAAGCTGGACCTGCACTAGCCCAGGCTCCTGCAGATGTGCGTGAGACCAGCCTCAGGCCAGCTATGGCTCAGGATTCTCCATCCAGAGCAGGGCCCATGCAGCCCGTCTGGGTTCCATGCTTCGAGAGTCATCAGTTACAAAACGGCCCCAATCCCGCAATTTTATCCATAGGAGTCAGGGCTCCACCAGAGACTCTGGTGAGTCGGAATCAACCTCGTAGGTCACGATGTTCTCGTCTAAAACAGGATTGCCTTTCCCCCAATAAAATGTACTTGCTTGTTCTAATCAGTTGACTGTAAACGGGCTTGTGATTTAATTTCAGTGAAAAGAACCCGTGGTACCCAAAGGAATCTTGTGATGAGCTATGTCATAAATCAGTGTTTCTATGTGAGCCGTTCTCACTAACTTAGGACCTAAGTGCTTTAAGTTGAATTTTCTTTTCTTTTCTTTTTTTTGGTTAACCCTCACCCGAGGATATTTTCCCATTGATCTTTTAGAGAGAGTGGACGACAGAGGGAAAGACAGAGAAACACTGATGTGAGAGAAACACATTGATTGTTTGCCTCCTGCACGCAACCCTGGGAGGAGCCTGCAACCAAGGTGCGTGCCCTCGAATGGAATCTCACCCGGGACCCTTTGGTCCACAGGTGACGCTCTAGACACTGAGCCAAACCAGCGAGGGCTAAGTTGAATTTTCTTAAAGGAATGAAGTTCTGACCTTTGCTACAATGTGAATGAACCTCAGAAACAGCAGGCAGCCAGTCACAAAAGGTCCTGTATTGTATGATTCCAGAGTCATTTTGGATGAGAGATCCAGGACAGGCAAATCCACAGAGACGGAAGGCAGGTGGGTGGTGGCTGGGGTTGGGGAGGGGACCCGGGGTGGCTGCCCAAGTTGGGTTGGTGGGCAGGGTTTCCTGTAACCCCTCCACCATGGGGACACACACATGTGTTTTGATGACATCACTCCTCTCTGTTAAGTAGGCTTGTGCAATCTTTTAGCTTTAAAGTATGGAACGCTGTAATTTCTCTGATATGACTTGGTGTTAAGATGAAAGGGCTCCCCTCAAAGAAGCTACCAGGAGTCTTCCCACGCCCCGTACCTGGCTCGCAGGTGAGGTCCGGCCGCTCTGAGTGGAGAGGTGGGAGGCTGCCCTGCGGGCCCGCACGCTGTCTTCATCCGAGGTGTCCACGTCGGCCAGGCACTGTGAGGGGAGCTGCTCGTTCCTGACGACTCTCGCCCCTGGGGAGGGACAGTGGGTTTGGATTGTTTGGGGTGAGAGACTGAAAGCCAATGGACATGTTTCCACTGCAAAAATGAGAGATTGGAGCAGCTGTAGACGTGATTATATTCTTGATGTTATGGGGCTGAGACCCTTCAACCAGAGTAAGTTCCAGCAAGGAACTTCAGGACACAGAGGTGGCCCGGCGCTCACCACGGCCCAGATGGTGCGAAAGCCACGGTGCCAAAGCAAATGCCCTGTGATTGCACCACACCGAGCTCCAGGTGTGTGGCGTGTGGGTCCCAGAAGCTTCCAGGAGTGGAGGTGACTTTAGGAAGTCTTTTTGCCAGAACAGTGATGGGCAGATGCTCGGGGCATGGGTTACCTGGGGTGTGGCTGGAAATGCGGATCCTGGGCCCCAGGTGGGAGAGCTCACTATCTCCACCTCTTCACCAAAAAGTACCGGCCCCCACAGAGCCGCCTGGAGATGGGTGAAGGCGGGGCCCCCAGGGCTGACCCTCACGTGGAGGGCACCTCGCATACAACACTGCACGGGAAAGTCATGTGTGCAGGAGTCATGTCTGCACCTGCTGTGGGCAGCCGTGTGAGTTCCGCTGACAATCTGAATGAGCTTGTGGCCCGGGCGCAGGGGGGGAGGGGGGGTGGTGGGGGGGGTGGTGTGCCATCCCCGCTGACACTGGTTTCAGCCTCGAGACCCTGTGCTGAGGACATAATGAAGCCTGGACAGCTGGCCACAGCAAGATACTGACTGTGTGCTGTTTTAAGCTGATACGTTTGTGTAATTTGTTACCAGCAATAGTTAACAGGTACGACCTTCTCACTTAATATCTACAAGGGGGGGCTGACTTAGGCATTGTAACCCTTTTCATAACCAGGACACTGAGGCACGGGGGCTGAGCGGCTTGGTCGAGCAGCACACCATATTCCATCAAATCCCAGCCCGTGCAATTGTTTGATGCTCTATTTAGGAAAGCAATAATATTGCCCATCACACTCCCACACATGCCTTTCTTACCACACTCCCTGTGACGTGCTCCCAGGGTAGAGATGGGGGAATGTGTCTTGGCATCAGTGAGGCAGGGTAGTGGGTGTGCAGCCTGGGCTTGACTCAGAACAGCAGGCCTCCCAAGAGCCTTTTCTCAGCATGATACCATCTTTGTGCCTCCCCCACCTTGTCCCCCAGCCCCACCCTACCACCGAGCCCAACCTGGGTGATTAGGGACCACGGGAGGAGATGAGTGTGTGCAGTCTGCATGCTCAGTCGATGTAGATTCACTTACTCATTGTTAATCAGGGGAGGTAAAACCCGCCTCCCCCACCCAACGCCTCCAGGGTCCTAGTGGGTGCGTGGATCATGAGATTATGGTCTCTTTAATAGAATGAAAAGGGAGAATGGAAAGTGGACAGTGTCTTAACCACATTTCGCAGCTGTGTTTGTGGATGGTTGTGCTGCATGTGTGATTTTATTTGCCGGACGTCAGCAGGGAGTCTGACTCTGACTGCACACACACTCCCACAGGCACAGACAGCACTTCGGGATTTCATTAGGAAGCAAACTGTCTGGCAACAAATTCAACCGAGCAAATCTGGGTTCTCAGCACCTACAGACCTCCCCATTCATGGGGGACCAGGCAGGTGGCACCCCCATGGAACTGCACCAGGGGTCCCCAGCGGCACCTTGAGTCCTCAGCTGTTCCGGGGAGATGCCCTGTCCCTGTCAGGACGGTTGGTCCAGTGACCATCAGTCTGTCATTTCAGGAAGACCTGCATGTCCCTACCCTGCAACAATGTCCTCTGTAAAGGTAGCAGCGAGCCCTGGGGGTTTGGCTCAGTGGATAGAGCATTAGCCCAAAGACTGAAGGGTCCCAGGTTCGATTCCGGTCAAGGGCACATACCTCAGTTGCAGGCTGGAGCCCTAGCCCTGGTCGGGGTGCATGCAGGAGGCAACCAATCGATGTTTCTTTCTCTCCCCCTCCCTTCCTCTCTCTCTAAATATATATATATATATATATATATATATATATATATATATATATATGTATATATATACATACATATATATATATATATATATATATATAGAGGTAATATGCTAATTGGTCCTAACGGTGTCCCAGTCACACCGTTCAACAGGCTGTGCATGCACAGGAGCTGGTGGGCGGGGATGGGGGTGGGGACTTGCACCACTGGGACGTGAGGCTGCTGCCCGGGGTGCCCACGCCCCCGCCCCCCCCCCCCCAACCAGTAGAGGTGTGCGCAGGCCTGCAGTGTCACCGGGCCCGGATGGGGCATCAGGACGGGGCCGGGGCCTCGGTGGAGAGCTCTCAGCACTTCTGCGCCGGGGTTTGAAGGCATGGAGAGAAAGGGAGAACAGATGGGCAGTTAGGGGGATCAGGCCAGGAGGGGAGTGCAGATAGGCAGTTAGGGGGATCAGACAAGGAGGCGAGAGCAGTTAGGGGGATCAGGCCGGCAGGGGACAGCAGTTTGGCAGTTAGGGGGATCAGGCCGGCAGGGGACAGCAGTTTGGCAGTTAGGGGGATCAGGCCAGGAGGGGAGAGCAGTTAGGGGCATCAGGTAGGAAGGCAGGTGAGCACTGAGGAGCCAGTGGTTCTGGATTGTGAGAGGGATCCCAGATTGGAGAGGGTGCAGGCCAGGCTGAGGGACCCCCCCACCTCTGTGCATGAATTTCATGCACCGGGCCCCTAGTCAATATAATAATGTCCTTGGATGAGGACTAAAAAATAACTAAAAAAAATAAAATAAAATAACTAAAGGTGGCAGCAGCTGTGTGGTCAGGTCGGGGGTCAATGCTGGTTACCTGAGTGCTGCAAGGGGCACATGGAGCCCGGGGGAAGCAGGTGTCCATGAGGTTTGTCAGGACTGCACATGCCCGCCAATCACAGGGAAGGAATGGGCTACTTTAAATCAGTCAGTGTGTCTGCCCAAATTGGGATGGTGGGCAGGGTTTCCAGAAATCCCGCCACCATGCAAAACCCAGTTGGAAGGCAGCGGCCAAGGGCACCTACCAGGAGTGGCAGCGATCCCCGGGGCTGCTGGGCAGGACTCTCCTGGCAGGCAGAGCTCAGCGCGGGCATCCCGTCCGGCAAGGGAGAGGCTGTCCGTCTGCTCTTCTGGGTGGGGGTGGGACCCAGAGGCCCTGGCATCAGCCTCCTGCAGGACCATGGCCTCCTGGGAGGCGGCCTCCTCCGTGCAGGGCTCACCTGTGAGGGCCTGAGCACATGGGGCCTGTCAACCACTGGAGGGTTGGCCTTGGGACAGCTCCTTGGCGTGTGGGCCTGTCTCGTCCACATCCGGAGGGCTTCCAGGTGTCATCTGCTGACCGAGCACCACACACCTGCCCTCCGGCCCTTACATCACAGTTCCCTTCAGTTTCAGAAACCGAGCTTTCATGGCCTATTCTGCATCCTGTCTCCAGAGAAGGAGGTTGGGGCCTGACCCCTGGGCCAGGTATCACACAAGGCGACAGAAACACTTCCGACAGCCTCAGGGCATAGGCCAAACCCAGACACCAAAGCCCCGAGCAAGTGGGCAGGAAGTGTGTGTGTGTGTGTGTGTGTGTGTGTGTGTGTGTGTGTGTGAAGGTCAGAGAGGCAAGAGTGGGTGGGGGTGGGGCAGCCCCTTGGCTGTGAGCCCCACACCCCTCCCCCATCCTTCCTGGGGCCTGGAGAAGGTTCCCTTTACTGTGCCATCAGTCCTCAAGGAAAGGGGGCGCTGAGGGCGTCAGGGAGCCACATGCCCCCACTCCTTTCCAGCTTGGCTGTGCCGGGGCTGGGGGCAGGAAGGAAGTCGTCCCAGGCCCTGGAGGCCAAACAAAAGGGAGACTGCACTCCCCAGATTTGCAGCTGGAGCAGGACCCGTGGCCCAAGGCCTCTTGGGTGCTGGCTCCCTGCCCCACTATCCCATCCTCAACAGAGGTCTGCCAATCAGCCTGGGCAGGCCCAGCCTTGCCCCAGCTGTGGCTGGGCACTGCCTGAGCCCAGGGGATCCCCAGAGCTGGGCTGAAGCTGGGCGTCACTCTGGGTCTTGTGCCCAAGCTGCATGTGCCCTGTGGGTGAAGGGCACAGCCACTGGCCCTGAGAGTGACCCTGAGAGGGGAGATCGTCAGCCCTCCCAGGTGGTGGGGGCTGGAGCCTCACGGAGGGTCCCCAGACCAAGGTCACAAACCTCAGGAGCAGAGTGACCACGTGTCCTGGCTTCTGGGTGGGCCCTGCGGATGCCACACTGCTGCTGTGATTATTAACGGCAGCCTCTTCCACCGCAAGGCTCTCCCAGTTTGGGCAATAAAGCCTGTGACCCCCGCGAATAACACGGAGGTCCAGACATGCCCAACTCCGGGCAGACGCTGGTCCTCCGTCTGCCTTCCTGAGTGACGGGGCGCTGCCTTACTTCCGGGACCAGCACCCACCCTGAACCCTCCATGCCCCTCACTCCACTGCCCTGCACCCCCCACAGCCACGCTGCCAGCTCAGCCTTTCAGAGAGCCTAGTCCTTGGAGGGTGTGACGCTTCTGGATCCTGCCCCTGACCTGAGGCTCCCAGGCGGGTGGGGCAGGAGAGCCCACTCACCTGCAGGCTGTCCGGGGCCGCTGGGACTGGGGACAGGCTCGGGGGGTGACTGCAACACCCCGCGGAGTCGTCAGAGTCGGCCTCGAAGTCCAGGCTGTGAATGGGGAGGAGGCGCTTTTTCTTGGCGGGCACAGGCTGGGCAAGAGGAGAGTCAGGGTCAGTGGACAGGGAGGACCAGACGCCCCTCACCCTGGACGTGGGGTGGGCCCTCGAAACCAACCAGATGAGCCCCAGCTTGGAAGCCACACCGAAAGTCTGCCCAGAGCCCACCCACCCCTCACAGGGTCTGCATGCCCAGCACCCCTTACAGAGTCGAGCAGAAGCTGCTGATGGACACGCGGCTGCCCACACATGCCCAGGACACAGGCCCCGGAAGGCGGCAGCCTTGGGGGCAGGTAGGCTTCGGGTTCCCCACCCTTGGGGTTTTAGGCAAAAGAGGGGAGCCCGCTGGGAGGCAGACGGGGGAGGGAGAACTTGTGCACATTAGATGCAAGGTCAGAGGTTAGCTCTGACCCCCTCACGGTTTCCATCCTTCAGACGGATGTGTAGGGAGGAGTGCAGACACTGGGGAGTGTTCTGGAAGCTTAGGAAGTGGCACAAACATACTTTTGTCATAAACAGATGCATATATTCCCCCCTCCCCCGCCCCCCAGAGCAGCCAGCTCAACCTGGCCAGCATTGCGTCTCTCTCTCCAAGTGGCTCCATCTATACTCACCACTCACCATCGCCTGACCCACCCCTCCCTTCAACCTGCTCCCCTCCAGCCTGCTCCCCTTCCATCATCCTACCCAGAAACCCTAGGGGTTACTTTGCGTGTCTTTATCACCATAAATAAATTAAAAATAAGTGAAAACAGAAACAAACACCAATAAAAACAAGGCTCATGTTTTGTCCTGGAAAAAAGCAAAAAAGCTCGCAGAGTCCGAGGGATTTATGTCCCTGAAAGGTGCAAAGGCCGCCTTAGGGTGACACCAGTGTGCCCCCGGCCCCTGCCCTCCCAACCGTGCTCCAGCGGCCGAGGCCGAGGGCCAGGCAGTCTGTGGGTCTAGGCAGCCTTCTCTGCAGCCTCTGCCCACCCACAGCTTGCTAGGGCTTTCTCAGGTGCCAGTGACCTTATGCTGAAAGCATTCTTCTCTCTGGTGCGAATCGCCCGCAGAGATGGTCTGGGCGTGGCAAAGGGAGGCAGAGCCTTAGCGCTCAGGCTATAGTGGAGCCATGGGAGCACGGAGACTTTTAGGAAGTCAGAACCCAAGGCTGCAGCCCCGGGAGCGGTGGGAGTGGTTGGGGAAGACTTACTTTGCTGCCAAGGGGATGGGTCTGAGCCCCTGTGTCCAGCTCTCCATCCGTATCGGAATGCTCACTGTCTCTACTTCTCTCTCCTGGGCTTGGCTCAGGCCCACCTGCAACAGACACCTGCATGACTCCATTTAGGGAGAAATAGATTGGAGCCAAACCCTTTGTCTCCCCCCGACCCCTGCACCTATCCTTCCATCCACTCACCCTCCCACCCACTCATCCATCCCTTCCTCATCCATCATCATCCATCCATCCACCATCCACCATCCATCCATTTTCCATTCACCCTCCATCCATCGCAAAACATCCAGGCAAGACCCTCTGCTGACCTTACAATGACCTATCCGAGCATCAGTTAAAGCTGGTTCTCATCACAGCAGAAAACCAGTGCTCTGCATCAATTTTATCAGGGTCACACCTGCAGGTATTCACCCCGCAGTTACCAACCCCTTGAAGGAGGCTTAGAGCTAAGTCTTGTTTTTCCCAAACAAACCACTTCTCCCACAGTTTCTTATCAGCAGGCCCGGCCTCAGGCACAGCTGGGAGGGAGTGAGGCTCAGCCCCGGGGTCCTCTTCTTCCTTTCTCTGCCCCTCCTCTGCCCCCAGACGTGAGCACCAGCCAGCCAACTGGGGGCCCCTCTCTGAAGAGTGACAGTCTTGAAACTCACGTCAAACAGCCAGACCGAGGGCATTGTGACGTGGACTCTGTCTGCATCGAGGGAATGTGGACATGGGTTTCCAAAGGCCCAGGTGTGTGTGACCGGTCAGGGTGGTGTCCCTGCCCCTCTGCTCGAAATGAGCAGGATCTCCACGACCCTTTGGTTATCAGCCCCTTATATAACCCTCTAAACCTGGAACAAAGGTTTGATATGAACCCACCTCTGGCTATTGAGTCATGGGTAAAGGAACCCAAAGGATTTCCCATGTTCCTGACATGGAGCAGAGATTTCTTGGTGGGGAGGTGGAAGTGAAGATAAAAGCATCTGAGCAAGAAGGACTTACTGTGGGCATCGGGCGAGCTATGTGCTCTGTCGGACAAACCTACAACCAAAGAGGAGGGGCTGAGAAGAAAGACGCCCTGCGGGGAGCTGTGAGCTCAAGGACAGGAGAGAGGCGGCTCCTCCCGTCCACCTCCACCCACACTGCTTCCTGCAGCTCCTGCCATCCAGTCCTGGGGCCTCTGCTGGCCCAGGGCGCCCCACAGCTGCACAGGGCCGGCAGCAGGTCCTGGCTGGGACTGCCATCGTTTGTTTGTCTACTTTTATTAGCCATACGGCTTCCCCAGCCTTGTGCTCCTTCCCTGCACCTTTCTCAGGGGATTGTGTTTTGGGGCCCCCAGCAGGGAGACAGTCCTGGGGGAGGTCACTGTAGGGACCTGAGACCTGCCTCCCCAGGGCCAGGAGCCTCTGCTGTGGCTGGAAGCCGGGTTCCTGCGGCCCCACAGCGCCACCTCCTGGCTCTCAGAGACAGTTTTGAAATTGGCAGGCTCCTGGCCACTTCGACTCACTCATTGAGCTCTGGACCCTGTGACCTTCTATGTCAGAGTTCTCAACCTGTGGGTCGTGACCCCTTTGGGGGTCGAACGACCCTGTCACAGGGGTCGCCTAAGACAATCGGAAAACACATATATAATTTCATATTGTTTTTGTGATTAATCACTATGCTTTAATGATGTTTAATTTGTAACAATGAAATTGTGGGTCACCACAACATGAGACCTGTACTAAAGGGTCGCGGCATTAGGAAGGTTGAGAACCACTGTTCTACGTCATCCAGATTCCTGAGCCCACCCAGGTCCCTGGCAATCCGCACCTCCCACGGCGGGGCCCAGGTCCTCAGGGCTCTGATGTGGCCTGTGGTTTCCTGCCACGCGCAGCCGACTTTGGGGGTGAGATTTCAGACGCTTTGTAGCGTGGCTCTTCCTGTGCTGCCTGTGGCTCCTGCCCCTGCCCCTGCCGAGGGCCAGCCAAGCTCCTTCGGCTGCAGGGAGACCCTTCACTGGCTCCTGGCTGGCAGAGCGGGCATGGGAGGTGGGACTTTTTTGGGCTCCAGCCTGAGACAAAGCTATTAGCCAGGAAGAAGCAGCTTGAGGAAGAAAGGAGAAAGAACCCCCAAGAATGGGGAGACAGTCCCTCCCGTGTTGCTGGGGCCCTCCTAGTCACGTCTGTGGTCTCAGCGTGGTTGTCAGGAGGCCTCTCTCACTCTTAAAAATGCCCTGGTTTGGAGGATTTATCAATGTGTCGCCCTCCAAGTGCTCCACCCAGGGAGGGAGGACCTGGGGACACAAAGCACGAACTAGGCCCGGCTGTTCCATCAGCTGCCGAGTTTGAGAACCTTGGCTGTGAGTTCTCCACTTGCTACAGAGCTCTGAGAAAACACGATTTCAGAGGGTGGGGATGTCAACATGCAGGACTTCCCAGGGCCAGGCCCGGCCAGGGTGCAAAAGGCTGCACCTCACTCAGCAAGCAGCCAACCCCATCAAAACACCAGGCACAGGGACTGACAGGTGTGCAGACGCAGGTGCCAAAGGAATCTGCTTGGTCCTGAAACAGTAAAACATGCCTGGGAGAAAAACGGGGTCCCAGACCCCACCCTTCCCTCCACCTACTCCTCACCTCCCCCTGGCAGCCGCCCGCAGAGGGACCGGATCACTTTGGCACTTCCGAAGCGCTTGAAGCGGGCCCTCACGTGCCCGTAGTACCACTCCAGGGAGCCCATCTTTACGACTCTGCAGAGAGATGGAGCTCAGGCCTGCAGCACTGCTGTGCCAAATTACCACGCACACGTGCCCACCATTCTTCAGATAGCCCCCCCCCCCGAAGGGACAAGCCACCCCTCAAAACCATCAGGGTCCCTGGATCTCCGGTCCCTGCTCACCTGGCCAGGTGACAGGGGTGGCAGAGCCAGCCCTCCTCCTCGGGGTGGGCGTGGCTGCAGCCTTGGCAGGTGAAGAGGCGGCAGTCCAGGCACTGCCGTTTGGGGGCCCCCAGGAGCCGGTAGGGCTGCAGGCAGTGGGCACAGTGGGTGTCGCTCAGGAGGGCCGCGTCGGAAACCAGCTCCCTCTGGGAGCTCTCCTTCTTCACCTTGCCCTTCAGGCCCCTGAGGGAAACAGCAGAAACAAGGAGCACGTTGGACATCTCGTTGCAACAGTCTCTGAATGTGTGAGCACACATGGGGTCCTTCTCACACACCAACACGCTGGATTCAAACGTGCATATGGGTAGGTGGGAACTTATTTTTATAGACATGATATGGCATTTAAACCTTTCTGTGACTGTTCACAATTGTGTATTTTCCCAGGATGCACATGCATGACTTTTATGCGTTGTCAAAGCGGCCACAAACCACAGAGGTCCCGAGTCACAGGCTGGGGCAGGTCCCACCATTGCCTGCACCACCTCATGTAGCTCAGCATAACAGAAAGAGGCGGTCAGGGGTCCCGGCCCACGTTCAGGTTGAAGGTCCTGGGCCCACATTCCTTCTCCAGCTCTGAGCTGGAGCCCTGAGCTTGCTGACGCAGAGCTCAGAGCTGGGGGGCCGAGCTGAGTGTCCTGGTTGGCTGAGTGAGCGTCTGGTGTCTAGTCTGCCTGAGATAGGTGGGTTGGTGGATCAGGCTGGTGGTTCTGGTCGGGCCACATGGTTCTCCAGAACCCATCTGTTCCTAGTGTAATTATGTAAGAGGAGGTTAGAGAAGAGAAAGACGCAAGTGGCCGATGAACTGGATAGAGCGGAAGTCACAGAGAATGCAGAGAAAAGGCTCATTAGATGGCGGGTGAGGCCGACCCTGTGCCCCGTGAGGCCCCGGCCAGTCACGTCCACTCTGCCACACTGACCTGAGCTAATGGCCCTGAGCTGAGGACAATTCCCACTGGGTGCACGTCAGGCTGGCACCCTGCGGAGAACGCCGATGGGTCACTGAGCTGCTGTGGTCACAGAGTGCCGAGGGCAAAGCCAGCGGGCATTTCCTCAGTAAGTGGTTTGGGTCTCTCCCAGCAGGGGAGCAAGCTGAGCTGGCTCCCACCTTTGTCCTTGTAGAGCATGGTAGGATGGGTCCCTTGGAGGGTGTCCGGGGCAGGCCCGACCCCGGAGTCCCAGGAGGACCACAGTCCTAGACCATCGGGGCTGCAGTAACAGCTTCCTGGTGTACCCGCCAGCTCAAACTGCCTGGGAAACATGCCCCCAGATAATGAACATGTCCCCTTTGTTCTATCTCAGAGAACGTCTGCCAGATGTAATATTTTAGTTTCAGATGAGATCAAATTAATCTGTTCTTAGTGACACAATTGGACAGACACGGGTGCCATTGTCCTCTGAGAAGGCTGCACAGTGGCGGGGCCCCAGAGGTTGGTGAGGCTGCGGGCAATGGAGGGATTCCGAGGAGCTCCGGAGACCAGCGCTGGATCAGGCAGGGTTGACCGCACCTCACCTATTTCCCTCTCCCAACGGTTATGAAAATACTCACCAAGTTAGACGCAACAATAAGACTCCTGTCTCGGCTTTGAAACCATATGCAACACACACACACACACACACACACACACACACACACACACACACACCCCACTCACACAAAGGCCAAGTGGTTGTAAAATCTAGGGGGATGCTGTCATCCACTGACCACTTGATAAAGCCTCACGGACAAGGCCAAGTCTTTGCCTCAAACAGAAGACCACAAGGCCCCTGGAGCCAGGGGGAAGGATCCGGTGGCCTCCATTGCCACTCTTGCTGTATCTGCATCAGCCAGAAAACCTAGAGGCCACCCTTTGCTGATGGGGCCTTACCCGGCCTGGCTTAGCCCCTTCTCCTTCGAGGCAGAGCTGTACCTCAGGCCCCTCCCAGCAGGAAGAAAGACGAGGGCATGTGGAGGCACCCTGCATCACAGAATGTGAAGTCCTCTTAAATAAGAGCCCAGTAGAGGCCTGGGGGTGGCTGGAGACTGATACGGTTCGGGTGCAGAATTGGGGGAAAGGGTAATCATATTCCACTCAGACTCTTTCAAGCATAACACCCCTTCTTCAGAGCTGGAGAACAGGAGGGGACGGAAGAGGAGGCCCGGTGGGGGTGCAGCAAAGGAACCCCAGGTGATGCCTGCAGTGCAGGGCACACCAACCCCACCTGGAGCTTCAGATCAGGAGGAGGTGAGTGGGGCCAGAGCCACCACACGCCGACACCGGTTGACCAGATGTCACTGCACTACAGCAGGCAAAAGCCCAACATGCAGCTACAAGTGAGAGCCACCTTCTGGAATAGAAGACACCTCAAATGGGATTCACTGTCAGAAACCAAGGAAGACTTGAAAGGAGTCTGCCTGGTGTGCTAATTGGGGCGAGAGATGAAGGAGCAGGAGATAAAGAGCCAGGCTGAGATGGAAGGAGGTAGTGTCAAGGGGTTGCTGTCCTCTGAGGGCAAGTGATTTGATGCAAGGATTTCCCTTTCAAGACAGGAGGAGGAAGTGATAGGATGTGGAGGGAGAAGGCTAGAGAGACATGGAAATGTCACACCCCCATGTCCTCATTCTCCCCCTCTTGGGGTTGAATCCAGTGGGGAGTGTGGTGAAAACGTGCAAGAGTACTGGGGACAGACCAGGACATCAGGGGTTGGTGGCACACCCCTGCGGACGGAGCTGGGGAGGACCACGTGGTGGCTGTAGCTCCCAGGCCAGCCCAGCCAGCCCGGCTAGCCGGCCAGCCCGGCCAGGACTTCTGCTCTCCAGCACTTGTGCTGGCTATTGGGGTGAATCCCTACCCTGAGACCATGCCCCAGCAGGACAGCATGAGGTGCTGAGAGGACCAGGGGGCGGGCATGGTCTGGGGTTTGGTACGAAGAGGCCATAGCATGCAGGGTAGATGGTGGGGGTCAGGATCTCAGTGTGGGTGCCGGCCACGACCATTCACTCACGAGCGATGGTCCCCACCCTGGAAGCAGACTCAACCCTCCACTCTGCATCAGGGACCAGTCAGGAGCCAATGGACTGTGTGGAGCCAAGACCCCATCAACTCTGTCACCTTGAGGGCCATGGGCTCCTGCCGGTCACCCACGCAGACTTAGCCAAAAGCAGGGGTGGGTAGAGGTGCTCTAAAGAGAAGACTGTACCCAGAGAAGAGGTCAGAGCAGCGCCTGGGATATGGAACCCACAAGCTTACAAGTTCTTGCTGACTGAGGGCGGGGACCCACGGGTGAGGTGAGGTAGGTAACAAATGAGCTGGCTGTTCTCTGCACAGCTTGTCTGGGTGGGAGTGAGTCTCGGCCCTGCCACAGAACAGCGATCACCTGAGAACACACTAACGCTCACCGACCAGGACACAAGAGGAGCCGGACCTTCGGATTCTTGTTGGCCACACACACCTGGACACAGCCATGCAGTTACAGGAGGCAGCGAGTTCTGAGCAGGCGACGTCTAATGGAACCAAGTCAGGCTGGCTCCTGGCTTTGCTGCCAGGCTGGGCAGCAGGTTCCTGTGGCTGCTCTGACACATTTCCACAAAGGTAGTGGCTTAAAGCAACACCAGTTTATGACCTTACAGTTCTGAGATCAGAGGTCTGACCTGGTGTTCCTGGGCTGAGATGGAGTTGTGGGCAGGACTGTGATCCTTCTTGGAGGCTCTGGGACCTGTCCCCTTTCTTCCCAGCTGCCAGGGCGCCTGTGTCCTCTGTCTGGCCCTTCCTCGGTCTACAGAGCTGGCCGTGGTGGCTGAGTTCTTCTCACAGGGACTCTCTATGGCTCTCCTGTGCTCCAGCCTCCTCCTTTCTCCCACCTGTCCCCACGTCCAGGTCCAGGGTCACCTCCCCATGTCCAGGTCCAGGGTCACCTCCCCATGTCCAGGTCCAGGGTCACCTCCCATGTCCAGGTCCAGGGTCACCTCCCCACGTCCAGGTCCAGGGTCACCCCCCCACGTCCAGGTCCAGGGTCACCTCCCCACGTCCAGGTCCAGGGTCACCTCCCCACGTCCAGGTCCAGGGTCACCTCCCACGTCCAGGTCAGCTGTTCAGCAGCCTTAATGGCACCCGCAGCCTTAATTCCCTTTTGCCGTGTAACCTAACATTTTCACAGGTTGGGGGGACCTGGACGTGGATGTGTTGGGGGGCTTATTATTCTTCCACAGTGCTGAGGGGAAAGAAAGTGAGGCCTCGCTCCCAGCCGAGAGATTCCCAAATATGAAACCCACAGCCGGCCCCTCCTGAGAGCAGCCTGAGGTGTGTGTCCTCCAGAGGCTGGGAAACCAGGGGCAAGTCTGACCCCAAGGAGGGGCTGTAGCCAGAGAACCAAGTCACAGAGAAGAGACAGAGTTATTAAAAGTAAGGCGACCACAGTAAACCTGCCTGTCAGAGGTCGCCGCTGAAGGAGGCAGACGTGGTGTAGTGAATATCGGACAGCAGTGATGGGAATCTAAGCCCCTGGCATCCGAGCAGACGTCGGGAATTAGTGTGGGAAATGGAACTTGCTGGCGCTCTCTGAGGTCCTCTGAAGAGAATGACCGATGGCGACAACAATGATAAAGGGAACAGTGGTGGTGAACGAGGCACCGAGAGAGCCCCCGAACCTCCTGAGCGATCTCGCACCCAAACTCCGGGCCCTGCTGCCTGCTCTCTCCCTGCTCCAGCCCCTGTCTATTCAGCCCTGGAGTCTGTCTGGGTGCCAAGAGGCCCGCCTGGTGGTGACTTCAAATTCCTACTGTTGTCGTTGTTGTTGTTATTTATTTTTAAGGTGAGCCTTGGTCTGCCATGCCTCAGGCTGGGCAATGTTGCATGATTATCTCAGGAATGCAGGCCTGTTTGCAGACGTTACAGATGCCTGTCACCGGCTGTTTGCCTTTCCAGGGCAGACTCCCAGGCCTAATATTTGACTTGTGGGCCGGCCCCTGAAAAAGGCATCGGTTAGGTAAGCTGCCATCCTCGCCCAGGGGCGTGAGTCCCCAGCTCCGGCTCTGCAGTGTCATTCTCTGGGTTTAGAAAAACCTAGTAATTCTAAACACAGTTTAGAGGCCCCTCGATAGCGCAGGGAGCGTGACTGAGAGGACCTCAGATGAGCAGAGAGAAGGCAGGGCGCAGGTCAGCTGTGAGTACGTGGGCCCCAGCGCACCAGGTGGAGGCCGGCTTCTGCCCCAGGTCCAGGCTGGCGGGCCACCGCGGGGCTCTGCGTCTTCCCGAGGGAGGGAGTGAAGAAGCTGGCACGACCGACGGGATGTTCCCCTCAAGAAGCTTATCCTGGTGCTTCTTTGTGTTTATGTGCCATTAAACACGAAGCATGATTACCCATGTGTACTTAAAGCCTTTTTAACACCCAGCTACCATGAATGACTGCAGAACACTTACAAGATAAATAATACAAAGCGGTCTGAAGCCAGGGCCCCACCCGTATTCCCACTGTTAGCAATTCCTGGATATTCTTTAGAGCTGGAGACTGCCTGGTCCTCAGTGTCCTCATCTGTGACTGGGGAGAACACAGCAGTCACACTGTGATGTTGCCTGAGCAGTAAATGAGGTGTTGAGGTGTGGTGGCTGTTTTATTTTATTATTTTTTTTCTTTCATCCATCCCCCTCTGCCCTCCCTTTGGTAACCATCAGCATGCTCTCTGTATCTGTTTTGTTTATTCATTTTTTAAAAAATTCACATGTAAGTGAAATCGTATGATATTTGTCTTTCTCTGACTTATTTCACTGAGCATAATACCCTTTAGGTCCATCCGTTCGGTCGTAAGTGGTAAGATTTCATTCTTTTTCATGGCTGAGTAACAGTCCATTGTATGTATGTAGCACATCTTCTTTGTCCGTGTCTATTGATGGGCACCTAGGTTGCTTCTATATCTTGGCTACTGTAAATAATGCTGCAATGAACATATGAACATATAGGGGTGCATATATGTTTTCAAATTAGTGTTTTTTTTTCTTTGAATAAATACCCAGAAGTGTTATTACTGGGTTAAATGGCAACTCAATTTTCAATTTTTTGAGGAATCTCCATACAGTTTTCCACAGTGGCTGTATCAGTCTGCATTCCTACCAACGGTGCACGAGGGCCCCCTTTTCTCCACATCCTCACTAACACTTGTCGTTTGTTCATTTATAGGTGATAGCCATTCTGACAGGTGTGAGGTGATATCTCATTGTGGTTTTAATTTGCATTTCTCTGATGATTAGTGATGTTGAGCATCTTTTCATATGTTTATTGTCCAGCTGGATGTCCTCTTTGGAGAAGTGTCTATTCAGGTCCTCTGCCCATTTTTTTTTATTGGATTGTTTTTTTAATTTGGTGTTAAGTTTTACACGTTCTTTATATGTTTTAAATATTAACCCCTCAGCAGATGTATTATTGGCAAATGTCTTCTCCCATTTATTAGGTTGTTCTTTTTTTTTTTGCTTTGTTGATATTTTCCTTTGTTGGGCAAAAACCTTTTTAGTTAGATGTCGTCCCATTTGCTTATTTTTTCATTTGTTTCCCTTGCCAGAGGAGATGTATCCAAAAAGATATTACTAAGACCAAAATCAAAGAACTTACTGCCTATGTTTTCTTCTAGGAGTTTTATGACTTCAAGTCTTACATTTAAGTCTTTAATCCATTTTGAGTTTATTCTTGTATGTGGTGTCAGAGGGTGGTCCAGTTTTGCCTCTTTTGTCATAGATTTATTGACCATGTGTGCAGACTTATTTCTGGGCTCCTTATTCTATCCCCGTGGTCGGCAAACTGCAGCTCGCGAGGCACATGCGGCTCTTTGGCCCCTTGAGTGTGGCTCTTCCTAAGCCTTAGGAGTACCCTAATTAAGTTAATAACAATGTACCTACCTATATAGTTTAAGTTTAAAAATTTGGCTCTCAAAAGAAATTTCAATTGTTGTACTGTTGATATTTGGCTCTGTTGACTAATGAGTTTGCCGACCACTGATCTAGACGAGTCTCAACTGGGCTGACTGGGCACTTCAAGTCTCTGCCACGTATCTGTTCCATGCCAGTAGGCTACCTCAGGAATGTCCTCATGGAGATGACAGAAACACAAGAAAGAGCAAGGCCTCTCGAGTGGTAGACTTAGAAGCACCATACTTGCACTTCTGCTTCATTCTACTACCCAAAGCCAGGCACATGGTCAAGTTCAGAGACAGAGGCAGAGGACACTTCAAAGTTAAATGCCCAAGGGGGTGGATGCAGAGAGGGTAAAAGATCATCCAACCCATCAGCAAGACCTATCAATTCTACCTTAGAAATACTTTCCACACCTGACCAATACTCCTTCTTATTGCTACCACCACTTCAGTTCACCATGATCTCTCTTGCCTATCACCACCTGACTGCTCTGTACAAATCTTTCTTGTCCATTCCTTCTCAGACCATTCTCAATGCAGCAATGAGAATAAACTTAAAAAGCAAACCTGCTCTGACCACTCATTTAATTAAATCTGCCAAATGGTTTCCTATTGTTCTCAGGATAAAGGTGAAAATCCTGAGTAAGGCCTGAATTGATTTCAATTTTCAATTGAGGGGTTATTTTAAAGAAAATAGGTGAACCTGGTGAAAGGGAGAAAGAGAGTGAAGAGGGAGTGTGGGAAAGAGAGGCTTTGTAATGACTTCCATGTGAGCACAGCCTGGGACCCCCTGTCTCCAACCTCATCTCCTTCCATCCTGTCTTTCACTTTATGGTTGGAACACATCATAATTCCCCAACTTGTACACTATTTCAAGCCTCTGGGGTGTTACTTGGACTGCTCTGTGTCCAAGTAGAGAAGTGGAGTTATTTATCCCTCCTTTTGGTACGGCTTCAAAACCCTCTGCCTTATGCCCTAAAAATAAAGAGAGGAGAAGAGTGTAGATTGGTTTGGCTCAGTGGATAGAGTGTCGGCCTGTGGACTGAAGGGTCCCAGGTTCGATGAGAGAGAGAGAGAGAGAGAGAGAGAGAGAGAGAGAGAGAGAACGAAACGCCAGCTTAGAAGTACCCTAATTAAGTTAATAACAATGTACCTACCTATATAGTTTAAGTTTAAAAAATTTGGCTCTCAAAAGAAATTTCAATCGTTGTACTGTTGATATTTGGCTCTGTTGACTAATGAGTTTGCTGACCACTGTTCTATCCCATTGGTCTATACACCTGCTCATGCCGGTGCGATGCTGTTTTGATTATTGTAGTTTTGTGGTACATTTTGAAATCAGTGAGCGTGCTTCCTCCCACTTTGTTTTTTCTCAAGGTTTCTTCATCTCAGATTAGCTGATATTCTCCACAAGAACTAAACCCCACGGGGGAAGGAAGGATTTAAAGAGAACATGAGCAGCAGGAATGTTGCTTTCCCAAAGGGCCTTCTGCTCTCAGTAGCTGGTTTCTTGCACCAGAGGCTGGAATCGCCTCCCAGGAGCCTCACTTGTCGTCCTCCCTCCCTCTCTGCTTCCTTCCAGCACATCATACACCCGCAGGGGGGGGGGGCCTCGAGGACAGTGAAGGCCAATGCCACTGGAGCATCAAAGACGGAGGAGCCCCTTTGAGCAAAGCCTCTGTTGTCACCGTCCCTCTCCACACAGGGAAGTGGCCGCACCTGTGGCTCACAGCCCAAGCCCTGCACTGGTCAACAGTCTTGGCATCAGGATGTCCGTTCTCTCACACAAACGTCAATCCTGTTCAAGGCTCTAAGTTCATCCACAGTTAAGACCCACGTCCCCCTGGCAATGTCCTGCCCAGACTCCATCCTAAATCCTTCTGATGCCAACGTTGTTAATGTCCAAATTTTGTACAACTTTGACTTTTTGATTCTTTGGTGCTCAGCACTGTAACCTGATGGGAAGCCAGGAATAACATCACACCCTGTACAGTAAACACCCCACTCCCAAGTCCCTGGTCGAACACGCCAACTTCAGGGAGAGATTTTATCTGCCTGGGCTAAGTGAAAGGCGAGGTGGCCTCCCACTTCCTTCTCCTCCACTTCCTGAAGCTGCCTGCCAGGGGGCTTGCCGCTCAGGAGCCAGACCCCAAGGGAAATTCCTTCCTGGCAGCTCAGAGGAAAGGCGCACGCAAGGTCAGTGCTGTTGGCAACCCTGTTCCCTGGAATAAAAACACATTCTCTTTGGAAAGCCATTTAGGAGGTACACGGTGGAGAGGGGCCAAGGCCTCACGCCTCTGTGTCCCCAGGGGGACTTTGAACGTCTTTGGCAGAGCCTGGGGAGCCTGAGGCCTGGCCGAGGGGTCGGAGGCTTTGTGTCTTGGGAATAGTCTGGTCATACAGGGGTTAGTAAAACTGGTCTCACAGCCCCATGGCCTTCCATCCTTGCCAATGTCAGGGACCTGGGCAAGCTCATTTGTCAGTGCCGGGAGGTCCGTTGGTCTGACCCTGCAGGGGAGGTGCCGGGTCTTTCCCAAACCTGCCCAACATCCTTTCCAGGGGACCGGCGCTCCTATTTGGAGAGAAACCCACCTAATACTCATTTCTGTTAACTCTGTAAATATAAAAGGAAACACTTCTTTTGTTCCTTGATTGTTTTCAGTTGGTAAACTTGGTGAGTTGTCTGCTTAGCAAGTTGCCTTTTGGCCAATTTGCTCTTGGTGAACTGACCTTGAGCCCACATGCTGTGTCTATAGACACCGGACAGGGACGTGATCTCCAAAGAACGGGCATGTTTGCTTCTTGGTTTCACAATTCCCCCCCTAATTACTGTGCTCTGTTTCCTGCTTTCCCCCAGACCTGGTCTAACGGTGCCTTCCCCAGGTGAGGAGACAACTCCATCCTCTCAGTTCCTCAGGCCATGACCTTGGCGTTACCTTGGACTCCTCCCATACTCTCCACCCCACATCCAATCTGAAGGCAAATTTGCTGGCTCTCCCTTCAAAATACAAGTGACTGCGGCTCAGTAACGCACAGCCTGTCGAGCGGAGGTCTGGTCCCGCTGGTCCCCTGCTCACACGCCTCCAGGTCAGCAGAGGCCTGAGAGAAAGACCCGGGGCCTGTAAAGGTCCATGGAGCCCACGTGATGCCACCACGGCCTCCTCTCCCTGCGCTGCCTGGAGCCCTTGCAGGCATTCTCTTGGCTACTCGCTCACCTCCTCGAGTCTTTGCTCAAATGTCTCCTTCTCAGTAGGCCTACCAACCCCCCAAAATACCCAGAGGAGATAACAAGGAGCTCAGTGGAAGCCAAGCGTTAGAGGTTGGGAGGAACATGCACGGTAGGAGGGCGTTAATAATGCTTGTGGGCTTTCGCTCAGTTGGATGGGGGCCACCAACGCGATCAGAAAGGAAGGTGGAAAGTCAGCCTCGACCGCCAACCCCTCCATCGCAACATTTGGGCGTTTCAGAATGGATCCAGTCATTACCCCTTTGTCACTGTTCATTCTTGCACTTTGGTGGTCCCTGCATCACCCAGTTTGGGGACAACGTTACCCTGGAAGCTGGACTTTGTGGCGGACTCGGGCTCCGTGGGCTCAGCCCCACGCACTTACTCCAGTCTCTCCTCTTCTTTCCGCCTCAGCTCAAAGTCCCGCTGCACCACTTCCCAGACGTGCTTGGCCTCTTCATCCGTGAGCTTGGAAAGGTCCAGCTTTTTCCCCATCGTGGCTCCTCGTCAGGCTCACACCTGGAAAATCACAGGATCATAGCGTCAGCCCAGGAAGCCCGCGATGCTGGCTGACTCACGGAGCACCAGGCAGCACCCAGAGTCCGGGTTCCCCGGCAGCCTGTGGGTACCTGGGCTAAACAGGCAATGAAACGAACCCGTGTAGCATTCCCACACCCTGCTTTTAAAAGGGATCGACTTCCGCCTCCTGGCCCTCACACCTGTAGACCCGAGTTCCTAATTCTCTTTTCACTGTGGAGTAAGTGCCAAGGGACACCTCCTTCCCCCTGTCCTACGCCGTGCTTTGTGATGGGACCCCAGGTGTGATCCCGGGGTCTCGCCTTTGGGGTCCTGGGAGCCGGAACAGCCCTGCTCTGGGGTATGATTTGTTGGATGAGGTTCCGCTGTGGTGACCGTTTGTAAACCACCTGTGACATCAGCAGGACATCCCTGGGGCCTGAAATCCATCCTCCCGGGAATGTCCGAGAAGGGACCAACCGTCTGCTCTCCTGGGGGGCCTTCAAGTCAAAGGGAAGATTCCACCGGCTGCTGAACACAGGGAGCATCTCCCTCAGGCTGATGACCATGGAAGTGCTCACTGTGGGAACAGACTTCCTTTTCTTGCGTAAGAGGTTAATTATGAAAAGTAACACGTGCCAAGCAGCACTTGGGTATACTTGAGATGAAAATTTCCACAGAGATCCCATGCTGTCGATTAGAATGTCCCCTGGCTTGTGCCTTAAACTTGATGGAAAGCAACTTCCATTTTCTGCCCGACCCCTCCGGGTCTCCACCCTCAAGCGCAGTCTGACTGTGAACCCCTGGGGAGAGGCCCTGAGTGCCAGGATCATCCAAACTGTCCTCAGTAGAGTTGAACTTAGATTCTGGACCAGAAAACATGAAAACAAAACAGATTTTTTGATGCTTTCCGGAGCACACAGTTTCTGGGTTTAAAAAAATTGGAACAAAAAGTTATTTGATGGATGACTGGGATGTATTCAGTTCTGCTTTTTTTTTTTTTTTTTTTTTACCACTTTTGAAAAAAAAATGTTGTATCCTAAGAAGCTCATTCTTTGAAATCCTAATTTCAGAGCAGAGGAGGGTGCGTGACCATCAGCTGAGCAGTGACACCCCCTCCTGGGGATGAGGCCCACTGGCTCCTGGCTGCCGAGAGCGAGGCCCGCCAGGAACATGCTGAGACGTGACCGGGCGGCCACAGCAGATGGGGCACACAGCCGCACCCGCGCCCACGGGAACCGTGGCATTACGGCCTAATACCACCTTGGAGGCTCCGACAATGAGCCTGAGTTCTTAAGGAATGCGACGTGTGCCCACGGCACTCTGTGTAATAAAACAGTGATGTGGAATATGCATTTTGAAACATGCATCCCACATAGCTAAACCACAACCAGACTGTTACTACTTCATGGGTTAGACAGAACCTGAAAAATTTTTACCCAAGTGCTTATTTTTGGTTCTGGCCCAACTCCAGGGTGAGCAGCAGGGGCAGGGAGAGGACTGGAGGGAGAGGGACTCCAGGTTCAGACGCGGCCTCGGAGGGGGCTGTGCCATGCGGCAGGGAGGCGATGCTTCGAGGGCGCGGTTCCTACGACAACCGGGGTTGAGGGCCAACGGTCCTTGACATGTTCCTTATATATTGTGACCTTATCCTCCCATTTAGCAGATTAACAAAATGCTTAAAGCTTAAAAAAAACCCCTATGTTTAGAAAATAATCTTAAATTGAATGAAGAATATGTTTGACTTCAGCATCTAAAATACACACACCCCAATTCACTGGCATTTAGGGGAAGTGCTGTTAGTACGCCCTCTGGCTTGCCGCAGGTTGGGACATGGACAGGGACATTGCAGTACGTGGAAGAGCCAGCCCCTCTGCCAGGCACAGCCTTGCCCCGGGGCCTATGTGGGCTCAGGGAGGGGACAGCCTTTCAGCCCATCACTCCCTGCTTCCTTGCTCACCCAGGCCCGATCTCCAGCTGGTACCCCTGACCCACAACAGTCAAGGGCAGCCCACGGAGGGTGCAGGGCTGCTGTAGCGCCCGGCCTGGGGGGAACCTCCCAGGATGCACGTGTTGGGAGGGCAGCTCCAACCCCCAGGCTCTATCTGTCCTCCGCCCCATTTCGGTGGAGATAACTCTGAGTCATGAGGTTCCTGAAGAAAACACTTTCAGTTTGCGCCTGTTCCCACTGCTCAGAGCTAATCACACTTTTCATCTTTGAGACTGAATAGTTACAATGCAGAGAAGAGGGGCTGACACAGAGGGGAAAGCGCTGGAAAGACACAGCAGAACTGGTTTTATAAAATGAATATCCTGGACCCAGAATACAGAATCTCAGTGGTGTGTCGTCTTTATTAAGGGTTTGAGTTCATCCTTTGGCTGAATTAAAGGGAGATCGGGGCGGGGGTTCCTCCTTCATGACACTTGGCTCCACCACATCTTGGGCGGCTGCTCCCTAAGCCTTGGCGCAATGGTGATTATGAGCCATCACCGCCTGAGCAAATAAAACCAGGGAGCCAGTCAACGTCCCTCACTGAATGCCCAGCCAAGAGTGGCAGGAATGCTCGCTGACTCAGAATCCAGGTGTGAGGTGCTGTTCTTGCTGATAAAAGTGCAGGGACACGCCTGAAGGAACGCACAGGTGCCAGTTGTGGGATCTCTGCATTCACCTTTGTAGCTGTTGCCCAAATGCTGCCCCCAGAGCTGGGCCTGCCGCCCATTGGTAGTAACCAATCCCCCAGCACTCATCAGCTGCAAAATGAGCACATTCCCAGGGGAAGTCCCTCCCCCCTGCAGGTCACCGGCATACCTGGGGTACAAGAAGAGACTCTGAGGTCACTCCAGCACTGACACTGGGTGGGCACTCTGCAGCCTGCCCACTCCCTCTGCCCTCCCAGGTCCCTCATTTATACACGGACACAGGTCCTGTGTTTGTAGCGAAGGCCTCAGCTCCAGTGTCCTCAGCAAGGATGGGTCCCAGGCTGAGGCTGCAGGACGATGGGGGGCTGAGAGTCAGGAGCTGGCTTCCCATCCCAGTTCAGGCACCAGCCGGCCCTGTGACCTGGGACAAGTTCCTGGGTCTCAGCTTTCCCATCTGTACCATGGACAACAGTCGGGCTCCCGGACTGCTCTGGCCCTCTCCAGCCCTGTATGATGCCCGGATGTTAGAATAGAAGGGGGGTGGCGGGTAAGAGGAGGGAGGAAGGGGAGAGCTCTTGCTCCAGAGGTTGCTTCTAAAAGAATGAGATAGTCAGACCTAGAAGACTGACCCAACCACAGGAGCAGCCACTGCATTCTCATCCAGGGCCACCAGAGCCACCTTTCCCACCTGCCTACTTTAACCCCCAATCTCCCACCAGACCCACTCAGCTGCTGGTAATTTTCCGTCACTAATGCCTTAATCAGTAAGATCCCTGCCTTCTCATCTGGGTGCCTGGCACTGTCCTCGCCTGCGGGCCAATGTCTCGGCTCAGCTCCCAAGGTCTGCAGGCTCTGGCTCTCTCCCTGGATTTCACCTCCACAGGCAGGGTCAGCCTTTGCGGCTAGTGGGCTACTGGGGGCCTCCCCTCCCCCCATTATCACTCCAACCTCTGAGAAAGAAATATGTATATAAGATTAAAACACAAAAAAGACAAAAGAGATCTAAAGGCCCCAATCCAACTGAAAAGGAAGTGGGTTTTTAAATCTGGTTAAGGTCTGAGCCTATGAAATCTTTGGGGATTTATAAGGAGGGTATCGCTCACAGACTCTCCCCCTATCTCTACAACAGGGTGGATGGACTGGGATGGAGCCTGGCAGCAAACGAAAGAGGATTCGGATAAACCCGGGGCTTCTGGAGGTCTGGGCGCATCCTCCCCTGCCAGGACACCCCAAGGGCCCTGAAACCAAGATCTGCAGGGCAGCAGCCCAGGAGGAAGTATTTACCCAAACAGCCTTGGGCCCCTGGGCGTCCAGCCCAGTGTGAATCCTCTCAGGTCCCAGCCCCAGCTCAGTCCGCCCCCCTCACCCTCAATAGGGTTTCTAATTAAAAGCACAGTTTTCCTCAAAATGGCCTGCTGACCAGAGTATCCGGGTGAGGTTTGGGGTTCTGGGGGCTGGGCAGGATTTCCTCACCAGCTTGGAGCGAGGCCAGGGGATCACTGGGGGGCGTTTCCACACCATTATAGCTGCACACTTCTCCGCGGACCCTCCCGGAGCCTGGGCCACCAGTCCTGGGCACTGGTGCCCAACTGTTCCCTCTTTTCCTCGCACTCACCGATCTTTCCCTGGCCGTGCGGGCCCTGCTTTGGACGAACCTGGGCGTCTGGTCGGGGCGCACGGGGGGCAGCAGGGCGCAAGGCACAGGGCAGGAGCTCTGGACTGCCTGGGCCTGGCGGGCAGCGGGGAGGTCCGGGTGCTGCCCGCTGGGTCACGTGGGCTGCGCCCCGCCCAGCTCCGGGAGCGCGGGCACCTCGGGGTGCTGGACCGGGCGGAGGGCCGAGCAACCCCAGTGTCCGCGCTGGAGGCGCCGGTGCAGGGCCTCTCGGTCCTCGCCCCAAGCCAGCTTCGGGGAGAAAGGCGGCGGCAGGAAGCGGGGTTGAGCCCACAGCCGGCGAGTCGCGTGACTTTGCCGGCGATGCGGCCGCGGGGTCCTGCCCTCAGTGCGAGGACTCCTGCTTGCCCGAACGTTCCGCGGAGCGCGCGGCACCTCGTTTAATTGCCATCCCAGCTCTGCTGGGAGGACGCTATTTACTCCGGCTCTACAGATGGGGAAACGGAGTCTTGGAAAGAGCCTTAGACAAAGACAAGAACTAAGTGGGAACACTAGCTGGGAAGTGGGACTTTGCGCCCAGGGTTTCCTCGCGCAGATCCCGTGCCCCTCACCGCCTTCCATCCTGCCTGGCATCAGGACGCCCCTGGACCGGGAGCCCACAGCGCCGGGAGCCCCTCCGCGGAGAGGGCACCCAGTCTTGCCCACCAAGAAAGGTCCTGCAAGTCAGAGTCGCGCTCTGGGCGGAGTCAGGCTCCGCGCGCAGACGGGGCGGGGCGCACTCGGGGACGCGCGCCTGGGCTGGGCTGGGCCTCCTCCGAGCCCTGTGTTGGCTCCTGGGCGCTTCACACCCAGCCCTTCTCAGGTGCAGCCACCCTTTGCAGCTCACAGGGCTTGCACCTCCTTCCAAATCCCATCTTCTCTCTCTCCTCCGGACTTGGGCGCAGAAGAGCACTCTGTCTTTCTTCCTCTCACTTACCATTAAAATAAAATTAAAAATTAAACAAAAAGCACATGCTTTCCTCTGGAACTACTTTTGAAGCTCAGTTTCCATGTCTGCACCATGGGGACAGGAATACAAAGAAATTCAGTGCTGTTAGGTGAACAGTTGTTATGAGAGGAAACTAAACCTCCTAGGACAGTTGTGCGGGCCGGGAGCACTGGAGGTGAACTTGGGCCCCAGGACCACATTAGGATGGAGGCTCGAACCAAACACCATCAACCCGTCTGTGGGGACCCTGGAGGTGGGAGCAACTTACACCCGTTTCCACAACCCCTGTGAGTGGTTCTTAGGTCTTTCATTTCCTTACCATACACTTCACAATTGCTTGCAAAATTAATAGCATCTTCCCAAAGTGGGTATTGGAACTGTAAGTTCCTTAATGGTAGATTTTTATTGTTGTTGTTAATCCTCTCCTGAGGATACGTTTTATTTTTGTTGCTTGGTTTTTTTTTAGAGAGAGTGGAAGGGAGGGGGAGACACACACACACACACACACACACACACAGAGGGAGAGAGAGAGAGAGAGAGAGAGAGAGAGAGAAACATTGATGTGCGAGAGGCAGATTGGTTGCCTCCCACACTCGCCCCAAACAGGCAGGGGTTGGAGCCTGCAACCGAAGCATGTGCCCTTGACAGGAATCAAACCCGTGACCCTTCAGTCCAAGGGCCAACGCTGTAACCACTGAGCCAAAACTGCTAGGGCCTTAATAGATTTTAAAAATGTTTTTTTTATGCTTTAGTATTTATTTATTTAAATTAGCATGTTTTCAAGATCTATAAAATGGATATGTGGTAATATATGATAAAGATATATGGTAAAGAATATAAACAGTCTAAATGAAAAGTCAGGTTTGCTTATCCCTATTTCTCAGAAGCAATCATGATGAATACTGTCTGTGTTTCCTTCTGCAGTTTGTGTGTGTGTGGTTAAGCATGTGGGCTTGCCAAGCAACTGCAAGCATCAGACGCAGGGCTGGGTGTGTTATCCTGGCTGTGTTTACAGAAATCTGCTCTCCTGCCCCCTCAGGGCAGGTGGTGCTGATGCCCAGTCCCAGAGTTTAATGGTAAGGGTGCCAGTGTAGGTTTTCCAGATAATAAGAAAAAACAGGCTGTCCAGTTAAACTTGAATTTTATAGAAACAATGAACAGAGTTGTTTTGTTTTGTTTTTTAGTATAAGTGCATTCTAAATATTTCATGGGGTATACTTATTTATAAAAAATATGATTTATTTATCTGAAATTCAAATTGAATTGGGAATCTTGTATAGTCCCCAGAGTTGTAATGGGAACACCCTGAAAAGGTTTCCTATGCCAAAGTCAACGTCCTGATAGGTGGAGCCCTGTGCCCTGGGATGGGGACATTTGGGTGGATGAGTCTGAGTTTGAACCCCTTGATTACCCAGACTCCTCTGGGCACGGAGCAGCCCCTTTCCTCTTCCCAGAGGTGCTGGTGCCCAGACACTGTGCGAACACCTCCCCTGAGATGGACGCCTTACAATAGGATGCTTGTTCCCAAGACCTGTCCCCATCTCTCCTTATTTCCTCTAGAACAACGACTAGGGCCAGGTCTCAGCAAAGCCCAGGTGGGAGAATAAAGTTCCTGCTCTGGGAATAAATGGCATTTTCACTGACGCAATCATGGTCCTGGATACTGTGTATCACCAAACACAGGGGAAATGTGTGCAGATGGACCTCGAAGATACCGCATTGAGTTTACTGATTTGGGAGAAATCTCCTTATCTCAAGACTTGTTTTCCTGGCCAGGACACTTGGCAATTATCCCAGTACATTGCTGAGATAGCTCTGCAAAGTGTGGGCGCAATGGAAACGAGGTGCAGATGCTGCTGCCTTGCTAGAGCATGGAGTAAGGAGCTTAGCAGGCTTATGGAGCAGGAGTGAGAGAACGGATGTATTACGTAAGACCAAACACTCCACCAGGACTCTGGTCCTTGAGGGCCCAGAGGACCCTCCCCTCACCAGCCCCTGAGCAAGTGACCTGGCAGGCTGAAAGGTGGGCATGAGGCTCGGAGCGTGGGAGGGTTCTGCCCAGGATGGGAAGACTGGAGACTGAGGCACGTGTGGGACCTCGGGAGTGGGAACCATGTGTGAGTCTTGCATCTCATGTCAGCGCTCACCAGAGGCCGTCTACTAAAGAAGGGACGCTGAGCGAACAGTGTGCTGTGGCCGTCAGCCTCTGTCCTTAGGACAGCGAAACTTCCTCTCCTTTCTTCCCTCTTTCCTGCATGCTGACCCCCGTCTACCTTTGCTGAGGATACAGCAAAGGGTGAAGGCCAGAGGCATCCTCCAGGGCTGGTCCCTGACATCACCAGGGCTGGCGGCCTCCGAACTGATGTCTTGTTCCTCTGGACATCCGGCCCTGGATATCGGCTTGAGAATGGGCAGAGTGGACCCTGCAGGACGAAGCCTACGGTCAGGACAGCCTCAAGCCGCTTGGGGTCATTTTCTGCCGTGACTCCTCCGCACCGACAGAGGGCGAAAGCGGCAGATAGCGGGAGGCTCTCAGGGCGCGCAGTGCCCAACGTCCTGCTCTAAAGCGGCGGCAGGGCCAGGCGTTTAACCCCCAAGGCTGACGCTGGAGCCCGGTCTCTTCTGGGAGGTCTCAGTTTCCCACCCTGAACACGGGCCCCTTCCTGAGCTCTGAGGTCTGAGCTCCTAGGACAAGGCGAGCCTTTGGTGAAGTGCAGTGTAGTGCGGGTGAGGTCTCCGTGCAAAACGGGAATGGGATCTCCATGCAAGGCGAGGTCTCGGTCCAGCGCGAATAATATCGGAGGTCGCCTTTCACCCCCTCACAAGCGGGTCTCCGTCCTCCACGCCTCCCCCTGAGTCCACTCACCGCCCCATCTGAGCCTGGATCTGGACTCAAAGGCTTTCCGTTTGTGGCCAAAGAGCTTAACTCAAACGCATAATTAAAGGCAGGGATGCGGTTTTTGCTGGCGGTGAGTCCCTCACAAGCATGCAGGCGCCCCGCCTCCGCGTCTGACCCGTGGGGTGGGGCTGGACCAGGGCCCCCACCCCAGGAGGAGCCAGTGTGGCTGCAGGAAGACCTGGGATCCAGGCCCTCAGCCCCCCAGTCCTTCTTACCAGGGACCCCTAGGGGCCTCGTGACACCCACCTGGCTGCATTAAACTCCTTCTTGGGCCTCTGAGCCCCCAGCCCTTTCACGAAGGAGACCCTCAGGGAAAACCGCGCTGCTACCTGAGCCAGTAGAAACCTGGGCCTTTAACCCCAGATCTCTGCCTACATCAGGTGACCTGTTCTTTCTCCCTCCCCGTGTTTGATTCCGAATGAAACCAGACCGAGCCAGAAGGACGTTAGGAAAGTCCAGCCCTCCATAAGAGCTTTTATCCACAGTAGTTATTTGAATGCTTATTTTGAGACTGTTTTTAATAGCAAATTTTACAAAAAGCTCTCATTTCTTGGTGCCCCTGCCTGGTTTGTTGGTGGCCCAGGTCCGGGTATGCAGGGTCTCTTAGGAACTCATGCCCCTGCAGGGTTGTTACTCAGGACTACTGGGAGCCACACCAGTGCTTTGCATCCTGACTTTCTGCTCCTGGAGTTCCCCTAAGGGAGCCCTTGAACTTCTCAGGGAGGGGGAGTCAGGAGTGCTGGGCCTTCCCTCCAGCCCATCCCAGAGTCAAGATCCTGGCTTGTAGCCCATCGCAGCCCTGGGCCAGGAGGATGCAGAGGCGTCCGGGGGCCTCCAGGGATGCTCCCATAGCCGTCCCCACAGCCACTGGGTCTGAGGCCAGGCCAGGCTGCCCTCTCCCGCCCCACCCCCAATGAGCAGCTACTGCTGGGAAATCCTTCTGACTCCCAGCTCCTTCCCTTCTGGCCTGAGCACAGGTGGCTCAGTCTCTTCCTTGGGCCAGAGCAGAAGGCAGACTCACTTAGGCCACAGATGCAGGGCAGGGGCAGGGTGGGCCAGGGGGGCCTGGTAGGGGAGGGGGCCAGACATCGTTTCTAGGTCTTGGAGGCAGATGGCTGGGACCTGGGTCTGCCATTCCCTAGGAAACAATGGGAAACTGGCTGTGTTGACGGCTGAATCATCCGTGGGTTGTGTGGTTTCTGGCGTGGGGCCTGCGCTATGGCTGTGGGAAATTGTGCCCTGGGTTCTAGGCGATTGAGTGAGGGCTCTGTAGAGAAGTATTTCGAGAAGCTCTCCTCATTGTCTGTTCAGACCCAGAACCTATGCCTGAGGGGCTCGCCAGGGTGTGGGGGTGGGGAGTGGGGGGTAGGAGTAGGGGTGGGGTGGGGGTGGGGGCCTAGGCAGCTCTGGGACCTCTGCCTTACACCTGGATTGTATGCATCTGGTCTGTCCTGTGCTCCAGCCCCACCCAGTGGGACACTGTTAGCCCCACAGTGAAATGAGGGGCTCCCAGTTGAGAACAAAGCCCACACTCTTGTCCTGGCCTCGTAGGGGCCAAAGCAGCTCGCCCAGGCTCTCTCCTGTTGCTTCTTCTATTCTGAGCCCTTCCTTCATTCCACTGTCCTCAGCTGTAAGAAACATACCCTCTGAGTCACTCTTCTCTCTAGGACTCCATGACCCGACCCCCTTCCACCTCCTCTAGGGATCCTAGTGCAGGATCCCTCTGTGCCTCCTTTGACCTTGGAGTGTAGCAGACAGTTACCCTGGGAGCTCCTCTCGAGTCCTGGGGTCACAGGCCTGACCTTGAAATCTGTGTCAACCGGGCGGGGTTGGAGGTGGGGGGGCGGGGCTCATCTGGGAACTGAGGGAAGAACCATTGTCCCAGAGGGCAGTCTGCAGGAGCCCGATGAGTCTGCTGGCCTCTGTTGTCCAGCTGCTTCACCAGGTTCCTGGGAGAGCTCCTGCTGAGCCTGGGCACACTCAGCCCCTCCTTTAATGACAGCCCCCCCAGGCCAGCCTGACTCCCTGTGCTATCAGCTCAGTCCCGCTGCCCTCTGGTGCCCTCTCCTGGCCAGAGGGGGTGACTGCGGCTGGCCCTGCAGCCCAGGGGCGCACTCAGGAAGAGCAGCCACCACAGACTTGTGTCTACTCTACTGACTTGTCCGCCCACCCTGACCTGGAGCCCGCATTGAGCCCACGCAGCCCTGCCCGTGCCCACCGTGAGGTGCTTGGGTGGCTGTCAGGAGGCAGCGCCATCTGATCTCCATTAGTGTCTGCAGCACCTACAATGGCAGATGCCTCTGTCATTGAGCAGACCTATATGGTGGCCTGAGCGCTTTAATGTTTTTATTCCTATGCTTATGCTGGAGGGCTTGCCACGTCTCTAGGTGTCTGGTTTCAGTTTGATGGTCTATGGTTGATTTCACAGGCAGAGTGACCTCAGATGTCTGGATGCTGGAGTCAGCACTTCTGCCAAAACGTCCCTCGTGTCAAATCGGGAATGGACGATTGTTGGGCTGGAAAGCACTCCTCCCAGGGCTTCTCAAGGCAGGTGTCAATGCCCGCCAGGTGCGTGGGTGTCCCTGCGTCCGGCCAGCTGTTCCCGGGCGCTCAGCCTCGCTCCCACGCCTCACTCTCTCCCTCTCTCAGACAAGGCTCTTGTTTCCAAGTTGAGCAGCTCACTTGTTGAGAGTTTATTGCAAAAGACCTAGGGAAGATGATGGCCGTGCCTTTCTACAATTCCATCTTAACTGAAGTAGGTCTAGTATCCCACCCTGTTGTTTAATTTGGTTCTTTTCTTTCGGTCCTATGAGTGTTATCAAAGCTAAGGACTCCGGCTGTTGGTCTTTCTAAAGATTGCCATCATGGGCTCAGCTGCATCGAGTTAAAAAGACTTATCACTAGTATGAACTAACTTCCTTCCTTCCTTCCTCCCCCCACTTTCTTCTTTTCTATTACTACTTGTATTAGTCACTTGGGCTGCAGACTGGGTGGCTTAAACAACAGAACTTCATTTTCTCAGTTTTAGAGGTTAGATATCCAAGGTCAAGGTTCCCACCACTTTATTCCTGGCGGAGATGGCCGCCTTCCCGCTGTGCCCTCACATGGCCTCTCCTCGGGGAGTCTGCCTGCAGAAGGATCTGTGGTCCCTCTCCCTCCTCTTATCGGATCAGGGCCCCTCACTTGAGGCCTCATTAAACTTTATGTACATCCTTATAAGTCCTGTCTCCAAATACAGTCCCTCTGAGGGTTAGGGTTCAACGTGAATTTTGGGGACACACATGCAGCATTCAGTTATCAACACTACTCATCTGTTATAAGATAAGAATAAAACACAGCGTTCTAATAATAGCCCTTCCCCACCCTCCAGGTAAACATGCCAAAGCTGTTGGCCGAGACAGGCGGTTTCCCCAGGCGAGAGTCTGACCTGCTGGGAGCACCTGGTGTGCAAGAATCCAGGCTAGCAGTGAAGGCTCCAGGTGTCAAGTGGACTTCAGGTCAAGGGCAACCAGCCCCACGTCAGCTCTGGGGCCCTGTCTTGGTTTGTGTCCCTGAGCACATTTGGTGCAAATACTTTATTTTTGGAGGAGACCCCAGGGGAACCCCTATGAGGGACAGGGGAATTAGCCCAGGGAACTGAGTTGATAAAGTGTAGTATTATGAAGCCAGTTACCACCGTGGGCAACTTGAGCCCTGCCTGGGAGTTATCCCAGCCTGAGTTGAGGGAGCTGGGATTTTACCCACCAACTCCCTGTCCATCAGGGAGGAGGCTCCTACCAGCAGGGAAGATGCCTCAGGTATAAAGTCTTGGGTTACCAGTAAGTAGCATTGCCAGAGAGAAATGCTAGAGGGATGGCACTGATGACATCCCTCCCCTATAGTTCCTCCTGTGCTCTGTGTCCCTGAGGCCCACTGGCCAGGGCCTCTGCTGAAATGTCCTGCCCTGGTTGCCAGAGCTCCAGTTCCCTGTGACTAGAGCCCTACCCCACTCCCACCCACTTAATTAGGGTACTCCTAAGGCTTAGGAAGAGCCACACTCAAGGGGCCAAAGAGCCGCATGTGGCTCGCGAGCCTTTCCCATGCCCCTGCCCAAGGATTGCACCCACCCTTTGTTCTCCAGGTGTGACTGGGCTCAGGACTATACTTGCCACTCTCTTGTCTCCAACTTATGTCCCAGCTCTGGTGGGATCTTCAAAGGATATGAGGAGAGTTACATAGGCATTTAGTTCAATTTATTTTGTTTTCTTAAAAAAGAATGGGTTATGATATATCTACCATAATCAAGACTGTATCATATTGACAGATAGGTAGACACAAAAATCAATGGAAGAAAATAGAGAAATCAGAAATAGAACACAAAAATGCCCAACTGATACTTGACAAAGGTGTAAGAGCAGCCCAATGAGGGAAACAGAGCCTTTTCTACAAATAGTGTTGGAGCCCTTGGACATCTGTGGACAAAGAAATGAACCTTGACTTAAACTTTACACATTAAACTAAAACCAACTCAAAACGTATCGTAGACTTTAAATATAAAACCACTAAATTTCTAGGAAAATAGGAGAGAAAATATTTTGGACCAAGGAGTTAGTTGCCTGATTTGACCAAAAGCACCGTTCATAAAAGCAAAAATATGGATAAATTGGACTGCATGAAAGCTAAAATCTCTTGCTCTGTGAAAGATTAAGAGGGTGAAAAGAAAAGCTACAAACAGGAGAACATATTTGCAAACTACACATCCAACAAGGGGTTAGTATCTAAGATACATAATGAACTCTTAAACTCAACAGTAAAACATCCCCCAAACATCAAATTAGAAAATGGGCTAAAGACATGATGAACAGGCTTTTTTTTTTCCCCCTAAAGAGGACACACACATGGTAAAAAGCACCTGGAAAGATGTTCAACATCATCAGTCATTAGGTAAATGCAAACAAAACCACAATGAGATATTGCTTATAAGAATGGCAAAAATGAGGGAAAGCATTTGCTGGTAGAAATACAGAAGGGATAGTCCCTCTGGAAAAGAGCATGGCAGTTTCCTACAAAACTCAACATGCCCTCAATATCTGGCTCTGTGATTGCACCACTCGGTGTTTTATATCAAAAAATTTGAAAACTTATGTTCACAAAATAATCTGCACATACATATTCATAGAAACTTTACTTGTGTCAACCTTAAACTGGAAACAACTCTGAGTCCTTCAGCGGGTGAAAGGTGACACACACTATGGTTCATCTATCTCTTGAAGTACTTCTCAGGAATAAAGAGGAACACACTTGGTACCAGCAATAACTTGGGTGGATCTCAAAGGAATTTTGCTGCCTGAAAAAGGTTACTCCAAAGGTTATCAATTACCATGAGTCCATTTCAATAGCCTTCTGGAAGTGACACGTTTATAGAGGTGAGTAGGTTAGTGGTTGCTAGGGGCTGGGGACGGGGCAGAGAGGGAAGTGGCCGTGGCTATGAAGGCATCCTTGTGATGGATCTGGTCCATGCCTTCTCTGGGGTGGTGGCCACATGAATCTACACATACGATAAAATCACACAGAGCTAAACACATACATATGAGTGCAAATAACTGGTTAAAATCTGAACAAGGTCGATGGATTGTGTCAAGGTCAATTTCTTGGCTGTGATATTGTACGATAGTTGTGCAAGGTGTTGCCACTGATGGAAACTAGGTGAAGGGCATTTAGGGTCTCTCTGCATTATTGCAACCACACGTGAATCTACAATGATCTCAAAGTGAAAAGCGGAAAGAATGAATGGGTTACAAGAGAAGTAAAAACTGCACACATGTTCATAGCGCAATCACCCACAGCTGGAAACAAGGCAAACGTCTGTCAACAGGTGGATGAGTAAGCAAAATGTGGTATCTGTACAATGGACTGTGACTACCCCTCAGTAAAAAGGGACGAACTTGACGATACAGAGAGCAGCCTGAGTGCCTCTCACAGACCTCATGCTGAGTGAGACGTCCGACATCAAAGAGAACATAGAATGTGGTTCCGTTTATGCCAAACTCCGGAGAAGACACATCGAATTCAGTTTAGGTGAGTACTTACTGGGCCTGAGGGTGGGCTTTGAGTAAGAGGGGGCATGAGGAGCCCCCTTTGGTGATGGGCAGGTTCTGTCTTTGTTTAGGTGGTGGCTACGTGGTTGTATGCACTTGTTGAAACTCGTCAAAATGTGTTCTTTAATATCCACGGGTGTACACATCTACAAAAACCCATCGAAATGTACTCTTAAAATGAGTTCATTCTGTTGTGTGTAAATTATATGTGAGTCAAAAGAATAGCTTTTGCTGAAGCGGAGTGGGTTTTGGCCCAGTGTCTGGAGCTGGTTACAGATGGCAGTTTCCAGCATAGTTTCCCATGTTCCGATGGACGACTGGATGAGATTTAGCTCGTTAAAGATTTCTCTGTGCTTTGTAGATAGTTGAACGCATCCCAGCTGGGCCTAATCCCCCATCCCCCGTGACTCCTATGAGTCATTACCCATTTAGAAGTGTCCCTGGAGAGGAGTGTTTGGCCCTGGGACGGCATACATCAGTGTTTGCGGTTGGACCTCATTCTTGTAGCTTCTCAGCTCAAGGAGAGCTCCTGCAGGATGAAATCAAGATGTTATTTAGACAATTTTTACAAAAGGGTAGCTTGCTGTTGTGGCTATGGGAGTGGCCACTGGGATTTCCCTTCAAGAAAGAACTTGCTAGAAAGCTGGAGGAGCGCTCACAGCAGCCTCCGGCCTCAGCACCTGCAGGATCCATTCCGGGGTCTGAGCCGAGGCTGGTTCTTGTTGGCAGCTCTGGACAAGTTCTGGGCATGATGGAGGGTTGGACTCTGACTGTTTCTACCCAGTGTGGGGCCCTCTAAGAGCTGGCCGATGTTTTCAGCACAGCCCCACCCTCCTTTTCCTTCCTCGATAGTGTCAGACCTCCTACACCTCAGCCCCAGGCTTCCTCCTCCCACAGCATTGCCTCTCCCTCTCCTCCCGCTCTCACAGGCATTGCCCCCTGCAAACACCTTGCACCTGTAACTCTAGCCCGGCCTGTGCCTACCAGGAGACTGGATGCCACATACTTGCTAACCTCTCGTTCCAGCCACATCCAACCAAGACAACAGAATCCACGCTGCTCATTTCAAATAGAAGCACAATGCAGGGAGTGTTTCCACAGGTCCTGGAAAGAGGTGAGAAGCTAAATACGGAATAAGGCAATGAAGACATTAGCAAGAGCAGGAAGTCACTCTCTTGTCTAGGCCTCAAGAGACAAAGAGAGGAGGAGGTGTTGCTGGAGCCCAGATCCCTGTCACCTGGAGGATGCTGGAGTCATGTCTGGTGGGAGCTGGGACCCCAGAGGGATGGGCTGGTGGGTCCCTTGTAGTCAAGTTGGGGAGGAGAGAGAGAGAGAGAGAGAGAGAGAGAGAGGAAGATACCCTGATTTCTCTCCTCCTGTCCCCTCCACCAGTGTCTGCTCTTGTCTAAACCCACTCAGAAGCTAGAAGCCAATGGGGCCTGTTTCTATTTCCCTTCAGGACAGAGCAGATGAGGGACAGTCAGGATCCGAAGCTGAAAGAAGACAGGAAACGGCCAGGACACCTTCCAAAACCTCCTCCCACGATTCTCCGGAAAGGTCATTGCTAGTGTGTGTAGGTGGGCGCTGGAGAGGCGATGGATGGATCTGTATGGGATCAGGCAAACCCAGGAAGATATTAACGGCAGGAGCTCGATGGTGGAGATACAGATTTTCACTGTAAAATTCTTCCAACTTTGCTGTGTGTTTGCACATTCTCATAATATAATATTGTAAAAATATACCCTCTTTAAGTAAAATTTTCATCTTTCAGGGGGGAGAGGAGGGTAAATTTCTGGCATAACCGACTCTGCCTGGAGCCCTCTTCCTCCTGCCGGACGACAGCGAGGAGCCATGTGACCCCAGGTCTGCAGCGTTCTGGGTGCCTCGTTCAGCCCTGGGTCAGGGCGGGGGCGGGCAGGGGCGGCGTGCTCCTGGGCACCCCTCAGCCCACAACATGCCACCTGCGGTCCCCCAGGGCTTTACAGCTTTTGTGTTAGCTACTCACACTTAAAAGTCCAAATGGCCAACTTTTCTTTGAAACCAGAAGGCCCGGCAGTGCTCTGCCTGCATTCCCCCAGGGCGACAGTGGAATAGGGCTGAGCCCGCTGGGTCACGCCCTGCCTAGTTCACCACAAGCTCCACTGCTCCTTACTGCCCCCCAGCGGGCCTGCTCTGCTCACTTTGGTTTCCTCTCTCCTCCCTGAACACAGTTGTACTTAGGACCCTGGATTCATGGGGACACTGGTATTTATCACAATCACTCCACAACCTTCCTGTGCCTGAAACCTTGTCACCAATGGCACACGCGCCCCTTCCAGGCAACACTGATGGGACTGTGCCCAGGCGGGTTTCTAGAAAGCCCAACGCTGCCTCGTTGGTTAGGTCCTCCCGGGCCCCAGCGATGCCTTTCCTGAGTTACGCGTGATGATTCCAGACACTTATTCTCTGTGCGTCCAGGCTGTCTCTCACGTGACCCTGAAACTCGGAGAATGGCCTTGGCGTCCTCTCCCCTCCCAGAGGCTGGATCCTGCCCTTTCTGGTCCCCCTGCTTTGGTGCCTTTTTGGATTTCAGTACATGCCCTGTTTGCTTATGTTCATTCAGGTTCACCCAGAAGAACCCTAACCAGTTCAAACTGCAGGCCCTTCATCAGGAACGTGGTGTGTGGCGTGAGGCAGCGTCACGCTGGAGAGAGAGACGGGGGTTCCGGACATCCTGCCCTGCCACACTCGGGATCTGTCACTGTCACCAACCAACTACTAGCCATTTCCCCTCTGAATTAACCTAATACCTTGGGGAGGGCATCGTGTTAGTCCAACAAGGCCGAGAATAGGAATAACAACAGCAAGAACGCCACCCACATCTCCTGAGCACTTCCCACGGGCCGGGCACACGCACGATCCAGCGTAACGGTCACATGAGCACTGCAAGGGAGCTACTGGGACTCGGGCCATGTTACGGGGGAGGAGAGTGACGTTCAGAGAGGCGAAGCACCATGACTAAATGCCCCATAGCATGAAGCGACGGAGCCGGTGCTCGAATCCGGGTCTGTTTGACACCCACAGATATTTGCTGCTGAGTTGTTTCTTGTTCTTTTGGTGAATTAATCCCAGTTCCTTGCACCTTCATTTATAGGTTGAGCAGTTTTGTTGTTCTTGGGTTTCTCTCTGGTTTTCCATCCTTGTGCTAACATGGGACCTGAACAGAGCCCAGTGTTGTGAAAAGGCTACACAAGTCCCCTTGCTCAGGGCGGCCAAGTTTGCCTCCCTCCCACAGGGACACTGTGTGTTCTCCTGCGTAACTAGGTGGGAACCAGCAGTCGCCCAAGCAGCCTCCACCCTCCAGAGGAATGAGCTCCTCTCTGCCCCGGCCAGCACCACCTAACACTCTGGAAGGAGGACGGGAGGCTGGTCCTGCTGTCACCCAGCCCTCAGCTTCTGTGGGTCAGTAGTGCCCACTGAGTCTCGGAGCCGAGGCCCCAGTACACAGCGTGGTCTCCACACCCAGGCAGGAGCAAGCAAGGAGCTGGGCACAGGCTGTTCCGGTTTACACGCCCGCCAGCAGCAAATGCGAGCCCCTGCTCGTGCCCACCAACATCCATTAGAGGAACTCAATGGTGTGGCAGAGATGATGAAGACTAACTGAACAGATGCCCAGTCCCGACATTTCCAAGCCTCCCTGTAGTAAAGTTGGGGGTCTTGGGAGCAGCCCCAGCCAGTGAAGTGTGGGCAGAAGTCATGTGGCAGCAGCATTAGAGTTGCTTCTTCCACCTGTCCGCTCCTCTCCTCTGCCGTGATGACCTGGAGACCACACATTGCAAACGATGTTAGCTAGCCCCAGGGTGGAGAAGAGCCACTGACCTCTGAGGACCGTGACTTCAGCGAAGGTGGTAGCTCCTCTTCAAGGACAGCCCAAGGATCCACACCTGCTAATACTCCCACCTGTCCTGGTCCGTTCAGTTGCTCTAGAGAAATGCCAAAGACTGGGGGCTCAGGAACAATAGGCATTTCTTCCTCACAGTCTAGGCTGGCAAGTCCAAGATCAAGGCTCTGGCAGAGTCCTTGTTTGGTGAGAGCTTCCTGTTTTTTTGCGGTGTCCTCCCGTGTCGGAGGGGCAAGGGGCTCTTTCATAAGGGCACCAATCCCATTCACGAGGGCTCTGTCCCCATGGATCAATCACTGCTCAGTGGTATCCCCACCAAATACCACCACATGGGGATTAGACATCCTGTCCACAGCACCATCCTGCGCGATGCCCTCCTGTGCTGGCCCCGACTCCCTTGCACCAGCAAAATGTGGCAGAAGGGATTCTGTGGTGGTCATGGACTGAGGCCCTAGGAGGCCTGGAAGCCAGTGCTGTCCCACTTGGGGAGCCCCATGATACCATGTAAGAAGCCCAGCTGCCCTGCTGAGCTCACCAAGTGGAGAGGGAGAGGTGAGCCCTGCTCAGAGAGTAAGTTGCCTAGTGTCCTGGCCATCCCACCTCAGGGGCCAGACATCTGAGGGAGCCATGCTGGATGCTCCAGCCCAGTTGAGGCTGTAGATGACAGCTTCCCCAGCCAACATCAGGCGGAGCAGATATTGGGTTCATTGCCCGGGTAAACCCAGTCAAACTCCAGAATCATGGGTGATAATAAAATGGGTGAAAATAAAATCCATCCATCCATCCATCTATCTATCTATCTATCTATCTATCTATCTATCCATCCATCCATCCACCCGTCCATCCATCCAATCCTTCTTAGAGCCTACCATGGGCCAGGATCATATCAGGTAAAACAGTTGTGGTCCTGCCTTTTGTTGGAAATAGTTACTGAACCCCTTCAAGCCCTGAGATGCTCAAGTTCTCTCCTGCACACAAAAGGTAACAGTAACGGCAGCGGCCACTGTTTGTTAAGCTCTTTTTGGGGCCAAGCCCTGTAACATGTGCTCTGCATGCTTTCTGCCACTTAATCCTGCCAACAAAAATACAAGGTGGGAAGTATTCTGAGGTGAGGTGACAGAGGCTAGGTGAGGTCATGGATCTTGCCAGAACCAAAGCCATGACCACCCACCAAGTCTCACTGCCCCACTCATGTTCCTGGAACCCTTCCCCATCTCTGCACCCCCAGGGGAGAGGGGCTCCTTTGTCCTGCTCTGTACATCAGAACTTACTTTCTCACAGAAGCAACACCGGCGATGATATTGAGGGAACCGGGAAAGTTTGACTGGTAATGCCATACGTTGTCAGAGAAGAGACAGCTCTGGGTTAACTTCATGACCATTGAACCCAGTTTCTATGGGAAAGTGCATCTCAGTCCGAACGACGGACTTGGAAATACAATCCTGGAACTCAGCCTGAGTATAAATCAGGGACTGTCTGTAAACATTGTTTATTTTGAACATGAACCTCCCTGGACTTTCCTTGCTCCAGTTCCGTCTCTTACTCACTTTCTTCTTTTCATGACACTGTGCAAAGACTTCCTGTTCTAGAGGATTGGCAAAAACCGCACTGTCCCTGTGCAGAGCGTATATTTCTGGAAATACCCCCTAGAGAGGTATTTCATTGCTATGGAAAATGTAATTCTGTTTTCCTAAGTGATGGATGTGTTTACGCAGGGATTCCGAATGGACTTGGCCTGGCCAGATGGTGCGGGCTGTGCGCTGTGCAGCAGGAGTGCTGAGCTCTCAGGCCCTCTCCCAGCCTCGTGACTAAGTGAGAGGGGGTCTGGGCAGACCTGCGACTGCCTGGTGTGCACATGCTGAGCTCTACACCACAGCAGACACATGGTCTGCTCCTCTGGACGCCTTAGGTGGCGTTTAAGGCGGGAGAGGGCTTGCTGGACTAAGGTTGGGCCCTCCCAGCCAACTGTGAGTCATGCCTTTTTTTAGCAGCCTGCTCATGCAGGTGGGCCAGGTGTCAGCTGACGGCTCCCCTTATGGGCATCCCTGTTTCCTTTGTGGAATGGCTGGACAGCCGGGGACTCGCATTTTCCAGCAGACATTTCTGTGCATGTGACTCTTCCCAAGGCTGGCCCTAGAGAAAGGAAAATTAGCCATTTCAGAAACTGGTGAAATTATGACAGTGACAGGTTTTGATTGGCTCTGTGGGGTCTGCAAGCCAATGGGCTGGAGCAGGAATGGTAAATGCCAAGGCACTTCCCACTCCCCCACTTCTTCTCTGGGAGGCAGACATGGCTAAGTGGTCAGGATGCTCGAGGGGCCATGACGAGTTAGCAAGTCTGTCTCTGAGCATGTGGGCTGGGTTGGAGGGCATTGGGATGGCAGGGCCTTCATGAGACCCCGAGAGCAGGCTCCCTTTCCCAGCCCCACCTTCTGGAACTTTCCATGACATTACTGCAGTCAGGGCCGCTGGACTCCTCATAGTCCTTATGGTGGCCTGGAGCAGAACCTGGCACCCCATGTCCCAGGGCACCGCAGAGCTGGGGCTGAAGGCCCCACACGGGACCCCACATGGCCGCTGAGGAAAGTTGACTTGACAGGTGTCAGAAAGGAAGCTGGTGGTGGTGTGTGGCCCTGGCTCCGACGCCCTAACAGGAACATCCCGCCGACTCTCCAAATACTTCCGCTGAGTCTGCTCCGGGGGGACATTTCAGCATGGCCTGTGCCAGACAGGAAACACTCAGGGTTCCTGAAAATGCTTTTACAATCTCGGATTACAGTGCACCTCGAGGATGCTATGTGGGAGCTGGGGAAAGGGGGTGAGATGGCAAGGATTCCATGGAAGCAACCGCACTCGCACTCCCGGTCTTTTTCCAGGTTCCTGTATGCCAGGTGATGGTATGTTCTTCAGCTGAGGTCTACACAGGGGGGATGGAACCAACATTCAACCAGTCTCCTGGGTGTGAGGGGGAGGGTGGGGGAGGGGAAGAGCCGCTTTGAGAGGGGCTGCAGGCAGGTCAAGGCCATGGCCCTGCCCTGCTCCCCCTCCCGGGGCTCCAGGGGTCCCGCAGACAGACTTGCCCTGTGGGAAGGAAGACGCAGGTGCAGTTGAGTAAATACAGTTCCCCACTCAACAATGGGCCTCAGACCTTCATGCTATTCCAGTTTTGTTTTGTTTTAAATAAATACTGATAAACCTCCCGCCCTGGCATTCCAAAGGTGTGTTTTATTTCCCTTCTCTTCTGGGTGCTCTCTTCCAGCTGGACAAGAAGGACCACATGACTGCAGAGCCTTCTAGACTCAGGATGGGGCCTGGCTGCCTCTTTCTTCTCCTGCCTCACCTGTGCCCGGGCCTCCCTGTCACTGTCCTGGGCCAAGGCCAGGGTGGCTCCGGAGCACTGCTGGGCACCCGCCATCTGCCCAAGCCATGCCAACGCTGTGGGGCCCTCTGGCTTGTGAGGGGGTATAACCAATGTGGCCCTGAGTCTGGGTCTTCACTTGTCACTCTAATGTCACAGGGAGAGTAACCGTTTCTGGTGACTGATGGAGCCATGACCTGGGCCCTGAGCACCCTGTACCTGTACCTCTGTGCCCTGCCCCCCCCCCCCCCCCATTTTCTCAAGCAGCTGCTGCCACAGGCAGGCCTGAAATGGCCCCCTCGCCAGCCCAGAGAAGCCCCTGTCTTGGGGACCCTTCCTGGAGGGCAGTGAGTGTTCTGAGCCCCTTATCCAGCCATTTCCGCAGGAGAGGACACCCTAAAGGTCTCAGCCATGTGGCTCCTGCCCAGGAGGTAGTGGATGAGTGCCTGGTCGGGAGCGGCAGGGAACTGTCCTTCCTGTGGTCAGGGGTGCGCTGGGCCCAGCCTGCCTGGCCATCCGGAGGGGGCTGTCCTGTCCAGGTGGCCGGGGGCTCGCAGGCCTTGAAAGCCCTACGTCAGCTTCATCACCCACCCAGATGCTGGTCAGGGGACAGTGAGGCTCCAATGCGCTGCAAACCTGGACAAGGGGTGACTCTCAGGGGAGGGGTCAGTGGCCCCTGGAGAAGTGGAGGTGCAGGGGAGGACAGGGACACCCTCCTCACCCTCCCTGTGCTGGACCAGCATCCAGAGCTCCTCAAGGTCTGTGTGTGTGTGGGGCGGGGGGGGGGGGGGGCGGGGGGAGGCGGGGGGCGTATTCCCATTTTGTTTGCCTCTGACCCCTCAGGGTTGAGCACCCCCAGCTCCGAAGCAAGTCCAGACTGAAAGGAAGACGTGTGCATGAGAGGAAAATCCTTTGGAACCTCCCTGCATGGGCCGGATTCCCGCACTGCCTCCTAGTCCTTGGTTCTGGGCCTCTCTCTTGGCCTTTGAGCCTCAATCTCCCCGCTGGGAACCTGGGGCAACAATGGGCGATGGCACACACGCTGCTGAGGGGAGTCTGCAGAGGGACCAGAGGAAAGTGCCCACAGGCCGGTAGAGAAACACGGTTATTTGGAAGCTGTGGCAGGGGTGTCTCAGGGGGGCACATCGCCCAGTCACTGCTGCTGAGGGAGCCCAGGGCACCTCAAGGGAGTATCTGGGAGGGTCCGCCAAGCCGGCCTGAAGCCAGGGAGGAAGAGCAGAGGGACAGGGACCTGGAGGAGGAGGCTGCCCTCCCTCTGCTCCGCCTTCTATTTGAAATGAAAAGTCATACAAGTAACCAGCCATTCAAGTTCAAGCAGAGCAATCCGGACGCCTGCAGGTCATTTGCATTTCAAGGACTCCATGTCCCATTCAGGACTGAAGTGTCATGAAAACGTCTTTAAACTTTCTTTAAACTTCGTTAGAGTCAGGGACAGATGCTTTTGTCCCCCCCCCCCCCCCCCTTGAAAAAGTAGAGCCTATTTGTGAAACTCGTAATGTAGCCCTGTCTCACAGGAAGCCCTCTCCAGGCTGGTTCTGATTAGCTTTCAGGTTTGCCTGAAGATTCTGCTCTAAATGCGTAGTGTTCGCCCTGGCGGGGGAGGGCTCTGTTTGCACATTGTGAAGGCAGCTGTGTGTTTAGGTTGGAGCAGCCCTGGAGGCCTGAGGCTGTTCATGCGCATTGATACCAAGCTTTCCTCTACCTCCGTATCCTTGGCCGAACATTAGGCTGCGTGCCTTGATAGCCAATCTCTTTCCCCCTCCTTGACTGAGGAATGTTTTTATTTGGAAAGCCTAACAGAGGCATAACAATAACACCATGTGTAGCGTCGCTATCACAAAGCCTCTGCTGAAAAGAATAAAATTGCAAGCGTCCTCAGCCCGATGGTGTTGAGGGCTACCCTCACCACGAGTACACAGGCGATTTTATTTTTAATACAAATACATAATTTTTTTTTACATGATATCAATTAAGAAAAAAATCTGAACAGTGACACTAATTTGATGAGTTAAGCTTCTTTGGTTTCAAAACTCCTGTTTCAATATAGTAATTTGTCAAGCCAAGGTCTCCCTCCACGCATCCCTTCATTCCACACATATCTGAGGACCTACTAAGTGTCTGGCCTAGGGTTAAGGGCTGAAGGTTCAGCTGAAGATGAAGCCGCGCCCTCAGGGAGCTGGCATTCCCGTGGAAGGAACGCTGATGGATAGGAAGCGAGCTGCATCAAGCGATGGATGCTCCCGATAAATGCTCCAGGGGCTGAGCTAGCAGTTGGGATGGGGTTCCTTCCCATGGGGGCTCTCACGTCCTAAGACCACACTTCCAGGGTTGCTCCCAGCCCCTGGAGTCCTGATGCAGGCCGCTTCTGAGAGCTGAGGGCCCCTCCAGCACAGGCTTTGTCTCCAGGACTTCCCAGCCTGGCTGAAACTTTCTCAGAACCGTGCTGGAGTCTGAGGCTCTTCCTCCCCTTCTCCTTCCAGGGATGTCAGCCCAGCCTCCCGGTCTCCTTGGACTCAGCTTCTCCAAAGGACCGAACCAACAGAGCCTGCTGGAATAAAACAGGAATATTTGAAAAGTGTCTTGTGGCAGGGACATAAAAACCACCCTTGGCTGGAGAACATCTGACCCCTCTCCGGTTCCAAAGTTCACTCACGGAGGTTGCTCAATGCTGCTGCCATGTTGCATCTTATTCTCAGGCTGACACCCTGAAGTTCCCCTCCCTGCCCCTTCCCTCCCTTGCTCCCCTTCCCCTTCTCCCCGCCCCCCCCATCTCCTCTCCCCCATCTCCCTCTCCTCCCTGGCTAAGCTTGTCTCACTGCGATTCACCGTTTGGCTCTGCCCAGGTATTTTCTCTGCGGAGCCACCAGCTCTACCCATGCTCCTGAATACCTTTGCTCCATTTCAGCTGCCTTCCCAACATAGTAACAACCAAGCCCAAAGGAACATCTGTGGAAATTTTTGCTGGAGAATAAGGACTGGGTGTTGCTTAATATGTGGAAAAAATGCAGTGTTTCCTTCTCCAAAGAACACGATCCACATGGTGGTCAGTCCATCAGCGGGGTTGGGCACTCTGCTCATCCTGCCCACTGGACTCTTCCCAGCTGTGGGTTCCCAAGAAGACACTAGCTCCTCCTGCTTTAGGCAGGCTGGGGCCAGGAGGGTTGCAGCAGTGAGGGTGGAAGGGTTGGGGAGGGGCAGGACTCAGGGCAAGCCCCACCCAGTTCCCACCTTGCCACACCTGCCTGCCCCTGGGCTGAGAAACCGCCCCCTCCCAGGGGTCACAGCCACTCCCGAGCAGTAGCACAGATTTTTCTCAGTTGCAACTGATGGTCCAGAAATGAGCCAGATGTGTTTTTGAATCACTTTCATCTTGAATGCATTCATGATAGATCTGATGGCACCACTCACATGTTCACTCAAGTCATATTTTGTGTGACGGAATGAATTGTGTGCTGTACAATTATAAGCAGATCTGGGGATTTACAAAAGTATCAGGATGCCACCCCTTTCAGTGTGGGCGTACAAAGTCTAATGCGTTGGACTTTTATGTGTGTGACTCTAATCTCTGCCGGGACTGACCGGGGCCCATGAGGGGAGGCTGTGTGGCATGGGGCAGTGCTAAGGGTCGTGTGCCTGGCCCCCTTGGTCTATTCTCCCAGGTCCTGCCTCCAGGTGGGGACCAAGGCCTCCACTGGATGCCATCCCTGCCTCCCCTGGCACAGCCCTCTCTTGTGGACACTGGTCACTCCCAGAGCATCTCACCTCCACCTTATTGTGCCTTCACTGGTCATGGTGACTTCCTTGGTCGCTCCTGACTAGAGACTTGTGTGGGTCAGAATGGTCCCATCTCTGGCGTACCCAAGGCGTCCCAGCCAAGCTGCCCTCTGGGACAGGTGGGATGACACCGGCTTTGCTGGCCGAACAGCTGGCTGCTGAGTTGCTGAGCTGCGGGGTGGTCCCAGAGGCAAGTCTGGAGGAGGGAGGAGGGGCATCGCTGAGGGGCCTGCAGGGACAGGCTGTGGGGCAGGAGACCCATAGGACAGAACTGCAAAGGGACCAGGCTGAGTAACTTTCTTGGGAGTTTTCTTGTTCTGAGCAATTCTGAGAGACACAGCTGCTTCCGGGAACATCTGGGCCACTGGAGCCTTTCTTTGGATGGGACTATGTGTGGGGTGGGGCTCACAAGGCTCCCCGTCCCATCAGAAGGGGGCGCCTGTGCTGAGGACAGGAGCTAAGGGTGAAGCCCAGAGCAGGACCAGGAGGAAGGTGGTAGGAAGCAATCAAAAGAGAGAAAAATTGCAGTTTTAGAAATATAAGTTATACTAGAGGCCTGATGCATAAAAATTCATGCACTGGATGCGGGGGTGGGGGGATCCCTCAGCCTGGCCTGCCCCCTCTCACAGTCTGGGAGCTCTCAGGGGCAGGAGACAACCTGGCAATCAGGGGAAGGCGGTGCCCCATCACACCTCTGCTGCTGCCACTGCCAGCGGCGCAAACTGAGGACTGGGCGCCGCCATCTTTGAGGGCATGGCAGTCAATTAGCATATTCCTCCTTATTGGCTGTGGGCTATGGGTGCCACCATCTTTGAGACAGCGTGAGGGCCAATTAGTATATTCCCTCTTTATTAAATAGGATCTGAGAAGGCTTATGATGACCATGCTTGAACAATGTGAGCTCAAGGCTCCCAGGTCAGGATGGGGGATGGACCCTGTTGCTTTGTCTCAGTCCCCAGCCTGTAGCCCATTAAAGGATAGTGTGGGGATTGCTGAAAGGTATAAACTCACACACATAATGAGATGGAAGGGGATCCTTCAGAGGATGAGAGATTTCAACACATTTGGGGAAGAGGTGGAGGATCCTGGTGTGGACACCTGCAGAGGTGGAGAGGCCGAAGGGGGTGGTCAATTCACAGAGCCCAGAGATGCCCAGACTCAGGGTGCTGGGTGTGGAGGAGGCTGCGGCCCTGGGATGGGAGTCAAGTGGAAGCACACCTCTTGACTTCCCCTCCCCAGAACACCTGACATTTAAACATTGCTGTCGCTCCCAGAGCATCTCACCTCCACCTGAAAATTCAACCAACCAACCAATCAACGGACCAACCAGGCCACTGAAGGTTCTGCTCTAAGAAATTCACTGAGTTCTTTTGGGAGGCTTGAAGTTGGCATGGCCTGCACTGGGTACCCCAGAGCCAAGCTGGCAGTTTGACAGGGACTGACGCCTTCCCCGGACACTGCTCCCGTGGTCCCGAGTTACTGTGTGTCCCAGCAGATCACCCAGTGTGAGGTCTGCCAGCTGCCAGTCCCTTCCCCAAGCAGCGTCCATTGCCACGCCCCATAGTGATCCCAGAGAGTACCTGCCAGACATTTAAGGAAAGCTGGCAAGATGGAGGAGAGGAGCAAAGAAAAGCATGCAGGAAAAACAGCAGAAGAAAAGAGCATTCAGGGACGGGCCTGGCAGCCCTGTGTTAGGTGTGCCGTCTGCGCTCCCTCCCAGGAAAACTGTGCTCTCTGCTCTCCGACAGCCCTGGCGGGCTTCAGGGCCTCCGTGGCTCTGCCCTGCTCTCAGGCCCAGGCTGTGTTTCCCCGGCAGCCCCCAGCCAATGACAGGAGGGGAGCTAGCACATCTCGTCCTCTCACAACATGGGGTTTAAGAGTCCCCCCCACGGCTAAGGGTTGCTGTCAGGCTCCTCAAGCTGTTGACTCAAGTCTTTCAATTCTGGGATGTTTTCTTGTGTTATTTCCTTCATAATTTCCCTTCTCCATCCACGACTTCTGGGTTTGACTGATTCTTTAATAGACGTAGCTTCCTTCCTTCACTGTACATTTACTTTTCTTCTGCTTTCTTGGAGAGTTCTTCAGTTTTGTTTCCTGTCACCATTTTTTCCCTGTTCTCATCCTCATATGTCTGTCAAGTGGTCATTATTAATCAATTTACTTTTTTATTTTTATTTATTGCTGACACTATTACAGATGTCCCCATTCCCCTGGCCCCCGACTTTACACACCTCCACCTAGCCCCCCCCCCCCCCCCCCCCCCGCCTCTGGCCGTCACTACACTGTGTCTGTGTCCACAGGCTCTGAATGTATGTTCTTTGGATACACAGTGTACTTGTTTTAAGAATGCGTTATTTTATCTATTTCTCTGAGGTCTCAGAAGTTGATTCGCCCTCTGTATTGCTCATTTTAATTCAGAGTTCCCTTCTTCTCTACACTTGTCAATTTTTCTTTGTGTTCGACTCGGTCGGGCACATACTTGCATTTGGAGTCACAGGATCTGCTGGAAGGTTCCCGTGTGGGGGTGACTGTTGGTTAGGGACCCCCACTGTCAGTGTCCACACTGACCTTCCCACCCCCCAGATGAGCTCACATTCTTCCTGGGCGAGGGCCCCACAAGCCCTCTTCCAGGGCCTCTCCTCTGATAGTGTCCTGGGACCAGTAACCAACCACCGTGGCTTAGCCAGGGGCGGGCAAACTTTTTGACTCGAGGGCCACAATGGGTTCTTAAACTGGACCGGAGGGCCGGAACAAAAGCACGGATGGAGTGTTTGTGTGAACTAATATAAATTCAAAGTAAACATCATTACATAAAAGGGTACGGTCTTTTTTTTTTTAGTTTTATTCGTTTCAAAAGGGATCTGGCCCGGGCGTAGTTTGCCCACGGCTGGCTTAGAACAATTGAAATGTGTTGTCTTGCAGACCTGGAGGCTGAAGTCCTGAATCAAGGTGGCGGCAGAGCGTGCTTCCTCCAGAAGCTCTAGGAAGCCCTCAGTCCTCGTCTCTGCCAGCATCTGGTGGCTCTGTGCACCTCGATTTGTGGGCACATCACTCCAGTGTCTCCATTTCCTCCCCCCACCCCCAGGTCCTCTCTTGTCCCTATGCAGGCAGTACTCATCCTGGTAACTCAGGATGTTCTCAAAATCCTTACCTTAATTACATCTGCAAAGACCTTTTTCCAAATAAGACCACATTCTGAGATTCTGGAGGTGAAATCATGGACATATTTTTTTGCGGGGTGAGGGGGGGGGGCACCATTCAAACACCACTCTTCCTGAACTGCAGACACACCCCCTTTTCTGGCCTCAGTTCCCGTAGAACAAGCATGTCAAACTCATGATCGGTGGGCGAGGCATGTGGCCCACTGGCTGTGAGTTTGACATGCTTGTTGTAGAAGGAGCTCTCTGCGGAGTCTGACAGATGAAGACCAGGGCACACAGCCACCTTGTTGGACCTCCGGGGGCCACTCTGCTCCATGACCCTACAAAGAGGGACTATACACTATATGAAGGAGAGGCATCTCCTAATCTGTATTCATTTAGCAGATGTTTACATGCTTGCATGGCAGCGAGGGGGTAGGCTGGCTTTTCCTGGGAAGAAGCCTTCCTTTGGATGATGCTGGTGCCTGAATCTGTCTTCCTGCTCACAGACCCTTGGCTGGACCTTGACACTGGCCTTGCTCCCTCCTGGGCTGGCTTTCCTCTGGGGCTGACTAGTAGTCTGGCTGTCGAGCAAAGCCCTGATATCCTCATGAACAACTCCTTCAGCACCAGGCCCCAGGGGTGAGGCACAAATTCCTTTCCTTTCCAAGGTGGGCACTTCAAACAGAGCCTTTCTCCAGAGAAGGGGCCAGCACAATCATGGTAGGCAATGCGGTGAGTCAGAAAGGGCCATTTCAGGGAGTTAAGTTCTCCTTAAATTGCAGTAATGAAAACACATGAACACTTAAAAGCAGTGGTAGAAAAGAGGAGGAGCTGGGTAAAAAAGGGGTGGAGGGATGTGTACCAGAAATGCTGCCTTATTCCTCAGAAGTGCTGACATTTTCTGTTTGGGGCCTGTTGCCCTGGTGACATTCCACAACGGTGCGTCATTCTGCTGGATCCAGGGTTGTCCAGAAACCTCCGGAGACCAACGGCTTCTACTATTTTAATATATGGGTCAATGGAAAACAGTTGGAAATCTGGTAGTTGGTTAAACTTTCAGTGGCCATAATTTAGTTAATGCTCTAATAAGTTACACCGAGGGGAGGCTAGAACCTTTAAGTTAGGATTTTTTGGGAGGTGGGTGGGAGGGGTGGAGGAATCAGAAATGTGGAGCTGAGAGGGAGCTGGAAGACCACCCACCCAACCACCCACGCACCCTACCTTGCGGGGAGGAGCCCAGACAGGACTGAGATCTGTCCTCAGATCTGCAACCCCAGTGGTCCCCCTTCTGGGACAGAGGTCATGACAGAAGGCATGCAGGATGTATTTCATTTCAAAGAAAATTTGCTCTGACATCTAAAAATTAATATTTTGCACAAAAAGTAATATCTGCAGCTTCTCTTGAAATGCTGGAAGCTCTGGGGGCCCTGGGCCGGTACCTGTGCAGGGAAGTGGGGAGGTTCTCCTTGGGTCCCATGGTTTTCACCACATCTTAACCACACGGAACTGTGGAAACAGGGTGTGGGAGAGGGTTCTGAGGAGGGCCAGGGCCAGAGAGGGGGAGGCTAGAAACCAGAAACCCCAGACTTGTCTCTGGAAAGTATTTACATGCATACGTACATACAAACACGCACATAACTATCTAGTATCTAGCTATCATTCATCCATCCATCCCTCTCTCTCTCTCTCTATCTAGAACTAGTATAAATGATATAACTGAAGCTGTCCTGGGAGTCTAGGGTGAGATGTATGGAGTCAGTTGGGGTGAGAAGAGCAGAAGCTGACCTCCCTACCCGCTGGCATGCCACCTTAGACCTGTGGGGAGAGAAGTACATGGCCAGCCCTGAGCAGCTGGGCCTTGGCCTGAAATCCTATAGGGTTCCAGAAAGCTGCAAATATCTGTCAGCACCTCCAGAGAGAAAACATCGCAGTAATGACTGTTTAGAACTGGTTTCTGAGAATCATTAGTTCAATGGTACATTAGCCCTAGCCAGTTTGGCTCAGTGGATAGAGCATCAGCCTGCGGACTCAAGGGTCCCAGGTTCGATTCCGGTCAAGGGCATGTACCTTGGTTGTGGGCACATCCCCAGTAGGAGGTGTGCAGGAGGCAGCTGATCGATGTTTCTCATCGATGTTTCTAGCTCTCTATCCCTCTCCCTTCCTCTCTGTAAAAAATCAATAATACATATATATATATATATATATATATATATATATATATATATATGCTAGGGGCCTGGTGCATGAAATTCATGCACGAGGGTGGGGGGAGGTCCTTCAGCCCAGCCTGCACCTTCTCCAATCCGGGCACCATCGGACATCCCTCTCGCAATCCAGAACTGCTGGCTTCTAACCACTCACCTTCCTGCCTGCCTGATCACCCCTAACCCCTCTGCCTGCCTACCTGATTGCCCCTAATCACCTCTACCTGCCTGCCTGATTGCCCCCAACTGCTCCCCTGCTGGCCTGATCACCCCTAACTGCCTCTGTCTCAACCCCCGCAACCAGGACCCAGGCTTCCCTCCTCCGGCAAGCCACAGGCACCTGAGACCCAGGCTCCCCTCCCTCTGGCCAGCCACAGGCACCTGGGACTCGGGCCAGCTTCACCTGGGCCCAGCTTTGTCAGGAAGGATGTCCGGAAGACGTCTGGTCTAATTAGCATATTACCCTTTTATTAGTATAGATATCCTATCTAATAAAGAGGGAATATGCTAATTGACCCTCATGCTATTGCAAAGATGGTGGTGCCCACAGCCAATAAGGAAGGAATATGCTAATTGACTGTCTATATCTATATAGAAGGTGTATATATATATATTAGAGGCCCGGTAAACGAAATTCATGCACTGGGGGGGGGGGCAGTGTCCCTCAGCCCAGCCTACACCTTCTCCAATCTGGGACCCCTTAGGGGATGTCTGACTGCCGGCCCAAATGCCCCCTCTGACAATCCGGGAGTGCTGGCTCCCAACTGCTCGCCTGCCTGATTGCCCCTAACCACTTCTGCCTGCCAGCCTAATCACCCCCTAACCACTCCCCTGCCAGTCTGATTGACGCCTAACTGCTGCCCTACCTGCCCGATCACCCCCAACTGCCCTCCCCTGCCGGCCTGGTCACCCCTAACTGCCCTCCCCTGTCGGCCTGGTCCCCCCGAACTGCCCTCCCCTGCCAGCCCAGTCTCCCCTAACTACCCTCCCCTGCCAGCTTTGTCACCCCTAATTGCCCTCCCTTGCTGGCCTGGTCCCCCTCAACTGCCCTCCCCTGCAAGCCTGGTTGCCCCTAACTGCTCTGCCCTGCTGGCCTGATTGCCCACAACTGCCCTCCCCTGCTAGCCATCTTGTGGCTGTGGGCAATGCCATCTTTGATGGTATGGCAGTCAGTTAGCATATTCCCTCCTTATTGTCTGTGGGCACTGCCATCTTTGAGGGCAGGGCAGTCAATTAGCATATTACCTCCTTATTGGCTATGGGCACCGCCATCTTTGAGGGTGTGACAGTCAATTATCAAGTATTATATTTTACATAATTATATATATTTTGTTATATTAACTAATATATAATTTTTAAATGGTGTTAGAGTTTATCTCTTTTTAAAGTATATATATATATATACTTTATATATAACACCATTTAAAAATGATATATTAGTTAATATAACAAAATATATATAATTATGTAAAATATAATACTTGATAATTTCTACACTAAATTTCTGTCCTAAAGTAATTGAGATTCCTACTCTACACACACACACACCCTTTTAAAATGGTGTTAGTGTTTATCTCTTTTTAAAGTATATATATATATATACTTTATATATAACACCATTTAAAAATGATATATTAGTTAATATAACAAAATATATATAATTATGTAAAATATAATACTTGATAATTTTTACACTAAATTTCTGTCCTAAAGTAATTGAGATTCCTACTCTACACACACACACCCTTTTAAAAAATATATTTTTATTGATTTCAGAGAGGAAGGGAGAGGAAGAGATAGAAATGTCAATGGTGAGAGAGAATCATTGATTGGCTGCCTCCTGCACGCCCCACACTGGGGATCGAGTTCAAACCCAAGCATATGCCCCGACCAGGAATTGAACCGTGACCTTCTGGTTCATAGGTTGATGCTCAATGACCCGAGCCATGTCGACAGGGTAACACTTACCCTTTTATAAAAAGTAATTAAAATAAGAGGAAAGAAAAGGTCATCTGGAAAAGGGGTTCCCTGGTCAAGATCAAGAAAGCTGGTCATAGAAGGAACCAATCATATGGCTTCTGAGACAAAGTTCTCATCTTGAGGTATCTTCTGTAGAAAAAGGTCTTAGTGATGTATTCTTGTAGCTTAGCCCTGAAGATGCTGAGAATTCCCTAAGAAGGCATTTTGTGGGTTCAGGTTCGTGGAGCCCAAGGGGGTAACTTTCTGGGGCTCTCTTTGAGGTGAAGATGAGCTTGGAGGCTGCAGAGCCCCCTGTGTCCATCACTCCCTAGAGCAGCAGTTCTCAACCTGTGGGTTACGACCCCTGAAAATACATTCTGCATATCAGATATTTACATTACAATTCATAACAGTAGCAAAATTACAGTTATGAAGTAGCAACAAAAATAATTTTATGGTTGGGGGTCACCACAACATGAGGAACTGTATTAAAGGTCACGGCATTAGGAAGGTTGAGAACCACTGCCCTAGAGGGTGCCTCTGATATCACCGGGTCTCAGAATGCCTGAAGAATCCTAAGCGGAAATAGCTAATCGTGACATTGTAAATTCCTTTTATTGGTTTGTGGTAGTGACAGGGGTTTTAAAAACCCATGCCTTGCCAAAACCCGTTTGGCTCAGTGGATAGAGCACCGGCCTGTGGACTGAAAGGTCCCAGGTTCGATTCCGGTCAAAGGCATGTACCTGGGTTGCGGGCACATCCCCAGTGGGGAGTGTGCAGGAGGCAGCTGATCGATGTTTCTGACTCTCTCTCTCTCTCTTCCTCTCTGTAAAAAATCAATAAAATATATTAAAAAAAAAAAGATGGCATCTTTGCTCAGATGCCAACACATTTAAAAAACCCATGCCTTTCGTCACATGGTGTCATAACTCACGGCAGAGTTCGTGGAGTAACAAATGTTAAGGTTTCACTGTAGACCTCATTCCGTTTTGGTTCCATGCCTCTTTCTGAAGCATTTTGGCAAAACGACTTGTTAAAATCTTTCCCTCTCCTTATTAGGACCGTCGGGAGGATGTTCCGCACAGGAAGCGCTGCGAGCTCTCCAGTAGGAGTCACGGGACTGAGAGTGGGAAGAACGTTTACATCAGCCGAGCAGCCCACAACCGGGCTGAGAGCGATGGTGAAGTTAGGAAGTTCTCTCACTGTTCTGCTCATCTGCTCGCTGACCGCGGGCAGGGACAGCCCCAGAGGGGACTGCTGGCACCCCTGGCTCCTTTCCTCTCTCCCCCTAGGCTGCTCTAGTACTTTCATTGAAACAACACTATGACGTGCCCATAGCACACTGTCATGCGGCCGATTTCAATCATTTTAGGCATTGCTAACTTAAAAAGGAGCCGAGAGCCACATGTGTCTGTCTGTGTTCTGTGTCTCTAGCCTGGCGCAGGTCCTGGCATATGAAAGCTCTCAGGGATGGCTTGGTTGTATGAATGAATGAATGAATGAATGAACAAATGAATGAAGCAATGAGGCATCCTGTTGCCACCACCCACCCAGGCATGCTGCTGCTGGAACTCTGCTGGGAAAGACCAAGGCCTCCATGTCTCAGTCTCTCTAGGAAACAGGGTGGCAGTCCCCTCCCCCACCCCTCTCAGAATTGGGCTGGCAGATGCCACGAAAGTCTGTGTGTCTTTTTAAGTGTCACCGTGCTTCCTTAGCAGCAACAGCAGCAGCAGCAGCAGCCGTGTGGGTAAGTGATGGGGCAGCTTTCGCATCCCCAGCTCAGAGCTGGAGAGGTGAGACGAGGCAACGAGGAGAGGGTGTGGTGGGGACCCACTGGCATGGCCACCGTTACTGTTTACAGCATCCAGGCCGGTGCAGCCAGTGGAAAAAGGGCCTCACCGTTGCTTATAAACCGTGAATCAGTAGCCGCCCTTGCTGACGGCTTGCTCTGTGAGTGTCCCATTCACTTTGCCCCCGGAGGGAGGGCTGAGGGGGCATTGAAACGGGTGTGCCTGTCCAGCCGCTGTGAACGGCTGCCCTGCAGTCTGTCTGCTCCGCTCGTGTCTCAGCCCCTCCCGCCCCATGGCTGCAGTGGGTGGGCAGCTGGTGACTGGCTCGCCTTTGCTTGCTTCCAGCCTTACTCACTGCCGTGTCATCTTCAGGCGCGTCCCCACCCACCTGCGATCCTCTCCAGTCTGGTGCAGCCACCTCCTCCCTGTGGTCTCTCATCTCTCCCCCCAAAGGGTCTGGTCCTCTTTTCCTTAGGCCTCATGCTCCCCTCCTGTCCCATTCGCCCCAGGGCAGGGTTTTGGGTGCCCACCAGTGGTGACATGGGGAGTCAAGCACAAACCCAAGGCGGCCCTGTGGCAGGGGGGGTCCCATTCTAATTCTAACTCTACTTCCATTTTGTTCTCTTCTATTCTATTTCATTCCATTCTGTTTCCCACCCCCCCCCCCCCATATTATTTATCTAACTAGAGGCCTGGTGCAGGAGATCCATGCACTGCAGGGGGGTTGTGGTCCCTCAGTCTGGCCTGTGCCCTCTCACAGTCTGGGACCCCTCAGGGGATGTCCACCTGCCTGCTTAGACAGCTAGCAGTTAGACATCCCTCTTGCAGTCTGGGGCTCTCACAGTCTGGGACCCTTTGCTCCTTAACACCCACCTGTAGCAGAGACAGGAGAGGCTCCTGCCACTGCCGCTGTGCTCGCCAGCCATGAGCCCGGCTTTTGGCTGAGCAGCGCTCCCCCTGTGGGAGTGCACTGACCACTAGGGGGCAGCTCCTGCATTGAGCGTCTGGCCCCTGATGGTCAGTGCGCGTCATAGCGACTGGTCGATTTGTATATTAGGCTTTTATTATTAGGATAATTTTCTCTCTATTGTTTTCTCTTCTTCCTTTCTGTTACTTTTATTTCTTAGATATAGGACCTCCTGGGTAGGCCTGCAATTTTCTTGTCTTTTTGTTTTATTTTATCTCTGACATTTTGTCATACTTTCTGAGGGATTACCTCAAGTTTGTCTTCCAAAACTTCTACTGAATGTTTTAGTTTTGTTATGGTATTCCTCTTCCTCCCCCTCCCTCCCACCAGATTTATGGAGGTAAAATTGAAAAATAAAAATTGGGTATACTTATGGTGTACAATGTGATGTTTTGATATATGTCCAACTGGGGAATGATCACCACTATGATGAAAACATCTGTCACCTCACATAATTACAGTTTTGTGTGATGAGAACACTTAAGGTCTACTCTCCCATCTAATTTCAAGGTTCCAGTGCATATTTATTAAATCTCATCACCATGCTGTACCTTAGGTCTCCAGAACTTACTTAACTTATAACTGAGTTTGTACTAGCACCTCCCCAACATCTTTGACCAACAAACATCTCCCCATTTTTTCCACCTCCCACTGCTAATTCCACTCTCTGTTTCCATGAGGTTGACATGTTTAGAATCCATATATAAGTGAGATTTGCTCTGGTATTTTTCACTTCTAAATAGATTTCTTATTCAGCAAATATTCCCAGTTAGAAAATAGAATTCGTTTCTTGTTTCATGGCTGCAAAATTTCTTCTTGGATTCCTATGAATATTCATGATTGCCCTGTAGAAACAGTTCCCTGCTCCCTGCATCATCTCTGTCTCCTCTGAGTTCTTTAATTAACTAATCAATATATGTTTGCTTAAGTTTCTGTTTCTTTGTTTTCTTTTTAAAAAATATATATTTTATTGATTTTTTTCCAGAGAGGAAGGGAGAGGGATAGAGAGTTAGAGACATCAATGAGAGAGAAACATTGATCAGCTGCCTCCTGCACACGCCCCACTGGGTATGTGTCTGCAACCAAGGTACATGCCCTTGACCGGACTCACACCTGGGACCTTTGCATCCGCAGGCTGACGGTCTATCCACTGAGCCAAACTGGTCAAGGCAAGTTTCTGTTTCTTATTTAAGGGTTTCCCTAAAGGGCTCCCCTCATTGCTCATCTCTCTATATAAAAGCCTAATATGCTAAGTGTCAACCCTTTGGTCCACTGCTCAACCAGTTGCTATGATGTGCACTGACCACTAGGGGGCAGATGCTCTGACCAGTAGGTTAGTTTGCTGCTGGGGTCTGGCTGATTGGGACTGGGGAGATGGGCCAGATATGCCCTGGAGCCCTCCTGCAGTCTCTCCCCGGCTGGCCAACCTCCCATGATCCCTCCCTGGCTGGCTAGCCCCCATAGTGCCAATTGGGACTGGGCGAGATGGCCCTGATCGGCCCCTTGCTGGCCAGGCCGAGGGACCCCACCTGTGCACAAATTGGTGCATTGGGCCTCTAGTATTTAAGAATGGGACACAAAAACCCAGTTGAAGCTCTGTGTTCAAGGATGGGGCGAGGACCTCCCTGTTGTTCTGTGGGACCTCTATGTAGCATCGGAACATCTTTTCTTTTGGTCCAGTGAGTTTTTCCATGGAGGAACTTTCCAGTTTTCTGCTGAAAGAGTATTATGGGTTCAATTGTGACTCCCCAAACAGTATGTCCAAGTCCTAACCCCCAGTACCTCATGCCAACTTGAGAAACATTCAAACTTGTAGAGAGTTTTTATAAGTTTATTTGAGCCAAACTGAAGACAATTGCTGGGAAGGAAAAATCTCAGTGGATTGAGAAAATGCTCAAGAGAAAGGCAGTTTTGCAGCTTATTTTATACATTGGCGTCTCACTGGTGGTAGTAGATTAAGGGGACAAGAGAAAGTAAATTGGGGAAATCTCTGGGTTTGGATAAAGAGTAAAATGGAGAAATACATCCTTTTTTAAAATCCTCATGAGAGAGAGAGAGAGAGAGAGAGAGAGAGAGAGAGAGAGAGAATAAGAGAGAGAGAAAGAATGAGAGAGAGAGGAACATTGATGTGAGAAACATTGATCAGTTGCTTCCCATAAGCGCCTCAACTGGGGATGGAACCCAAAACCTAGGTATGACCCCTGACTGCGTATTGAACCCGCAACGTTTTGGTGTACTGGACGACGTTCCAACCAGCTGAGCCACCCAGCCAGAGCGGAGACACACACTGCTTTTACATTGGAGGGTACAGGATAGCTAACAATGAACATTTACGCACGTGGAGATGGCATGCGGGGACAAGATACAAGGAGGGGTTCTGTGGTCTTGTCCTCTGTTGCGGTGGGTATTCCCTGAGATGGTCTGGAAAAGGGGGTTACTCTGAGGCATGTTGTCTTAGATGCAAAAGACAACAGACAGGCTCAGTTAAGGTAAAGACTGACCTTTGTCAGGGAAGCTACAGCCTAGGACCGTGGTCGACAAACTGCGGCTCGCGAGCCACATGCGGCTCTTTGGCCCCTTGAGTGTGGCTCTTCCTAAGCCTTAGGAGTACCCTAATTAAGTTAATAACAATGTACCTACCTATATAGTTTAAGTTTAAAAAATTTGGCTCTCAAAAGACGTTTCAATCGTTGTCTGTTGATATTTGGCTCTGTTGACTAATGAGTTTGCCGACCACTGGCCTAGGACATGACTACTTGCCACGACCCTCTTTTAGCAATTTTAATTTCCTGTGTGGTGACTTCAGGAAGTCCGCCACACAGGCCTTCCCTGAGCTTGTCAGGGTTAGTATGTGGCCCTTTTCTGTCCATACTCTGACGGTGACCTTATTTGGAAATAGGGTTGTGTCAGATGTAATTAGTTCAGAGGAGGTCACACAGGGGTAGCATGAACCCTTATTCAATATGACTGCTGTCTTGAAAAAAGACAGAGCCTGGCTGGCGTGGCTCAGTGGTTGAGCATCGACCTATGAAGCAGGAGGTCACAGTGCGATTCTCAGTCAGGGCACATGCCAGGGCAGGCTCGATCCCCAGTAGGGAGCGTGCAGGAAGCAGCCGATCAATGATTCTCTCTCATCATAGATGTTTCTATCTCCCTCTTCCTTCCTTTCTGAAATCAATAAAAATACACATTTAAAAGAAGACAGAGACACACAGGGAGAATGCCATGTGACTCAGAGACAGAGAGTGGAGTGACTCTGCCACAAACCACGGGACACCCGGAGCCACCTGAGCTGGACGAAGGAAGGAAGGCCCTTTCCTAAAAGCTTTGGAGGGAGGGTGTCCTTGTCAACATCTTGATTTTGGACTTCCAGCCTCTAAAACTGAGATGGAGCCTCTGTTGTTGGAGTCTTCCCACTGTGGCACTTTGGTATAGCAGCTCTAGGACACTGAGCCGGAGAGCGTGTGGTGACCGCGGCTTGCCACGGAGGCTGACGGGCCAAGGGGCTTGCCGGGGACATGTAGAGACTTTACTAACATGTCCACTCCTTCAGTTGTCACTTTAGGGACTCACCCTTCCTTTATTCTGATAGGGCAAGGGTGAGTCCCTAAAGTGGAGAGCTAGCCCACCACAAGCTCTCCATCCTTCCTGCTCTCACAACTAACCTCCTGATGCCTCTTGGGGTGAGGAGGCGTGATGTGCATGGGGCAGGATCTAGGGGCCTGCGTCCTCCCGACTCAGATTCCCAATGCATCCTTGTGCGTCTGCCTCAGCTCACTCTTGAAAATTAAAGGGAACCTCCTGTTCCTGAGTGACCTGCCTCTGCATCCTAAATGTCTAGTTTTCAAGTCCCTCAGCCAAAGGTCACAGCTCCCAGAACCCCTGGGTTCTCCCAGGTGGAAGTGAGGGCGCCCTCTCCTGGCCTCCTCCAGCATTTACTCCGTGCATGCGTCCCCAGGCCTTTTCTTTGCCCCTAGGTCTTGGCTGCAATGGGAGGTCCCACCCTGGAGGGAGGGAAGTCTCCACTCCGATTCCTCTGGGCGTCACCTCCACCTCCAAGAGCAGCTTTTTCACACAATAGCCCCTCAGTACACGTTGGCTAAATAAACGAAGGAGCAGAGGGTGACAGTGAAGCTAAAAGGAGTAGACGTTTTTGATTTTATGCCGGAGAGAAAAATCAATCCTGAGGCTAAGGTTGTTCAAGAAAGAACCAATCCACCCATCCTTTACAAATGGAATTTATGTATCAAAAAGAAAATGAGTCAAATTGGAACTTTGGTGTAGCCTGGTAATTGTAAAACCAAATATCTCCTTGCTAAAATTTTTGAATTCCAATCAACTGCAAACAGTTTCTTGGACCGTCTCACATTTGGGTTTGCCACCCTTAAAATTAATCAGCTGAGCATGCTTTATAGCTCACAAAATTCTGGGAAGTATGCTATATTTTTAACTGGGCACTTTTACACAAATTTTCCGAGAGCCAGCTCAGAGCTGGCATAATACTTCTACTGAAAGCAATCTTCTCATTTCCCCAAGTGAAGGGGCTCGCGTGTTCCCCACAAGTTACTGATTCAAGGTAATTACAAAATCCCGGGTTTGGCATTCCTTGGCGAGGATGTATACTGTTACACGGGTGTCTCCGAAGCTCTTAGAGTCAAAGCATCAGTGCGAAACCTCTCCCCACATCTCGCTGGTGGAAGCCTCAGCCAAGCCATTGAATGTCTGTTTCCATTTCAGTCTGTGTTCACGTGCCACTCAGTGACAAGGACCTCACTTCCCGTCTGTTTGATTAGAAAAATAGTTTAAGAAAAATAAAAGAAAATCCAGATGAAGATGTTCACAACAGCGGGAATGACCATGGAGTCGCAGCGGTGATTATCGCCACAGCCTGACGATCTGCTGGCCGAAGGTGGCCAGCTGCCCCGGACACAGTTGTTATGAAGGCACCAGGCAGGGCTGCTTTGGTGGCAAGTCTGGGGAGCCTCATTCAAATTAGTGTAAAAAAAGAACAATTGTTGGCTCGTGTAATCAAAGGGAGAGTTGAGATGGGTGTGTGGGACAGACTGTGGGTGGGCTGGGTCTTAGCCGTCTGGAAGCAGGATCCATGGTACGCGGTCACCTTCTCTCCTCTGGTTTCCCTCACGTGGCTGCAAATATGGAAGCTCCTGGGGTCATATCAGGGAGTCCCAGCATCAGCGGGCTGTGGGCGCGAGCTGGAGACGTTGGGGCAGGGGTCGGCTGCATCACGCGTGTCCCGTGTCCCGTGCCTATCCCGGATCCAGCAGTGGGGGTGGTGCCGGAGGCTCTGCAGGAAGCTGGCAGCTCCTTTTTGAAGCGCATGATGAAATTAGGGGAAGGGCTTTTCCCAAACCAAGGGAAGTGCCGTCTAGACAAATGCCATAGCAGATGTCCCCCACGGGCACTGTATTTCCCTTCATAGCTGGCTGTGCTTTGGTGATTGGAGGGGAAATGTCATTGAGCTGCAGACTCTCAGAAAATTGCTGCAGCAGCATTATTTGAGCAGTAGAGAGCCCAGCGGAAGGAGCCCAGCGGAAGGAGCGCAGCAGAATGCATGGACGCCGTGTAGGTGCAGGGCAGGGCAGCGAGCCCACCACAGGCTCCCATCCTCAGCCCTGGGGCCCGGCTGGGTGGACATTCAGAGCGTGCAGCCTGGGGCTGGAGGTCAGGCAGAGGCACATATAACTGATACGGCCTGACCCCCGGGGTCAGTGCTGGACAGGTCCTGACATTGTCGTGACGGCTACCACGGGTTCTGCCGATGAGGAAACTGAGCCCCGGAAGCAGATTTGCCCAAGACCTATGGTTCACCAGCGGCAAGAAGGCACGAGGGCCTGGTTTCCACTGTGGCCTGTGCCACTTTAGGAGGCTGAGAACGGGCCCAGGGATGGATGGACGAGTCCCAGCTGCCCTGCAGCTGCGGGGTCAGTGGGAAGCTCGGCTCCTCCTTGGTTGTGCTCACACTCCATCTCTTGAAATAGCAGGGCTGCCTCCTTGGAGCGTGCCACTTTAAGCTGACTTTGGAATCTCACAAACCCCCTCCAGTAAGATGATCCTCCAGCCTCACAACAAGATGTCTATGACCATGACGGCAGAGGCAGGCTCTGGCCGTGGGCTCTGGGGTGGGCGCTCTCCAGGCCAGCCCTCCCCGCCTCCCAGGGGCTGCACTGGAGAGCCTGTGCCAGGGCCTGTTCGCAGGGCCGCAATCCAGGGGGGTGGGGGCCGGGATCCAGGATAGGGGTGGTGTCCTCAGCTGGAGTGTGGAGTCTGGCTGCTGCTCCTCCGTTCACAGCTTCCCTTCAGCTCCCGGGAGCCAGGGCAGGGGCCCTGGGTTCTGAGCCCAGCTGCCCCTCTCCACGCCCTTCAGCACTGGGAAAGCTGGAGCCTCCCTTAGAATTCCGCCTTCCACATTCATCCCAACCTCCCTAGGAGAGGCAGCTCCCAGGGCCAACGGGAATTTTCCCCAAAGGGTGCCGTTGTGAGCCCTTAGCTGCCGGCACCCACAGTGGCTGCTAGAGTAGTGGGTGCTCCCAGCCCGGAGTGGGTCTGGGAGGGGTTCTCATTGAGTTTGCCAGCAGCAAAAAGACCAGCCAGAGTAGCAGAAAAATCGCCAGCACCCCTGTTCGCCTTCCCCATGTCCCAGCAGTGTGTCTAAGGGACCCCCCCGCCAACCCCTCTTCCCGGGCCTGCACCGGGGAGCTTGGGAGACGGGAGTGGAACTTGCCAATGGTGCAGAAGGAAACGAGAGGGGCATCAGGACCTGTTCAACCCAACACCGAGGGGTAGACTGAGGGAGAGGTCGGTGGCCCCCTGACGAGGCCCCCAGGTGGCCAAGCAGACCCTGCGCTGACATTTGAGATGGCTTCCCCTGGGACCAGATGGCAGAGAGGAAGGGACAGTCCAGTGAGGATCCCAAATCTCAGTCACGAGAGGGAAAACCATAGCAACCAAAACGCTCTCTTCAGTGAGCACCCGGGAGGATGCTGGAGGCTTGCCACCCACTGCCACCAGCCTCTGAGGTTCCTGGCGCCAGGGGCAGTGCTGGAGAGGGCCTACGTCATCAACGACTAGTTACAGTTAAATGTTAGAGTCCGGCTTCTTTAAATCTTGTTCTCCCAATACCAAGGGAGGCATATTCTCCACTATTAAAAACAATATTTTAATTGATTTTTAGAGAGAGAGGAAGGGAGAGGGAGACAGAAAGAGAAACATCGATCGGCTGCCTCCTGCATGCCCCCTACCCGATCAAGCCCGAAACCTGGGCATGTGCCCTGATTGGGAATCGAACCAGCAACCTCTTGGTGCACAGGATACAGCCAGGGCTCTCTGCATGACTTATTTCACTCAGCGTAGTATCTGGCCACGGCTCTCAGTTATTTTATTTTATTTTAATTTTTTAATCCTCACCCGGGGATATTTTTCCATTGATTTTTAGAGAGTGAAAGAGAGAGGGAAAGACAGAGAGAAATATTGATGTGAGAGAAACACATCGATTGGTTGCCTCCTGCACATATCCTGACCAGGGCCTGGGCCGGGGAGGAGCCTGCAACCGAGGTACATGCCCTTCACTGGAACAGAACCCAGGACACTTGATCTGCAGGCCAATGCTCTATCCACTGAACAACACTGGCTTGGGTGGGCTCTCAGTTATTTTGAATGTTGTCTTTCCTCACATCACACAGGCAGTGTGGTTCCTACTCAGACTCTCTGCTCATTTTCTTTTCATCTACAGATGATGAGCAGGGAATCGCCACAATCCAGGTGTCCATCCCTGTGCCTTAGCCCAACATTCTTTGAGCTGAACCGTAGGGTGCCCTGGGGCTGCAGGGGGGAGTGGGCGTGGTCTCACTGGTACTGTCTCCCCTTGCTCCCTGGACCTGAAGGAGATAATCCTCGAAAAGAAGTTCCCCATGTCCTTACTCCTCAAACTTGGCGTTGGAGGGATCTCAAAGCCAACATATCCTTCAGGTGTCTCTTATCCTTCACGTTAACTGACTTGTCACAGTGTCACATGACAGGAGAGCAGTGAGAAAGTTTGGACCGTCCGAGGCCAGAATTCAATTCTGAGCTCTGCTACTTAACCCAGGCTTTTGCTCATCTGTAAAATGGGACCATAGTCTCACCAAGCAAACAGTGGCACGTATCCATCCATTGCAAGGGGCTTGGGGTGCTGATGTTTGAGGTAAAAGAAAGGCTCTATATCAAAGTGTTGTGAACTGGGCAAAGCCCCGTGGAAACGCGAGTTCTTCCTCAAGAACCTTCTGGAGACTCTGAGCAAGAGGAGCATGGGGTCCTGACCCGCACAATCAGAACCATTATGTACTGAGCTGCAAAGAAAGATGCAGCCTCCTTTTCTTGCCTTTTCACTGGCAGACAGAGCTCCGGTTAGCAGAAAACCGGAAAACCGGGTGATTCTCATTGCTGGTCGTACCCTTTGAAAGGGGAGGTTATTAGGAGAAGTCTCAATTCAGAAACTTCAAGAAGAAGCGGGCGGGCCTGGTGAGGGTGGAGGGGGCGACTGTATTTCCTGTTTTCCTTTCCGATGGTGTTGGAAAACATTGCAGGAAAACCATGGATACCCAAGAAAAAAAATTCTAAAATTCATTCTCTTTGCCACTGGGGGCCGGGCCCAAAAGGTGACCAGTCGAAGTGGTGAATTTCTCTTTCAAGAGTCAGGGTTCGCAGGAGCCCAGCTGAACGCTGTAGGGTGAAGACGGTATTCAGAGGGTGACATCAGCCCGCAGTGGGCCAGGAGCAACAGAGGGAGTCTGGTTTTCATTTACAGTGTGGGGCAGGCCTGCGGTGGGGAGGGGGAGAGAGGGGTGGGGAAGGGAGGAGGAGGGGAGGAGCTGGAGGAAGCCCTGACTGTACCCCTGGACCCGGGCCAGTTGCAGCTCGATCTTCCACCAAAGGCGCTCAGTCCTCTGTGCTCCAGCCTCCTGCAGGGACCGCGGCGAGTGCTCCTTCTGCAGAAAGGAAGGGAGCCTCCGGGAGTGGGCAGAACATGCGCCAGACCCAACAGAGCTGAGCACAGGAGCCCAGGGACATCACCTCTCCAGGGTTCTCAGGGTAAGTGCCACCTCCCCTCTGTGGCCGCGAGTCTGTGGGAAGAAGGGATCTCTTAGGAGCTGGTGACCATGTCCAGGTGGTCTCAGGGTCGCTCCTTAGCGTCGTGATTTCTTTTTAAGTTGTAGGTTTCTGGAGGATTCAGCTGATTTTTCTTTCTCGGTTTGTGGCCACTGGGTTTCTCTAACTCAGTGGAGGCGTGGGCTGCCAGTGGGGGTCCCTGGGCTGGGCTGCGGGGCCCTGGGGTCTCTGTCTCAGCCCGTGCCCTCCAGCACCCGTGTGTCTGGGCTCACAGGCCTTTATTGGCCGTGGTCTTCTCCTGAAACTCGGTGGAATCTGTTGTTAGCAGGAGTGTCTTCTTTGGGAGAACTCAGGAGCTACCTGCTGGGCTGCTCCTTGGGGAGGCCTCTCTGGGCCCTCCCAGGTGCCTCAGGCCGGGTTCTGCCCGGTCCTCACAGGGGCTGGGCTGGTGGAGCACAGCTGTGTCCTCTGGGGGGACTCTGGAGACGTTGGAGTCCAGGATCAGGGCCAAGTCAAGAGTCAGCCCTTATCACCGGGGCTTCATCTTTTCAGGAGCCTCTGGTGAAGCCTTTGTCCTCTGCGGTTGCTCAAAGGAGCTGCAGGGTCAGGCGGGGAGAAGGCATTGGGTGTTCGGGCGGCATGCCCAGTGGATAAGGCAGGGCCCCCGGGGCCACGGGCCGGCCTGTGCTGCCCAGATGGGGGGCGGGTGCCAAGCTGGAGGCCCAGGCCTGTTCCCTGGCCGGAGGGTGGGGCTCGGTCCTCTCGCCCAGGATGGAAAGTGTTCCCTGACAGTTGCCAGCCTGCTTTGGGGACCTGTTTCAAGGGCTCACTGTGTTAGGAAATCAGTGTGGAGTGAGGCGGGGGTGGGGCCCTGGGAAGGGCCTCATGGAGTATTGGGGAATGCGAAAAAATAAAAAGTAATAAAAATCAGCACTTCCCAGCCACCCAAGGAGCAGACTTAGAGGCTGCTCTGAACACCAAGAAGAAACTGTTCTGAGTGCAGGGGTGTTGCCCCATGCCAGGCAGAGCCTCGAGAGCTGTGGGATCTTAGGGCTGCAAGGGTGCTCAGAGCGCACGTGGATAGTTATTCTCGGCCTGGGATCCCCCAACCTCCCAGGGCCTACCCATTGTGAAACCTTGAACAGAGATGGCTTTAAAATCAGGTATTTTGTGTTTCTAACCAGCATTAGACTGAGACCCAGTGGCTGTTGGATGTCATTGAAATTCTCTGCTGGGCCACAGAGAATGGGAGAGGTTCTTGGTGAGATCCTCTGGGGCGTGGTCCCCCAGTTTCAAAGATGAAAAGTGGGGCGCTCCGAGATGCTGAATCCCTTGCTGAGGCCACAGAGCCAGTAGGTGGCTGAGAAGGCAGTAAAATCTTGAACGTTTCAGAAAAGCAGACGGCCTACCACGGGGGACCCGAGCTAATTTACGTCTAGATTGGAAATGCGTTATCTGCTTCGTTCCCCCAGGAGATAATGTCCTCCTCTCCTTTTCTGTTAAAACTAAAGGGAAAGAAGTTGAAGTTTCCCACGGCTCTTCCAATGAATGGAGAACCAAGTGCTGGGCAAGTGAGCTGGCCGCAGGGATGGACACTGGCTCTGTGATCAGATCACCTGAATGGCTTCCCTCATTCAGGCCAGCTCTGGGGGGTGGGGGCCCAGAAAGATGGGACCGACGTTTTGCTTCATCCTTGTGTAGGCTTGTTGCTGAGGGTGAAGGCATAGGGGTGGGGAGCTGAGGGGCTTTTGTGGGAATTCAAGATCTAAGAATGGTCACGTGGTCTGGATATGCTCTTTGTTAAGAGGAGGGTGTTTCATTATGGGTTTACTGGTCTCATTGCCTGCTCACGGCGGTGAGAAAACCACTGGGAGGACGTGGGGTAAAGGGAGGACTTTGGAAAGGATGCCATAGCAGGGTGGAGGAGTGTGCCTGTCCTGCCCTTTTCCAGTCGGGACCTGGAGGGTGTGGCCACCCCACCTTCTTGGGAGGTGGCTGGAGAAGCCTCTGGAATATTAGTCCTGGGCCCCAGCTCTCCCGGCCCACCCCACCCCACCATGCCTGCAGCTCTCAGGTGATCAGAGACATGGTGAATGTTCAAACTTGGGTCTTAAGGACATTTTTGATAGAAGAAACGTATTTTTCTGGGTAGGAACTGTCTGTTTTCTGCACCTCCCTTTATTTCCAAAGTGTTCAGGATTCACTGTACCTCTTTCTCCCATCATAGTGTCTTCTGTGATCTCGTAGCGTAGAACCTAACACATCACTGATGGTAAAGTAGCAGGAAACCCCTCTAACCAATCCATGATCAATTTGTGGCTCATATGAGGCTCCCCCTTTGACCTGAGTTTTGGGTTAGGAGGCCACAGGCGCCACCGCCTGAAGCCAGCTTTAGATCAGGTCTCCTTCCCCTGTGAAAGTTGGGATAGTTTTTCCCATCGGGGCTTTATGTCTTCTCGCTCAGTGTTCAGACAATGGGATAAAGCGTGGCCCTTAACAGCAGTGTGCGCCACCCCCACTTTTATGTGAAATTCCACATTTAGGATTTAAAATTCACTGGCACGTCACGTCTGTAGCGTGAGACTGTCTTGTAGGCATGTTAATGACTTCAGCCGAAAGTTTTATTTGAAAACTGGTTTCTGTCACTGTTCTCTTTGGAGGAACCTGAGGATTTGTTATCTCTTGGAGGAGAAGCAGGCGTTGACTAGGATGTCCCCAGCCGCCCAAAGGGGACTGTGTCCCAGGCAGCTTTCCCATCGTGACCTGTGGGAGCAGACTTCTCATGGTGCCTTCGCTGTGGAAAGTGGGCAGTAAAAACACACCCCTGCCTACAGAGATAGTGGGCGATTTGAGGCACGACCTGACATTTAAAACATTTTTTATTAGTAGCTCTAGCTAAGCTAATGAAAACCCTAAGTGCTTCAAATTTTAAAGCAAGGAAGCTTGAAAAATTCCTGCTAATTCAGACAGCTTTGAATGAGATGCTTCTAGATATGGTTTCTCTCTTTCCGATGTAAAAATTCCAGGGATAATCCTTGCCTTCACAGGAAAGATGCTGCTTGTCCCCTAAACACACTCAGGGAGCACACACGCCATCCTGATTTACAAAAAGAGCTTCCCCTCGGAAATTACTTAGGTTAATTCTCGAAAACATGACTTTTAATACCTTCTGGTCTCACAGGTCTATTTTGGGAAGGAGATGAAATTTTGAGTTAGAGCTGTTCTTGAAAGTGCAGTTTGGCTTTCTTTCCTCTAGAGGGCGGTATAACCCTCAGAGCTCCAGAAAAACCTCCCAGTGGTGATAGAGTCCTTAGGGTGGGGTTTCTGGGTCTGCAGGGAGAGTTGGTAGATATCTCAACAGGGCTGGGGGGGGGGGGGTAACTTATGGAACCACGGAGAGATGGTTTCAATACATAATTAAAAGATGTGACTGCAGTATCTGAAGTAGAAGTGAATTTAGATTTTCTTTTTTTCTAACTCAGGTATGAGGTGAAATTATGCCTTGAAATGGGGTATTCTTCACTCTAAGATGATTCCATTACAAGAGCATTCACCAAAGAAGAACTTTTAAGGAAACGTTTTCCCAAACCTACTAAGAAAAGTTTGAATTAACAGTAAGGTGTTTCAGAGCCAAAGGAAGTTTGCATATTCATGCCTCGCTGTATCTGGGTAGGGTTTTTGAAATTTAGAACTGGATGGGATGTTAAGATGAACTGATCCAGTAACTCAAATTTCCCATTACCTGCGTTTTGCTAGTCTCCCCTGATAGGCAACTTGTTTGAACAATGCACACAAACTATGATGATGAATGTCCCATTTAAAATGTTTGTTAATAAAAAATAGATTACTTATGCTCAGACTTAGGGTTGGTTGTTAGCCTGAGACATCCACTGTGTGGGTCCTGAGTTACAGAATTTGGCTCAGAGAGAAGAAATCTAACCCTCTATCTGGCTTCTGTGTGCTCATATTCATTGATGTTTAATAAGCCCTGTTGCCCTCCATAGGGGAACTTTGGGGTACAGGGAGGGGACAAACATGACTAAGACATAGGCCCTTCTCTCTGCTTGGTAAGTTTGACTTCCATTTGGTTATTTAAAACATCAGGAAATTAGCCATGCCTGGGGAAACAACCTTTCTCAGAGAGGAGACCTTGGTTAAAACACATAGTGCCAAGAAGGTGAGCAAACACATTAAGAACAGTATGCGATATATACCAGGTCCTTTGAAACAGCAAGGATGGACCGGCTCCCGGCATTAACCCTGCCTGGTGTGGCTTAGTGGGTTGAGCTTCATCCCATGCACTGAGAGGTCGCTGGTTAGATTCCCAGTCAGGGCACATGCCTGGGTTTCAGGCTCCATCCCTAGTAGGGGCGTGCAGGAGGCAGCACATCGATGTTTCTCTCTTCCATCGTTGTCTTTCTTTCTTCCTCTCCCTTCCTCTTTCTCTAAAATCAATAAAACATCTTTAAAAAAATCAGAAAATTGCCCACTTGGTGGATGCTTTCTTCATACCCTTGACACTTCAGATGAAGAAATGGTGACTTCGTGGCCTGAGGTCACAGATCCGGTAGCAAAGCCAAGTCACCGTTTCCTGGGTGCTCCCACCCGTCGGTGTGTTCCACGGACAGACAGCTGGGCCAGGACTAGCGAGGGAGCACAGTCCCCAGGGGTATAGTCTTGAGCATCCTGTGAAGAAAGGCACTGCTTTCTGTGGAGTAGCATATTTTAAGTTTACTTAGCAAAGAAGTAATTGTTGTTAAAAAATCTGGAAAGGAAAAAGGAGAGAAGAATAATAAGACAAATACGCAAAGTTCTGCCAAACCCTCTCCCAAAGGCAAATTGTTAGTCTTTTGAAGGGGTCTGGCTGCATCTAGCATAATGCGATCCTGCTGTTCTCCTGAAAGCTAAGGCTCGGGAAATGCAGAGAGACATTTTGAGTGAGGAGGGGCCAGGGAAGAGTGCCACGGGAAATGCTTCTGTGGTCCCCCTCCTCGTGTGTGCTATACATCCAGTTCTCAAGGATCAAGAGCATGAAAACTGGCTACTGGAAGGAAGGACTGGTTTCATTTCAAAATTAAAAACTGCACGGCAGCTGGAGATGACTCAGGCCTCTGGGGGAGCCATTCCAGGAAACTGGTTTGTCTCTTCTGGAATCTCCATCAGTTGATCCGGCAGCCCAGTGCCGGCACTGGGGCTGGAGCCAGCTCAGCTGAGCCCTTGATGGTCCTGAGGTGGAGGGGGGATGGTGTCTCTGTTGCTGGTGGGGGCGGCAGGAAGCCCATCACTGGGCAGATGGAAGGACGTGAGCATCGGGCAGTTCACCTTGTTTCACACTCCACCTACGCGAGGCTCGGAGAGGATCACTGACCTTTACTGGGGGAGAGAGCAATGAAGGGGTGTTTTTCCAGCCAGTACGCTCAGTCCAGAGTTGATATCTTATCAGATGTTTCCACTTAATTTTTAAGAGCCTCTACTTTAAATAAGTTTCTCTTTTAGACTTGATCATGAATCAGACCAGAAAACAAACCAAAATATTTAATTTTCCTTAGAATATGAGAACATTTTAGCCACCTTGAATGATTCTACAAAGGGGCACTGTGGTTCGGAGAGGCCTGCAGCCCCGAAGGCCGTGGCCAGGAAAGCGAGGGGGACACGCGCCGAGCCCTAACCGGGGGCCACCAGCGGCCTGTGTCACGGGGCTGGGATGCCACGGGTGTTTGTGCCGTTTTTGCACCATTTCCCACAGCATCCTCTACCTTACCGTTAATCTGAGCCAGTTTCCGCCCAATGTTCGTAATTAGCAGTGTAAGTGGGGGAAGCCTTGTCCAGGGCCTTCTGTTTCAGAGGGTAAATGTTTTGACACCTGCATTGGGCACCAGGCTTTTCCAACTACAGCGGAGATGGAGCTTTCTGCTTGCTGGTCACTGCCTCAGACCCTGGGATTATGTCTTCAAAGGAATTTCCAACTCTGTGGGCAGTTCCCCCGGAGGGTCTCTAAGTTGCCTTTCTGGGGAAGGAAGCGAACCCCCGTGTGCTCAGCACACCCTCACGTGGCCTCCTTCAGGAGGAGGCTGCTTCCGAGGGGACATCCCAACCTGCATGTTTTGTGCCGCTCTCTTCCAGTGCATGAGCTGACGATCAGAACTGTTTGACTTGGTTTTGCCAGGAAGAGATGGAGACCTGAGTCAGCCACTCCGTGTCTAACGAGGACCCCAATCAGGGGCAGTGAGGCTGGGTCAACACACAGGGGATTGGAAGCCTTAAGACGTTGCTGTCCCAGGAAACACAGTCAGAGCCTGGGTCACGTAGATCCCGGTTTACAGATATGAACTTGTCACTGATAGTTCTTATCCAGGGAATTTTTATAGGATGCAAGTGCAGGTTCTGATGTATTTCTTTGAAGGGGATTCCTAGGGGCTGTTCCCAATCATTTGCTTTTGAGGATCCTCCAAAGCTCTTCCAAATGACAGTAATATATCATGTCCACCCTTCTCCTAACAGATGGACCCAATAAACCCCTCTTAGCTTCCTCTCTGGGGCTAGGAATGGGGACTCCTTTTGCAGGATTCAGGCAGACAGGGAAGCAGAGTGAGCAAAGGAGAGAGGAGGGGGGGGGCTGCCAGCTCGGGACCCTTGGGTTTACCGAAACGCGATTGTTCATTTCGCGGCAGATGGCCCCTCTCTCGCCGCGGTCTCCGACTATTTCTGCAGCTCGCATTTCAGCCGGACAGCTAGGAGTTAACCGAAGCCCTAGCACTTGATAGGAGGTCCAGCCTAGTTTCAAAGGCAGTGCTTGGAGGAGACCGAATAAATGACTTCACATGGGAGCTCTGGATGTGTTTAAGCCTTGGTTTCAAAATTGTTTCCTTGTGTGCATGTGTGTGTCTTTCTTAAAAAAGATTTCCAGACGTGGAAAATGGAGAAGCTTTTGAGTAAACTTCATGAAAACTAAACCCACGGAATTGCAAAATAGCCTGGGAAAGTCTCTGGACTATGACTGACCACAAAGTCAAGTCCAACGGCCGTGCAAAACCACCTTTGTGATACAAGGCATCTTTTAAAGTTGCGAGTGGACAGCTACTAAAAGCAAAAAGATGCCTTTGAGAACGAGACAGATTAAAAAAAGAGGAATTACTAATGCGAGCCAGAAAGAATGAAACTGCATTGAAGTTCTATGATTAAATTTGTTGCCTTAGGACAGAGCCTCTGACACAAAGCGGCACATCGCCCCACCCAACCCAAGGGTCTCGAGCAGCCGGCTTGTTCTGTATTTGAAAGGACAACAGTGAACAAACGGGTTCTGTTGACACAGACTCCGTGGTCTGTCACCACCAAAAAAGTCTATTTCCCCCAAGAGATGTGGGGAGTTCCCTCGATCTGGGCCAAGTCGGGCACAGCCTCTTAGGGCTTCCTGGGCTCCTGGGGGGCTTGGGACACACAGGCTTCTTCTGTTCTCATTCTGGTGAGGGTGCTGGTCCTGTTTGCTCTACCTGGCCGTGGGGGAGTCACTTTGTCTCACCTGATTTTAGTTCCCCAGCTATGAAAGGCGGAGAGTAAGCAGCGATTGGGTTGTTGGCATGAAGTCCCACTGCGAGACCAGTAAATAGTCCTGGGGCTCACTGGTCTCTATTTCCTGGTGTGGCGGGAGGAGGGTTGGAGGAGGATAACAGGGGGCGGGGACTGCCTCATTCCCCTTATTAAAATGGGAAAGCCAGGTGATTTGGGGTGATGATGTGGACATCTTTCAATCACCTAAATGAAAAAAAAAAAAATTCTCTAAGATTTATTGGGAGGAACTTCAGTTTAAAAAAATTGGGACTCCATGACATGGTGAACAATAGAGTAGATTTAACTGCAAACAGAAGCATTAACAAATATTCATCCTCTGGGCTAGGAAGCCTGAGCCACAGGCTGCTCCTAAGTGGATGGCAGGAAAAGTGTGTGGAGCCGAAGGCGTTTTTCCCACCTGGGAATTCAGCTCCACCAAATCATGTGAGTTTATTAGTCATCAGTGGAGCCTGGATAACTCATTAGCTCACAAACTTCTCTCCTGCCCTTCATTTTCAGAGTTGGAAGAGCTTCTCCCCTCTCTCCCCTCTCTCCCCTCTCTTCCCTTCTCTCCCCTCTCCTCCCTCCCCGCTCCCTCCCCTCCCCACCACTCCCCTCCCCTCAATTTCCTTGTCCTCTTCCCTCCTCTCTTCTCCCTCTCCCCTCCCCTCTCTTCAATATCTGTATAGATTTTGGAAAAGACAGATCCTGTGCACTGTATATTTATTCCATTACTCTGTGTCCCAATAGGAAGCAATTAATTTCAGGGATTGCTGTTTTAAAGATTAACATCTCAGAAATAAAAATCTTTACATATAATTTTCAACCAATTTAAAATTCTCATTTTCCTTAGAAGATAGTTGAAGTACGTAATGTCTCAGAAAGGCATTCCAGCTTTCATCCTAGGATGACTTTGATTTTACTGAGCTCTAGTGCAGACTACAGAATTACTTTGGAATCCTACTTAGAGTCCTGCATCTTGTGTCTGGATCGGATATTTAAAGCAATTGAGCTAGAATTCCCTGGAAGATGAGCACGGAAACTTTCATTGACACAGTGGTTTTTGAACTTGAGTGGGAGAGTCACATGTAACCTAGACTTTATCCCCAGGAAACCCTCTGTCACACATACAGTTTTGCATACATTTGTGGGGAGCTGTCAGATCCTTTGAAATCTGTGGGTTCCCTGTTAAAATGTTGTTGACCAATTATAATATTATAGGTTGTTTTGCAAAGGACAGACTATATTTCCAAAAGGATCCAGTAAAATTTAAACCATGTGGACAATTTCCCCATAAAATCATTTCCCAGTAGGATGCTTATTGCGAATAAAAATCCCAACATTTAATTTCAACACAAAGAATCAAGAAAAGCACATGTACAATGTCCTTTTACCTTGGTCTGAAGCATATGTCCTCAATTACTGGAACACACACACAAATTGGAGACCGCATTTGCTTTCCTTTTTTTGAGGGATTTCTGGAGAGTGAACAATACAGTGTTGGGTCACTCTACATGGAGACAGGGGACTATACTAACCAGCCAGGCAGTGGGTTTCACTCTGTTGATTGTTTCCTTTTCTGCACAGAAGTTTTAAAGTTTGATCTGAGTCCCATTTGTCTATCCTTGCTTTTGTTGCCTGGACCTTTGGTGTCATAACTAAAAAATCATTGCCAAATTTAATGTTTTGAAGATTTTCTTCTAGGAGTTTGATATTTTCAGGTCTTGGATTTAGATTTTTGATTCATTTTGAGTTAGTTTTTGTAAATGGTGTGAGGTAAGGGTCTCACTACATTCTTTTGCAAGTGGCTATACAGTTTTCAAGCACCATTTCTTAAAGAGACTATCCTTTGCCCATGTGTAGCATTGGCACCCTTATAAACGATCGTTTGACTGTATATGTGAGAATTTATTTCTGGGATCTCTATTTTATTCCATTGAGACTATTGCCTGTCTTTATTCCAGTACCATATTGTGTTGATTACTGTAGTTTTTAAATATATTTTGAAATCAGGAAATGTGAGGCTGCCAACTTTATTTTTCTTTTCTTTTTTTCAAAATTGCTATGGTTCTCTGTTTTTTTTTTTTTTTTTTGAAAATGTGCATGAATTTTAGCATTTTTTTATTTCTACAAAAAATGCCATTGGGATCCTGATAGGGATTACATTGAATCTGTATGTTGGTTTGAATAGTATGGTCATTTAACCAATATTGCCTCCCAATACACACAGGATATCTTTCCACTTATTTGTGTTTCCTTTTTTAAAGCAATGTTTAGTAGTTTTCAGTGTTCAAGTTTATTACCTTCTTGGTTAAGTTTATTCCCAAGTGTTTTCTTCCTTTTAGTGCTATTGCAAATGAGATTTTTGCACCTTAATTTCTTTTTCAGATTCTTCACTGTTAGTGTATAAAAATGCAACCAACTTTTGTGTGTTGATTTTGTGTGCTGCAACTTTGCTAAATTTGTTGATTAGTTCCAATAACTATTATTTTTTTGTGTGTAATCTTTAGTTTTCTACATATGAGGTCATTTCATCTTCAAATAGAAACAATTCAACTTCATCTTTTCTATTTTGCATGCTGTTTGTATTTCTTGCCTAGTTGCTCTGGTTAGGAATTCAAATACTATGTTAATAGATGTGGTGAGAGAGGGCATACTTGCTTTATTCCTGATCTTAGAAGGAAAGCTTTCATATTTTTTCACTGTTGAGTATTATATTAGCAGTAGGCTTTTCATATAGGGCCTTTATTATGTTAGGGTAATTTCCTTCTGTTCCTAGTTTAAGTGTTTTTTTTTTTTTTAAATCATGAAAGGGTGTTGAATTTATAATGTGATATTTCTGTATTTTTTTGTCTTTCATTCTGTTAATGTTGTGTATTACATTGATTAATTTTCATGTATTGAACCATCTTTGCTTTCCAGGAGTTCTTGGTCATGCATCACCCTTTTAATATGTTGTTGAATTCAGTTTGATAGTGCTCTGTTGAGAATTTTTACATCTCTACAGGGATGTTGGTCTATAGCTTCCTTTTCTTGTAATATCTTTGTTTGATGTTGGTGTTGGAGTAATGTTGGCCTCATAGGATGAGTTTGACAGTGTTTTCTGCTCTTCATTTTTTTTGGAAGTGTTTGAGAAGGATCATTATTAATTCTTCTTTAAATGTTTGGGAAATTCTCCAGTGAAGCCATTTGGTCCTGAACTTTTCTTCGTTGAGAGATTTTTGATTACTGAAATAATCTCTTAACTCATTTTAAGTGTTGAGAGATTTTTGATTACTGAAATAATCTCTTAACTCATTTTAAGTCTATTCAGATTTTCTGTTTCTTTGTAATTCAGTCTGGGTAGGTTGTGTGTTTCTAGACATCTACCCACTTCGTCTAGGTCATTCAATTTGTGATGTATTCTGTCCTCACTTCTCCCAGGCTTGTGGAGTCTCGTCAGCGTCCTCCCTTTGTCAATAGCGATGACATTTCAGAAGCTGTTCTACATGTCTCATTTGCTCTTGTTTCCCCTTAGCTCTCCCAGGAAGAGTCAAACCATTCCTAAGGCAGGGGGATATAAAAGCAATTTAGAAGGATTTGGACTGTTAGGATTAGGTAATGGAAAAAGAATCACATTTAAAAATCTGACATATACTTGAAAACTGAGAGAGATGTTTTTGGTTTTTCATTCACATTGAAGCTGATTGCTTTTCATTCACAAGACCTTCTTTTTAGTCGTCAAGCCTTAACAATGAAAGATCAATTATGGTGGTAACCCAATCTCTCTAGATTAAATGTATTTAAGTTTCTTCAACCAAATGGGCTTTTCCCACCTAACTGTAGTCTACTCTATACAGTTTTCAATACCCCAAAGTACTTCCTAATGCTCAGAAAGAATAGCCAATGATATGAACTAGCCCCTGAAAGTTCATGATGATGATGGAATTGGTTCTGGCCTCTCACAGAGCCTCTTTGAAGAAATCCTGGTCAGCTACACATTCCATCTTTCCACTCGTTCCAGGGAAATGGTGAGCTTCTCCATCAAGGGACATGGATCCTCATTTGTAGTTAGTGGACTCCAAGGGGATAGACCCCCATAAACTGCTGACATGGGTCCAATAGAGACCTGGGCAGGGAGAGATGCCCATAGCTAAGATTTTGTATAAATATTAATAGAGAATAAGGGGAAGATTCAAAGTGGTCCCAGCTGCTGTGGTTGTGTTTGCATACGCCATGATCTGGGTGAAATCTGTTCCCTCCATTAACTGAAGCTCTGTGTGTGTGTGTGTGTGTGTGTGTGTGTGTGTGTTGGCGGGGGTGGGGGTGGGTGGGTGGGGAGTGGAGTTGGGGGTGGAGTGGTGTTTGCTCTAAATGTGAAACACAAAGTTAAGCTGGGTGTCCCCAAACCGCCATTTCTGAGCCCGTGGGCACCTTACCCCTGACTCTCCTACTCTGACACGTTGTTGCTGCCTGCCTCTGTTTGAGAGGAAAAGTGTTTAAGTAGCACAGTTTTTAGCTATGACCAAAGTAATGCAACCACTAGATTCAAAGAGTCTCATTTACATATTCACTCAAAACTATTTTTCTTAAGAGTGACAAGTCCTTAATTCACTGGGTAGTAATCTGAGAGTCAAACGCTGCTCATTCTCTTCTGCCCTATTTTCTCTTTCAGGTTCACACGTGGTGCTTAGACAAACTCAAAATGAGGAAACACCGACATTTGCCCTTGGTGGCCATCTTTTGCCTTTTTCTCTCAGGCTTCTCATTAACTCGTGCGCAGCAACAAGCAGGTAAGATCCAGAACTGTCTCTTAAAGCCATTATAAAAGGAGCAGGTTTCTCTGATTTCAGACCTTAGCCCTCAGGCGCTTGCTGTAGAGCTTAGAGATTCCTCTAGGAGCCACCTAGGTTGATCACTGCAGAATGTTCTAGTTTACAGACCTCAGACACTCTACCCAGTGAGAGACGGCTTGCTTTTACTAGAACTTGGGTTTGATATATTGAAGTTGGCTCAACAGTGGTTGGTTCTTACACAGAGCATGAGCAGAAAGTTTGTAGCGCAAATACTTTACCATCGGAACAGCTTTTCCATGTTTCTGGCACCTGTTGGTCTCTGAGTGCTTAAAACCAGAAGACAACCATTGAGAGTAAACATCGTTTTCCTTGGAAACAAAACACAGAGAGTAGTACCCTGTCTCTGCAGTTCTGGACTCAGAAACATTTGTCATTTACAATCACCTAAACTTTTAAAAGCCAGTTTCCCCAAACTATTTAAAAAAATCCATTCGAATGAACCCAGTTAAGAATTTGCTTGCAGAGTTTGAGAAAACAGAGAAATGCTTCATGCATTGCGAGCTCGGAGGATGACTGGGTCTCCTCTCCTTTGCTGAGGGAGCCCGGCCCACTAGTGGTTAGATGGAGTGCAACGGGTGCCACCTCAGTGGAAGGGGACCATTGGTTGGGCATCAGATCAGCCCGAGGTAAGTAGCGACCAGGAGCCAGCTGTGATCAGCCAGCCTGGCCACGGCTGCGGAAGGGCAGTCCCCACACCCTCAACTCCAGCTCCCACTGATGAGGGCCCACTGGATTCATCTTTGAGAGAGAGAGATTATCTCCAACACCCATGAAGGCTTTTCTGGCCCTAACAAATATGTTAAGGTCCCTTTCTTCACACTAAACCATCTGAGAAACATGAGGCGTTGCCTTTCTCTACAGTAACACAAGTTATCTTCACTGAAGGAAGACTTATTTACTACGTGTATTTTTCTTGCAATTACCCAAAGCATTGGAGGCTAGTTACTGTAAGAAAGCAGTCGTTTTCACCATTCCTTCTCATCAGGGCTCCGCTTCAGATCCCCAAAGTGAAGACTGAATTCATAAAATGATGGTTGCTCATTTGTGATAGGCTATCCTTCCAATCTGGTCAAGTAGGTGTTGGGGCTCAAAGTACCACAAAAATCGTGCTTGAGATAAAAGACACCCTGGACCTGCCCCAGAGCAGTATGCAATCAGTGATTGTGTAGAGAACTCAGGCCAATGACTGTGCACCGTAGCCTTTGAGCCCGAGGTCCAGGTCCCCAGTCCTCAGGTAAGTCAGCCTGCCTGTCTGCATTGCCGGTGAGGTGTGGATTGTTTAGTGAGAGCATAGAGCAAACTGACGTAGTTTAGGAAGGCTTTGCACTGATAGGAAGTAACTGCTTGAACAGGAGAAAAATCTAAACCAATGTCTTTTTTTAAAGATGTCAGAAATGGTGCCGCTGCCGATATAATATTTCTAGTGGATTCCTCTTGGAGCATTGGAAAGGAACATTTCCAACTTGTTCGAGAGTTTCTATATGATGTTATAAAATCTTTAGCTGTGGGAGAAAATGATTTCCGTTTTGCTCTGGTCAAGTTCAACGGCAACCCACATACCGAGTTCCTGTTAAATACGTATCATTCCAAACAAGAGGTTCTCTCTCATATTTCCAACCTGTCTTACATTGAGGGAAGCAATCAGACCGGAACAGGATTAGAATACGTAACACAGAACCACCTCACTGAGGCTGCTGGAAGCCGGGCCAGGGATGGAGTCCCTCAGGTTATCGTAGTGTTAACCGTTGGACACTCGGACCACCGCCTCGCTCTGCCCCCAGCGGAACTTAAGTCTGCTGACGTTAACGTGTTTGCAATTGGAGTTGAGGATGCAGATGAAGGAGCCTTAAAAGAAATAGCAAGCGCACCGTTCAATATGCATGTTTTCAACCTAGAGAATTTCACCTCCCTTCATGACATAGTAGGAAGCTTAGTGTCCGGTGTGCGTTCATCCGTGGCTCTAGAAAGGGCTGGAGGCACAGAGACCCTTAAAGACATCACAGGTAATGGCAACGCCGCCACGCTGCTGCCCGCCTTGCTGTTCCTTGAGATAAGCTTGGCTCCTGCTGGCCTTAAAGCACCACTATGGCTAAACCACGGCGGGTGGATCAGGGAGATGAGCATTCGCAGGTTTAAAAACAAAGGTTTGAATAGTCTCTTAGTCGCCTTCGGAGACAAAGCACTCACCCACATCAAACAATTACACTTTAATTCAAAAAACCACATCCCACAAAAGAAAGCATCAGTGTGGCCACTTGTGACGGGAATAGAGGGACCATCTCCTTAAAGAACGCTCCGTGTGGGAAAGAGTGAGGATGGAGAGAGGAAGGGTATCTGCTTTAGTATCTAGCAGGGTAACAAGAGAGCTCCTCTCTTTTGCTCCATGAAATTTATTCCGGAGAATTGATGGAGTTAGAATTGTAAGAAACCTTAGAAATGACCCAGTCCGAGTCTATTTGGAGGAAACTGAGTCCTAGAAGGTAAGTGACCTATAGTTAGAGTCCAGCTGAGGCCCTTAGGCCTTGGCTCTGGGTCTGGTTTCTCACATGTCCGTGCTACAACCATGCTGTGCCCGCAGAAGTTCTCCTGTCTCAAAAGCCCTGTCAGTGCCACTTGCAAGTACTGATAACGCTGACACGACACTGGCGGGTTATCACACAGGGGCATGTGCAGAATGAACTGGCTGGCAAGTTATTTAACCAGCCAAGCCCGTGAGCTCTCTCTGCAGCGCTGAGTGTCTAAAAGACCAATAGGGAAGGGATTTGACAAGTAAAATGTCAAGTGTACGGTACATGGCAATTTTGACCAGTACCCGTGGCAAGGCTTCCTCATCAGTGATGGGAAGGGTGTAGGGAACTAGTCCATGAAGCCAAGTGACAATGGAGAACAGAGGATTTTAGTAGCATGGGCAGGGAGTTAAGGGGGAATCCAGGGCCTCAGGGGAGAGACGAGTTCCAGAGAGAGAGAGAGAGACGCATGTCTTCTGAGATGGAGGGCAGGGAAGAGAAAGGGAAGCAGGGAGACTTGGTGTCAGGAGGACGGAGCCAGCTGTCTTGGACAGGCAGAGCTTGGTTACGAGAAGGGTTTCAGAACTGACCAAGCCCAAGGTGTTTCATTAGGTTGTTCATAGAATGGTTGCCCCAATGGCTCCCAATGATTTCAGATTTGATGGCATGAGAGGGCTAATGCCCTACCAGTGGGCCTACTTCTAATAGCGAGGAGTGAGTGACAGTCTGGATTATTTCTATTTAACACTAAAATGCTCTTCTCCTTTGAAAGACATGCTTCGTTTCTGTGCTAGTGTTGATCCTGCCAGATTACAGAAAAAGAACATGGGACCCTAGGAGCACCCCAAACCAAACAGTCCAGGTTGCAAGAAAATAACCTACTCCATTCGATACATTATCCTCAGAATCAATAATTCACTGATCATTGCATTTCTGAATATAGGTAAAATAACTAATTTATGTCAAAAATAATAAAGGAGATCAGTAGAGAAATGGGGCACCTTTATCGATGGCCAAATCAGGAAAAAGAGTGGATGTGTTTGCCTTTATGTTCAATCATTATATAAATGAGCAGATAATTAAAGGCTGAATGCTAAGTGAGCTATCAGCACAGCATGTTTCCACACTGATGATAAACCTTTGTTTTTATGCCGAGAAAGCATCTCTGTCTTCTAGTGTCCAAGCCACTAGCAGCACCAGGGTGGACTATTAATCCATTTATGTTGTCTTTTCTAATTAACTTCACTTTGCAATTTCTCCAGAACCATGTCCCACTGCATGCTCCACAGTAAGATAATAATAATAATAATAATAATAATAATAATAATAATAATAATTCTCTGCTTATCATTTGGGGAAAGGTAATCAGATAGGAAGGCATTCCAGAGATGTCTAATGAGGTGGGGCAATTTCTTCCCATTATGTGTCCACCAGGTAACTTTTCCCCAGAAATATATGTGTGTGTGTGTGTGTGTGTGTGAGTGTGTGTGTATAAAATGTTAATGATTGCCACTGTTCTAAATGAACTCTACTCAATGAAGCTCTAAAAGTTGTGTTTTTAAGTGGATATAGGACACAAAAACTTTAAACTGAAGCGAAAGCTAAACGTGATCTATATTCAGTGAGGATTCCAGCTTTCTTTTCTCTGAAAAATATAAAGATCTCAAGAACTCATGGAACCTATCAACCATTTTGCATTTGCATAGGAAATGCAAAGGTGCTCTTTTAAATTTACCTTAAAAGAAGGAGACATATGTAATACTCTTTGTAATACTTTAAGCAATAAAAAAAAAAAAGGAAGCAACCCGTGAGTAAGGAAGGCACTGTGCCCATGCTCACGTGCTCAGGAAAGCAGTGTTGAAGGAGCCCCTGATTTTTCCATGGACATTGTGAAACTTTCCTGTAGAAAATGCCACGGAGGGTGTGAGCTGTGAGCCATAGAGGCAGAAAACCAGAGAGGTTCACAGTTTTACTTCTAGGTAGGGCTGATTACCCTTCGCGTTCCCATGGATCACTGGTGTGCCTGTCGTACACAAGAACCCGGCTCTTGTGTCTTCCTGAGGCTTCGGCTCTCCTGGATAACACAGCATGCCCGTGTGTGTCCCATCATGTGTGCATAAGAGGACAAGGTTGTTTTTTCAGTGATGACAAATTATCCAACATTTTTCTATGACCTGCAGCTGTTCAGCCTTTGAGAAGAGAAATATTCAAGGGTTTTACCTCAGGGTTCATTGCTTTTATTTATACCATTGCAAATGGCAATAAAAGTAAGTAATAAATTAGTAAGAAATACCTCATCCTATGATATTTTCTATTATTGACTCTGGGATCATCATTAATTCTTCTTTTAAATGTCTCCCTATGTGGCAAACCTTCCTTGGTCCCTCAGGGTCATTGGTTTAGGCCTGAGAAATGTTGAGGAATTCTGCCATGTGATTGGCAGAACCTCAAGTCATGTGATGATGTGAGATATCTCATTGGCCTGCTCTGCAGTCATACTGCTAGTACCACCTTCCCACAGATCCTTAAGGAATCCCAGGTTTTGGCTAAAGAGTGCTGAATGTTTTTGCATTCTTAGCAAAGGCCTGGTCTTAATTATTCTGTATGCCATGATCAAAAATGCAAGATCTTAATTACTCTAGTGAAAAATTATGCTCATTAGACCTTATATTTCCAGTTAATCTTAAAAGATCTTATAAGATATTTCCAAGTTAGTATTTTTCCCTATGCCAGGAATTCATCTGCAAAGATGTTGACAGGGATTTTGTGTATTTGAGAAAAATGTGAGAGACGTTCTGATTTGAGCAGTCACAGGCTCAGCCTATATAGTGAGAGAGCTTGGGTGAGAATATAATTTCACTGTAGCAAAACTTTTCAATTTCCTGAGACAAGATTTATATCCAATTTCTGCAGTGAAAATAAAAGCAATTTTGTTGGTACAAAAATAGTTTTAAATATAAAATATTCACTGTCATTAAGAAGATCAGAATAAATGGTCTTATTTATAGTATTATAATTATACCCAAAATATAGGTTCCTAAAATCTCGGAATGTAAATGTCATATATATTCATATGAATCTCTTCCTATTCTGTCATGCACTTAAGTTATCAAACAAACTCTTACCAGAATAACTTTGCTTTTCCTGTAGTTTAAATCAGTGTAATTTCAATATTCTAGCTGAGCCTTTGAAATATTCTACTCAGGTTTGTAGATTTATTGATTGCTCAGTGCTTCTATGAGATTCCAATTCTTAGTATCGGAATGGAAGTTTCATATTGGCCATTTTTTTTTTTGTCCATTAATATAACCGCAGAGCTAATTCTGATTAAGGGTTCATTAGATGAACCTGGTCCCACTAGGCAAGCAATTTAGGATGTCATGAAAACAAAGTTGGATAATTATGTCATGACTGGTTTCATATCACTCTGCTTAACATTGTTCTGCATTACGCGACTGAATATAGAGGCACTAGCAGAACTACATGAACACAACATTTAGCCTAATCCCAGACCTGCACTGGAGTTTTACGCAACTAATTATTTTTTGAGAAAAATAAATTCAAATCAAAATTTTATCAGAGTGTTTTTAAAATTAAAACTTGAAGTGCCGTTTGAGGTCTACCTTTCAAATTAACAAAGTTGCATGTATGCAGCCATCTTGGTTTTTAAAGAAAAAAAAAAAAAAAAGAAGAACCAACAGTTGCTCAAGAATCAAGAGTTTAACATACTGGGGTGAAGAATGACCAGCCCCTGAATCTGACATTCCATTTGGAAGCTGTGGATTTGGATAAAAAATTCTTACAATCACTTGAGGATAATAAGAGAAATACCCCCAAATTAGAATTCAACTTTGAGCCTTTGTTAATGTCCTCCTTCATTTTCTCCTGTGGGTTGTGCACAATTCCATGAAACTGCATTTCCCTCCAAATTTAGTAGAAAATTTTAGAATATGCACCCATGATTTTCACCCACAGAAAAGTGAATGTGATCCCTACACAGACGGCACAGATAAAAATGTGAGGTAAAGGTCCCTATTTCACATCATCATTTCTAAGAAGTTGCCTCTTATTCATTCCGAATGCAGAACGAAAAGAGAATTCCACGTTCCCTAATCAACATGTGTTTTGTTTGTCTTATTTCGTGTTTCTTATTGGTTTCCAAAGAAACATGTCAGAACACTGAACAATGCATGTGGTCACTTGTTCTAACGCTTTCACATTTTTTGCATTTCTTTCTTTTAAAGCACAAGACTCTGCTGACATTATTTTCCTTATTGATGGATCAAACAACACCGGAAGTGTCAATTTCACAGTCATTCGCGACTTCCTTGTCAATCTCCTTGAGAGACTGTCAGTCGGAGCTCAGCAGATCCGAGTGGGGGTGGTCCAGTATAGCGATGAGCCCAGAACCATGTTCTCCTTGGACACCTACCCCACCAAGGCTCAGGTTCTGGATGCGGTCAAAGCCCTTGGGTTCATTGGTGGGGAGTTGGCCAATATCGGCTTTGCCCTTGATTTCGTGGTGGAGAATCACTTCACCCGGGCAGGGGGCAGCCGTGTGGACGAAGGGGTTCCCCAGGTGCTGGTGCTCATAAGTGCCGGGCCTTCTAGTGACGAGATCCACGACGGGGTGGTGGCGCTGAAGCAGGCTAGCGTGTTCTCTTTCGCCCTCGGAGCCCAGGCCGCCCCCAGGGCAGAGCTTCAGTACATAGCTACCAATGACAACTTGGTGTTTACTGTCCCGGAATTCCGTAGCTTTGGGGACCTCCAGGAGCAATTACTGTCGTACATTGTTGGCGTGGCCCAAAGGCTCATTGTCTTGCAACCGCCAACCATTGTCACACAAGGTACGTATGATCTTCTCACCATCCGAGGGGTTGCGGGGTGTTTTGTGTGTTGGTGTTTGTGGAAGGAAGGCAGGCACCTCACAGAATGAATCGCCTGAGGAGGACCTGTAAGTACCACAGCCGAGCCCTCTGGAGGTGAGCTGGCTCTTGGAACTCGTGTCTGGGATGGTGGGGTCTCTTAAAAGCTGAAGATATACGAGTGAGTGGAAAGCTCTTGTCAGACTGTGAGGTCAATTCAACAGACCTGCTCCTTTGAGACGTCAGACATCATTGTGTCATCTCCTCATAATGCAGTCATGCTAGCGGTGGACCCCAGGGGTCCTGAGAAAATGACTCCAGGGAAATGGCGTTGGCCTCTGAGAGCCAGCATGTGGGAGGTGTGCTCACAGATCCCTGAGGGCTGTCTCCCCTAAGTCCTCTGTGTGCTGAGTATTGAGAGGTGTGCTTCCGCAGGTAAGGCATAACAGAGCCCTCACCTGGTGCAATATTTAGGAGAAACTTTTCCCTGCGCCTGTCAAGTTTAGGAATAGGTCTTCTGAATGGAGAGATGATGACATACACTCAAATGAGGGTCTTTGGCAGAAAGTCCAATGGGAGCCATTTAAAAAATATAGAACTAACCAGGTCCCATAAATACATGTGCAACAACTGTTGGAGGTGGGAAGTGGATTTCAGAATTGAAATAAGAATGCAATGGTGCTTGGTGCAAGGCAGTGAAAGAACCGGCAGACACAGGTGTACCAAGTGATATGATCTGTGGATGCCCTCTGTCCATCAGATCTTGTTACAATGTCTCCAGGCATGTAGTTGGGCAGGTAAATTAGAATTGATGCGACATTACATTCTGAAGAGCCTCTTGATATTTACAGACGTCCCTCTGATGGGAATACAACCCACTAAGGTTTCTCCGGGCTTGCACACTTTTGGAAACAAACACCCGATTTCCACAGGTTTTGTAAACACTGCAGGAGCGCCATGGTGAACTGGCTTCTGAGCCCAAATCCCACCCTCACCAGCTGCGTGATGCTGGGCTAGGGCACAGGGATCACCCCTGGTGAGGGTATAGTTCTGTTCCAGGCAAAGTTTCAAACATTTTTATTTTGGCCAGCATGCTGCCCTCATTTCAGTTTTCCCAAGCTAACTAGCTGATTAAGTGTGAATTCCTCGTTTACACATCATCTTTAATCTTTGCTATTAGTTTGTAAATATTCAATTAATATTCTTGGCTCTCTGGTATGAGCCCAACAGTATGCTAGGCCCTGGAGTTACAGAACTGGTGACCGAGATGAATGTGGCTGCTGGTGCATCAGAGTATAACGGGGAAATAGTTGACAAAACTATAAACCAGCGACCACATCAAATATTCCCCAAGTGAAGAGTTGGATGAGGACACTACAGGGGAGTCAGGGTGGGCAGATTTGGGTCTTCAGGTGTGGCTAGAGGGTGGAGCCTGAGGGAGCTGGAGGGATGAGGCCAGGAGGGGGCGGTGAGTAGGAGCAATGGGGCCAACAGCTTCAGATGGGGTTGTTGGGGAAGGCTGGCCTGAGAGGGGTATGAAGAAAGGAGGCAAGCAGGTGAGGAGCAGAGGGGAGAGCGTCCCAGGTGGCTGCCTGCAGCGCCCAGGAGCCTGGCTCTCCCAGCGGGGCTGGCGATAATTGACAAGTGGGAGAACAGCTTTACTGTGGGCACGCGGAGAGTGAGTGAGAGGGGCATGGCGCTGGGGCTGACATGCTCGTGGGCTGAGAGGAGAGGTCTGGGAGTGGATGGGGAGAGACAGGCTGGGGACCAGGCTGCAGGCACTGTGCTTGTACAGCTGGTGAGGAAAGGAATGCTCTGGAAAGGAGCCTGGGGGAGCAGTCAGTGATAAAGGGAGATGAGAGGGAGGGTGCTGGAAGCCGGGCGAGGGCAGTGTGAATCCAGGGAGGCAGAGATCACCTGGGGCCCGAACTGCCAAGAAGCTGATTAGGATGAAGACATGGAGTCATTGGTGTGGGGGAGGGAGGGGAGGTTGTGGTGGGTGCAATGGGAGCTGGGGGCCTCCCCCCACCTGTGAGTTTGCTGTGTGGCAGTGCTGGCGGGACAGCTTTGAGCAGAGTGCCAAGCTTGCCGGGAGTGTCTGACTGAGGGAAGGGCCAGGGAGTTGGGGCCAAGGCTCTGAAGATGGAGAGAGGGAAGTGAGTGAGCAAGGGGCCAACTGGGAGTCAGGGTGAGCAGATTTGGGGCTTCAGGTGTGGCTGGAGGGTGGAGCCTGAGGGAGCTGGAGGGATGAGGCCAGGAGGGGGCGGTGAGTGAGAGATTTCAGAGCCATTCCTGAAGACTTGACCACCTGTGGCCCTGGACACGGCACTGGGGACAGGAGGACGTGCTTTATTAGAAGTCAGGGTCCCCGAGTCACTGAGAAGAGCAGCCTAAGAGTAGCCCTAAGTCATTCTAATAGTAGGGTGGAGAGGAGACAGCCCTGAGAAAGGGGGCGGGGGTCTGGACAGTTGAAGAGAATTTGCTTGGAAACAGTGCGGGGACAGTCGCCCGTCCTGGGCTGTCAGGGCTGCCGGGAAGCCGCGTTTTGGGGGACGTGCTGGTGTCGGTCAACAGGGAGGTGAGGGCTGAAGCCAACAGATTAGTGGAACCTCAGGCTCACCTCCCAGCGAGGGTACTGCAAACCCAGCCCCAGCAGAACCGGGTGCAAGAGCAAGAGGCTCCGCTTGGGTAGGCATCTCATGAGGAAGGGGCTGCCACTCCAGCAGATGCCGGGAGTGGGCTGGGACGGGGTGGGGGGGATGCTGATTGGTCTTTCTAATCACCCATCACATACAGTGCACACCTCTCGCTGAGCACAGGAAACTGCTCACAGGGTATCAGCATTGGCTCCTCTGTCTGTGGTTATAAGGGGGCGGGCGTGTGTGAGTGCATATGGACCCAGGTGTGCTCGCTGTCCTTATCTGTGTGTGAAAGCAGGCACACGGCTGTTTGTATGGCTCATACATGTCCTCCACAGAGTAATGGAGGGGGAGAAGGAGAAGGCGGGCATGGGATACTCCTGTGTTTCAGCAGCAGGTACCATGAGAACCCCAGGCATCTGCAAGGTCTCCAGGAGAGCTAGGGACTTGAAATGTATTGTTTATGCCACAACTTGGCCCCAAAGCCATGGTCTCCGTGTGCCTGCCCCTAATGCTTGGTGTCGGTGTGCATTTCCGTGTTTTCTCTGAAAGAGGAGAGTGTGGGCTGATAACTGTCAGTGTAGTCACATGTCAAGTAGGTGAGAGTGCTTCATATTATTGATCTGACCACTCGAGTGACAGGGGCTCCTTGCGGCCAGATAATGACTGAATTAGTGGAGGCCTCCAGCCTCATCTGTCAGCACTGGTGTTCCTGTAAGTCCGGACACCCTGCCGGTTTCTGGGTGTGGTGTGGTGGGCTGTTCAAGTCTTCGGTCCTGTGGCTCAGGCACTGCCCACGCGGTGACACGCAGGGCACAGAGGCCTTGTCCGGGTGTCCTTGCTTCGTGGTTTGTCTTGAAGTAATCACACAGTGACCATGAGACTTAGTGCCTTCACAGCACAGGGCTCCGACAGAAAATGCTCTGTGCCATTGACTGGTTTTGACACCAGTTTCCTTTTTGTAAGTTTTATGATGCCAAGTAATTGGTATGTTACTTCCCCCTCTGCCTGGAAAACCAAGGCATGGAGACTAGAGCGGAAGGAACGGGCATTTGCGCTCTCAGCATTTGCACTTGGCAGTAGGTGCTCATGAACTCCCGATCATGCCACGGTGGCCTCTGAGCCCCACTGATCACTTCCTCCATCACCCGGGCTCTGGCCTCATTCTGGCCTCGCAAACCCAAGCCTTAGATTTGTGGCAGGAAAGAGCTTCCTGACTTTTTTAGTGACAACATGTTAATCAGGTGGCTCCTGAAACGAAATCTGTTTTTGGGCTATAATTTTGTACAGAAGTGCCGAGTGCGTGGGGGATGTGCTACCCCATAGGGAAGGACACTGCTCTCACTCTCCTGTGTGTGTAATGACAAGATCCTGCCCGCCCCCGACGTCACCTTAGCCAGAGCTAATGGGGAAGTTCTTTGAACAGAATGAACTGTGTAGAGTCATAGTTGAACGTGGTCGGAAAGACTGCGCCACTCACCTTCTCATATTGCTACCTACAGTCATTGAAGTCAACAAGCGGGACATACTTTTCCTGGTGGATGGCTCATCAGCACTGGACCTGTCCAACTTCAATGCCATCCGTGATTTCATTATCAAGGTCATCCAGAGGCTGGAAATTGGACAGGATCTCATCCAGGTGGCAGTGGCTCAGTACGCAAACACTGTGAGGCCAGAGTTTTATTTCAGTAGCTACCCCAGCAAGAAGGAGGTCATTACCGCCGTGCGGAGAATGAAGCCCATGGGAGGCTCGGCCCTGAACACGGGCGCCGCTCTGGACTTCGTTCGGAACAACCTGTTCACTAGTGCGGCAGGGCACCGGGCGGCCGAGGGGGTCCCCAGGCTCCTGGTGCTGATTACAGGCGGTAAGGCCCTGGATGAAGTCAGCCAGCCGGCCCAGGAGCTGAGGAGGAGCAGCATCCTGTGCTTTGCGGTTGGGAGCAAGGCTGCCGACCAGGCGGAGTTGGCGGACATGGCCTTTGATTCGTCGCTGGTGTTCACCCCGGCTGAGTTCCAAGCTGCCCCTTTGCAGGGCATGCTGCCCAGCTTGCTGGCGCCTCTCAGGACCCTCACCGGAACCACGGAAGGTACGGCTGGGGTGGGAGGTGTCAGACACACCACAGGGTGGCCTCCAGGCGGAGCCTTTGAGAAACAAAACAAAAGGAAGTTTTGCTTGTGTTCAGTTAGGAGACAACTCTGAAATGGCGGAAGCAAGAGCCACGCATGAGTTTTATTTCAGGTTTCCGTTTACCCTGAGCAGGGAATTGTAGGACTTGGATGCACTATGACACAACTGCATGTCTTAAGATGTCACACGAGAATTGTACGCCTTCAAATGTCATAAGAACCATCTGACTCGAATTATAAGATCAGGGCCACCTGTCTTTGAAGCTTCTAGTTGAGGAGGTCACTTCTCAGTTCCTGTCCCTCGTGAGGTCTCAGTGTTCAGTTTCTCCTGGTGACACCTGTCTGGCCTCCTTTTCCCACCACCAACATGTAGCCTGGATCTTCCTCTCCTGAGCTGACAGTCCACTTCTAAGTGATTCGAACCCGACCAGCGTAGAACATTAACCCTCTCTCCTCTCTCTTTAAGGGATTTCCTTAAGTGCAAAATATAGTGAAGGAATGGGCATGAAGAGAAAAACCCAGTGGTTGTTTCAATCTCTCATTTAATATGATTGTCAGTGGGAAGTTATTTTAAAACACATTCTAGCAGTCTATGACCTCATGAATTGAATAAGTATAATTCGCCGTCCTCAATGACGATTAATATTATGGAAACAAGCTTTTCCACCTCACAAGCTTTACCACTGGAAGGGTGTTCGGTGCACAACCCATCTTGCCTGACCCATGTTGCATGTTGTATGACCCATGTTGCATGACCCATGTTGCATGAGTGCATGCTTTCTCTTCATGCTCTCTGGTCTTCTAAAAGCCTCTCTCTCTCTCTCTCTCTCTCTCTCTGTCTTTGCCTGCCTGCCTGTCTCTCTCCCTCTCTTTTATTTTCTTAAAAATTCTAACCCACCCTCTCATAGCCAAAGTAGAATTTGATAGAACGTAGGATAAAATTAGTTGTTATTTTTAAATTTCAGTGAGACACCAGGGAAGAGATGGGAATTAATTTTTTCAAAGGACATGTACTAAATGTGTTGGAAAAAAACTCTAATTTGAGAATTATACTTTTGATTCTTCATGTGTACAGCCTCAGCCAAGCATAGCAAGTAGACTCTGTATTTTCACATGTTTCCAGGATTCTGTGATCTCACCCAGAGGGATTCCCATAGGTACCCTTTTGGATTAACATCTGGCAATCCTGTGATGCCCTGTTAGGAAAAGAGAACAGTAGGAAATGACAAATGGGTGCCCCTAGGAATCCTTCATGATGAGAACAGACTAACAGTATTGAGATTATTAGTCATAAGGAACTCATGTTCTCAGGTTAACTTGGGTTAAGGCTTCTAACCTATCTGTAAGGGAAATCTCTGTGAATGTGTAGAGGTGAACCCCCAAGGACCCAGGTGAACTTGGCTGTGAACCTGGTTCAGAGACATGAGTGAGATAGAATTTGACAGCACTCTTGCAGAATTCATTCCCTAGGAAGGATGTTCTGGTTCAAGGATTCAATCCTTTTTGTTGTTTGAAAGCAGTCTGCCTCTGGCGCTGTGTTTCTCTGTGAGCCAACTTGGTCTCATAAACTTGGCTATGGACATACCTCGCAGCACCAGTCACCATGGAGAAAAATATGTGCCCCTCTGCCATATTTTACCAGATGGATGCGCTTTGCCTCACTGATGTCTTGTGTCTTATGTGTTGGCATGTGTGCACCAGTTGCGGGCACACATGAGTGTGTGTGTCTCACTTTGTTTTCTGTGCTTCACTGCAGTTCACGTAAACCCAAGGGATATCATCTTTCTTTTGGATGGATCGCTCAACGTTGGAAAGACCAACTTCCCCTATGTGCGGGACTTTGTAATGAACGTAGTTAACAGCCTTGATGTTGGAAGCGACAGTATTCGTGTGGGTTTAGTGCAATTTAGTGACACTCCGGTCACGGAGTTCTCCCTAAACACGTACCAGACAAAGTCAGATTTGCTTGCTCACCTGAGACAGCTGCAGCTCCAGGGTGGGTCAGGCCTGAACACGGGCTCGGCCCTGCGCTATGTCCATGCCAACCACTTCATCGAAGCTGGCGGCAGCAGGATCCGCGAACACGTCCCACAGCTCCTGCTCCTGCTCACGGCAGGGCGGTCTGAGGACTCCTATTTGCAAGCCGCCAATGCACTAGCCCGAGAGGGCGTCCTGACCTTTTGTGTGGGAGCCAACCAGGCGGATAAGGCCGAGCTTGAGCAGATTGCTTTTAACCCGAGCCTGGTGTATCTCATGGATGATTTCAGCTCCCTGTCAGCTTTGCCGCAGCAGCTGATTCAGCCCCTAACCACATATGTTAGTGGAGGTGTGGAGGAGGTGCAACTCACCCAGCCAGGTAAAACTCCCCCACTGCACGGGGCTCCCTCCCCTGGCAGGCAGGTGGCCCAACCCGAACTCAAGAGCATGGTGAACCCTAGAAACTCGACTGACTCCCTTTGGTTGGAATATTTTGATTGGGGGGGTCTGAGACACTGTACCGGCAAGTTTACATTCTCTATCTAAAGGGTGTTCATTGATGAAAGCGAGTCTAGGAAATTCAGCTTACATTCCTTGTATCTTATCCCACCGTTTATTCAAAAGCTGTCTCCTTCACCCCCAATGCCTGTGAAGATTCTGGGGTGCAAATCCAGGTGGAAGTGAGGGGGTATAGATAGATAGAGGTGGGTTTCCTGTCACCCATGAAGGTGCCTTGGCGTCAGTTAGAAATCACAGTTCTTTTCTTTATATGACTTTTTTTGGTTATGTTCAAAATCTGCTGTATCTAGACAATTATTTGTTGTAAACCCAACAAAGCCTGCCACTTTATGTGATGGTAACATGATTTCCAGAGGAAGTCTGGATAGTTGTTCTTATTGCAAATTAATTTGGTGGTGAGATATGGAGTACTGGATCTTGCAGCTGACATCACACGGACAGGTAGCAAGACTGAGACAACCGAAACCTAATCAAATGAATTCCCATTGTGTGAACTGAAAATCATGTTCATGTTACCCATTGTAGCCCCATATGGGCGGTCATCCTTTCTTGTCTAAATACAGCAGCTTGGAAAGCAGTGACAGACAGCCTGCCTGACCACAGAGCAATGACAGACGCCATTTTGGTCCTCATCCATAACCTCCAATTTAATGAAAAGATAATCCAGTTAGAGCTGATCACCGACTCAGCTGATAATGTGTCAACTCAGTTATCCTTGTGTAATTAACCCACATCAGCCTTTGTCACTAGAGATAGGTCAATTTTTAGGCAAAAGGACAATAAGGATCACATGTTTGATAGTTTAGTTTATAGTTTTAAAACACTGTCTGTTCTCCTAGAGCAGTGATGGCGAACCTATGACACGCGTGTCAGGTGACACACGAACTCATTTTTTTGGTTGATTTTTCTTTGTTAAATGGCATTTAAATATATAAAATAAATATCAAAACTATAAATCTTTGTTTTACTATGGTTGCAAATATCAAAAAATTTCTATATGTGACACGGCACCAGAGTTAAGTTAGGGTTTTTCAAAATGCTGACACACTGAGCTCAAAAGGTTCTCCATCACTGTCCTAGAGTGATGGCCCCCTGGTGCAAGAATAGAACCCCATGGGCTTGTCCTTGTCTCGCTCTGTTGAGAAGCTTTCCGATTGGGTGGACCGGCTTATTGTTCTGGTCCTTTGCAAGTATGCACTGCTTTGAAACGGACATTTAAAAATGTTTTTTATTGATTTCAGGGAGGAAGGGAGAGGGAGAGAGAGAGAGATAGAAACATCAATGATGAGAGAGAATCACTGATCAGCTGCCTCCTGCACGCCCCTACTGTAGATAGAGCCTGCAACCCGGGCGTGTGCCCCAAACGGAATCAAACCATGACCTCTTGGTTCAAGGGTCGATGCTGAGCCACACCAGCCAGGCCGAAACAGACATTTTACTGACAGTCGGTGAGGGTTCTGCCTCCCTTGTTGGTACAGTGATCGTCTGATGAATTGCGTGAACTCCTGTTACCAAATGCTGGTGGTGCTGGGCTGACGTCAGTTTGGTGCCTGTTAAATTCTTGAACCTCATGGTGTCCTAACCTCCTTTTTCTTGTAGAAAGCAAGCGAGACATTCTATTCCTCTTTGATGGCTCAGCCAATCTTGTGGGCCAGTTCCATGTCGTCCGTGACTTTCTCTACAAGGTGATCGATGAGCTTGATGTGAAGCCAGATGGGACCAGAATTGCAGTGGCTCAGTACAGCGACAATGTCAGGGTTGAGTCTCATTTTAATCAGCACCAGAACAAGCCTGAAATCCTGAATCTCGTGAAGAGAATGAAAATCAAGACTGGCAAAACCCTCAATGTGGGCTATGCCCTGGACTATGCACTCAGATCCATTTATGTGAAGTCTGCCGGGAGCCGGATGGAGGATGGAGTACCCCAGTTCCTGGTGCTGCTGGTGGCGGGACGCTCGTTTGATAGTATGGAAGGGCCGGCACGCCTGCTGAAGGAGAGGGGGGTGGTGCCTTTCGTGTTACAGGCCAAGAATGCAGACCCTGCCCAGTTAGAGCTGGTAGTACCATCCCCCGCCTTTATCTTGGCTGCAGAGTCACTTCCCAAGATTGGAGAACTTCAACCACAGATTGTGAATCTCTTGAAAACAGTGCCTTCACCAGGTATGGCATAGGAATTCTGGTTGGGCCTGCAGCTTAGCTCTCCAGGGTGTGGGTTGATGGTGGGCTGCTGGCTCCAGGTCCTGAGATCGAAGCTGTCCTTGGGTTTCCAGGGAAGGTGGAAGACTAACGATGATTTCTGTAGGAACAATGAAATATGACTTTTTCTTCCTCACTTGGACTCTGTAACTGCTGTTTAGGGCAAAACAGGAGAATCAGGGTGATTATTTTGAAGGACATGAGAGTATCCTATATAATAAAAGGGTAATATGCAAATTTACCCTAACGGCAGAATGATCAGTCACTATGACGTGCACTGACCAACCGGGGGCAGACGCTTAATGCAGGAGCTGCCCCCTGGTGGTCAGTGTGCTTCCACAGGGGGAGCTCCGCTCAGCGACAAGCTGAGCTGATGGCTGTGAGCACAGCGATGGTGGCAGGAGCCTCTCCCACCTCCTCGGCAGTGCTAAGGATGTCCGACACATCCCCTGAGGACTCCTGGGCTGCCAGAGGGATGTCTGACTGCCAGCTTAGGTTCAATCCCCTGGGGAGCAGGCCTAAGCCGGCAGGTGGACATCCCCCAAGGGGTTCCGGACTGCGAGAGGGCGCAGGCTGGACTGAGGGGAACCTCTTCCTCCGCCCCTTGAGTACACAAATTTTCATGTATTGGGCCTCTAGTTTCACAATAAGATACATGATAAAAATTTAGACATATTAGTGGTTAAAAATCCTTTCAAGGATTTTTATTTACTATATGCATAATAAAAGCCACATGACTTTGTTATAATGTAGTTAAGCCAGTCTTCATCTTCATATCCTGCTCCTTCCCCCCCATCATATTTTAAGTGGGTGTCCCTGTGTTAGAATTCATTCCCTACACTAAGGACATAAGGCATGATGAGAGACAGATACATTCCCACTACATACACTGCATGAAACTGTTTCATCTACAGTACCATGCCTTTGTGTTTATAACCACTTTCCATTTGCTGATACAAATGCAATGAAAAGAGTAATTAATTTCATCTACAATCCTTTTGATTAAAAGCTGAGAATCTAGAGTTTCTACATTGACTATTGCTCCCACACACTGTTGGTTTTGGATTATAACCTGGACATCTGGATTACATTTTTTCCCTATTGATCCACTGTGACTTGCAGCAATTTATTTGAAACTGTCCATGTATAAAATGTTATTGGTTATGCAGGCTCTTCCAGCCAGATCTCTCTAGCCCTCAGTGTTTTTCTTGAGTACACCTTTGAAAGTTTATTGCTCAAGCCTTGGACAATTCTAAAATGAAAGGGCTATCTATATAAACTGGTGAGTTTGTTTCCTCCTGTAACAATTGGAGTGGCTTAAAACAAAAGGAATTAATCCTCTGACAGTTTTAGAGGTCAGAAATGCAAAACCAGTTCCACTGGGCTGAAATCAAGGTGTCAGCAAGAGTGTGTCCCTCTTGGAGGTCCCTGGCCTTTTCCTGCTCCTAGAGGCAGCTTGCATTCCTTGGCTTGCGGTTCCTTCCTCCAGCTTCAAAACCATAGCATAGTACCTTCTCTCTTCTCTGACCTCTGTTTCCTCTAAGCCTGATCCTCTTGTCTCTCACCTATAAGGACATCCCCAAAGTCAAGTTCTGGGGATTCTGAATCAGACATTCTTCAGCCCACCACCATCAGTAGGAAACTGTCCCTCTCATGTCCTGTGTGAGTCATTGGGGCTGTCTTCCTTCCAGTTTCAGCTGAAAAGGATGTGGTGTTTCTGCTCGACGGCTCTGACGGTGTCAGGAGCGGCTTCTCTCTGTTGAAGGATTTTGTCCAGAGAGTTGTGGAGAGCCTGGATGTGGGCCCAGACCGAGTCCGTGTGGCCGTGGTGCAGTACAGTGACCGGACCAGGCCCGAGTTCTACCTGAATTCATACATGGATCAACAGAGTGTGGTCAATGCCATTCGAAGGCTGGCACTGCTGGGAGGGCCGACCCCCAACACCGGGGCCGCCCTGGACTTTGTCCTGAGGAATATCCTGATTAGCTCTGCCGGAAGCAGGATAGCAGACGGCGTCCCCCAGCTCCTGATCGTCCTCACAGCAGACAGGTCCGGGGATGACGTGAGAGGCCCCTCGGTGGTCCTGAAGAGGGGCGGGGCTGTGCCCATCGGCATCGGCATCGGAAACGCCGACATCACGGAGATGCAGACCATCTCCTACATCCCAGGCTTCGCCGTGGCCGTTCCCACCTTTGGGCAGCTGGAGAACGTCCAGCAGGACATCTCCCAGAGGGTGACCCAGCTCACCAGCCAGGAGCTGAGCACGTTGAAGCCAGAGTTGATTCTTCCATCGAGGCCAGGTAAGGAGGGGACTCTTGGATCATCGTTCCTTGAAACATCTGGGGCTACTTGTTTGGACTGTGGCCTGCACATTTTGTTTCCTCTATTTATACCTAATTCCATGAAGAATTAGGAACCTTGTTTGGTCTCAGACATGGTAGAGACTTGGGGAGATGCTAAGATTCATGTTTTTGGCCAAAGTCTGAGGAAGGGCATGTGCCTCGCTGACAGTGCAGGTGCTCTGACTCTGCATGAAGGCTGTTGTGTAGGTATCCAAAGGGTGGAGCCACCTCACTGACAACAGCAGTTCAGTGTGGTTCTGAACTGACCAGAGGAGGTCCAGCCTTCCATGACCAGGGAGGGGGTTAGACCACAGGCTCTTCGTCAAGCTGGAACACAGCCTCTGAGATGTTGGTGTTTCTAGAGCCGAAGTGTGAGGATTGCTTTTGAATTTGCTTGGTACTGAGAAGTGTCTTAGCTGGCAGGAAGGCCACCGGGCTGCGTGACGGCATTTGCCCTATACCCTCCTTCCTATCTGTTTTCCTAGGCCTGGTTAAATAAACTAGAAACGATGGGAGCCTGGCTGCTAAGGAGGAAGGGGACTGAGATGTGGCCACCCCCTCCAAAAATACCCAGCAGGGGCCTGTCCTCCCTGGGCCCCTAGGCGGGGCTGGTCACAGCGGTAGAGAGACAGCCATGGCTTCTCCCTGTGGCTCCTGTTCTACAGGACACCATCCATGGCCTCATGGCATAGAAAGGGGGAAGGAAGGGAGGAGAAAAAGCCAGTGAGAAAAGTGGGATGCAGGATACATGCCTTTGGGTGGACGAGGGAGGCGAGGGTGATGGACACAGTGCGAGGGAGTGGGTGTCAGCTTCTCCTTGCTGGCGTCTAAAGGGTTTGACACCAGATGAATGTAGGCATCAGTGAGGTAAACAAAGGGAAAGAGCTCCCCCCCCTAACCGATGTGCGTGGTGCCTCCAGCGCAGTGGGGCCAGAGCCTTTGGCACAGCGCGGCTGCAGTACCAGTGTTCCTGAGAGCGCCCTTTGGAAATGTCAGCACTGGGAACATGTGGCTCCTTTACCAGAAGCGCAGCCCATATTTCTATAATAACAGGATTCCTGCCCACCCACATTCCCTCTCTTTCAAGTGACTATATCCTTCCTCCTCTTTTCTCCCCACCCACTTCTTCTATGCTCTTCTCCCTCAGCTTAGTCTGAGATGGTGGCTGAAATCCAATTTCACTGAGAAATATAAGTAAATTGGAAAGAACTTCCAGAAGCACCATGTGGTCATCCCAGCACCGTATCCCCATCTCAGCTTCCCTCCTGTGCTGTGGTGACCCACCTCTGCTCCCTGGCTCTCCTGTCGCCTGCTCATCTGCTTCTTCTCTCTCCTGCATCACCAGGTCTCCACTGAGGATGGGAAGGGTGGTTTCCTTCATGCTCAAACCTGTTGCTTTCTCTCTGTCAAACACTCTCTCCCGGTGCCCTGCATCCCCTCCAGCAGCGCCTTAGTCTCCTCTTAGGTGAGTTCCTATACTCCCTACAACTCCGCTCTGAACCCACCTCTCTGCCCCTCACTCTCGCCACTTCACCCAGAGCGTTCTTCTCAAGGCCTCTCCACCCATGGGCAATTCACAAGTGACATTTTGCTGTCACTGCTGAGGCCCCCTCCTTCCCAAAACACCATCCCCACTTCGTCTACACATGTGTCTTGTGTGCCTAGTCTCTGCCTCCCTCAGTTACCCTTCCTTATCCTTTGCTGGTTCCTCTTCTCCTCCTTGACTTGTCATTGCTGTGCTAGGACTCAGAATTAGGGTATTTTGCCTGTGGTGATTCCATGACAACCTGGGAGGTGGTTTGTTAATTCTGAGAATTAGGTGCCAACGAAGGTGAAACCCATGGTTTGATTCGGTTTGATTCGCAGGTGCAGGCAGCAAGAAGGATGTGGTCTTTCTCATTGATGGGTCCCTACGTGCTAGCCCTGAGTTTCAGTACATCCGCACCCTCATTGAAAGGCTGGTGGACTCGCTGGACGTGGGCTTTGACACGACCCGGGTGGCAGTCATCCAGTTCAGTGAGGACACCAATGTGGAGTTCTTGCTCAATGAATACTCCAGCAAGGAGGAGGTGCAGAACGCGGTGAGGCGGCTGCGGCCCAAGGGCGGGCGGCAGATCAACGTTGGGAATGCCCTGGAGTATGTGTCAAAAAATATCTTCAAGAGGCCACTGGGGAGCCGGATTGAAGAGGGCGTTCCTCAGTTCCTGGTCCTCATTTCGTCTGGAAAATCCGGGGATGAGGTGGACGACGCGGCAGCAGAGCTCAAGAGGAATGGCGTGGCACCATTTACCATCACCAAGAGTGTGGACCAGGAGGAGCTGGTTAAGATTTCCCTGAGCCCTGAGTACGTGTTCTCAGTGAGCACCTTCCGGGAGCTGCCCAGCCTGGAGCAGAGGCTGCTGACGCCCATCACGACCCTGACCTTAGAGCAGATTCAGCAGATGCTGGCCCGCACTCCCTACCCTCCTCCCGGTGGGTTTGAAAGTATTGTTGTTGCTTCTCTCTGAGTGTTTTCAATATATAACAACAATAACAGGCTCAAAGATCCATGGTCCTCAGGACGAGTTAAATTAAAATAAAGGCACACCTGTGATTGAGCCACTTGGGCCTATTGCTTGTGGCCAGAAGGAAAGATGCACAGGATGGTGAACCACGGGATAGCTCAGTGTTAGAAAGGACTTATGATAGGTCTCAGGCTTATGGTAGGTGAGTCTGTGGAAAGCTTAAGGAAGTGGGACTTTTCCAGGATCAGATGTTGTCAAGAAATTAAAGTACTTCTGTGATTGGGTGTCTTGCTAAATCTTATGGCTAAAGTTGTAATCGGTAAAGAAGCAGTGGTCATTCCTATGAGCCAGGATAGAGGGGTGTTTGGTTATTTTTGTCTTCTTTTTTGTCAGTGTTCACATAGGATTCCAGCATGACCTCATTTTTATCTTGCTCCATGGTGGCCACAGTGTGGCTTTCCCTGGTGTTGATGTGGCCTGGCTGTGTGTGCCAGGAGAGATTTCCTCTTTTTTAGTATAAACGTTTCAATTCCATGACTTGCTCACCTTTTGCTGTGCTGTTTCCACTATAAGTAGCCCAGTGATTTATGAAGCAAAAGACAGGTTGAATTTGTAGAGTGGAAACATATGAGTAGTTTAATACATAACATCCATGAAGTACCTAGAATTCTAACTAAGAGGAAAACAGCGTTTTTCTGATTGGTTTTATAGTTAAATATGGACTCATGTAAAGAAGTGGGAACAGTAATATTGAAAATAAAAATTTTCTATAAACCTTAGAGAAATGTGAACAAAAAGAAATACTATGACTGTAACACCTGGGGAGCTGTAGTGGCCCTCTGGGGAACAGTTGGGGTTACCTGGGTGGTCAGCAGCTGAGTGGAGACCATGGATGAGGAGAGGACCTTTGACCTCAGCTGCCTCTCTCTTCTTGTACAACAAGAATGTTGGTCTGGATGATCTCAGTTCCTTATGGTGGTAACAGTTCATGACTCTGTAGATTATGGCTTCCAGAATTTGTTTCTAAATATTGCTTTTATTTTAGAAATTAGTTGTAACCCAGACCCCAAAGCCAAGATTAAAATCAAATAAACTCAGAAAGTCTTGGAGACATAAAATATATCAAGAAGTGGATATTGTTTAGGTGAAAAAGGCCCAGTTTTAATGATTAATTTAAAGAAGTCCAAGAAATAAACACTGATGACTCGGGTGATAGTTTTAATGTTAATATTATGGTGCAACACCACGCCAAGTCCAGAATACAATACAAACCTCAGAAACAAAGGCAGAAATCAAGACAGATGGGTGCCAGCCACACACTGAGTTTTCCTCTTCTTTTCTCCCCAGCTGCCGAGAGCGATGCTGCCGACATTGTCTTCCTCATTGACAGCTCCGACGGTGTGACGTCTGAAGGCATTGCACACATCCGAGACTTTATCATCAGGATTGTCCGAAGGCTCAACGTTGGCCCCAATAAAGTGAGAATTGGGGTTGTGCAGTTCAGCAATGATGTCTTCCCGGAATTCCAACTGAAGACCCATAAGTCCCAGGCCACTGTGCTCGATGCCCTCCGCCGCCTGAGGTTCAAAGGCGGGTCTCCACTGAACACCGGCAGAGCTCTGGAATACGTGGCAAAAAATCTCTTTATCAAGTCTGCTGGGAGCCGGATAGAAGACGGGGTGCCCCAACACCTGGTTCTGTTTCTGGGTGGAAAATCCCAGGATGATGTTTCTGAGTTTTCAAGTGTGATACGCAACTCAGGGATTGTGAGTTTAGGGGTCGGAGACCGAAAAATTGACAGATCGGAGCTGCAGGCTATCACCGGCAACCCCAGACTGGTCTTCACAGTGCGAGAGTTCAGAGATCTCCCCAGTGTAGAAGAGAGGATCATGAACTCATTTGGACCCTCGGGGGTCACACCTGCACCACCGGGAGTGGACATACCCTCCCCCCCTCGGACAGGTATGAACTGTGGAACCCATGACTGTAGAGTATGACATCAATTGTTTTTCAACTGAGAAATGTAAATAGCATTTATTTGAATAATTTTCATCTCATAGGGTTGTTGCTGCAGATAGTATTAGAAAGTAAATACCAGAATAATAAACAGTTGAAATTGTAGAAGGAAACATCCCAGAAAGCATATGGTCACTGATTCTTCCATGAGATTTCCATGAGCTTCCGTGAGGCTAATGTAGCCCCACTGAAAGGTTCTATGAAGGTGCATTGAGGGGTAACCACAGGCTTGTTGGCTCTCAGAATAGGACAACATCATTGAAATTGGCCAATCTATGACCTTCTCTACTCTGATCTTGACCACTTGATATAATTGGGAAATTACCCCAAATGCCACTGATTTTCAGCAGGGTCCCACGAAGCTCTCAGCATACTGGCAGGCCATCCTCCAAAGGCATGGGGTCTGCTTCCCATTTTCCAATTTGTATCTGAAGCCTTTCCTTGCTCTGCCTCTAGCACATGTCCCCTGACTCCTGTCAGACATCATCTTTTGTTTTTGACCAGAGGAAAGTGTTCGATGGTATTTCCTAAAACACCTGAGGCCATGGACCACTGAATCCATAGTAGAGTACCATTTGGTAAGGGATAATGGGGACTCAGTTTCATGAGTTCTTGAGTCCTTTCCTTTTTGTTTCAGTGATTTATCATTTTATCTTCTTGTCTTTAGCATAACATGTTGAGGGCTGTGAATTCAGAAGCCGTAGAGGCATGGGATTGAGCTAAGGTGTTCAATGTGAATGAGTTACAGGAATGTCTTATGCCAATTATTTTAATTTATAGTTTGCTTATTAATGCGTGACTATGGAAACCAAAGTTCTCCTCCTTTTCATTCTGGCCCCTCTTAGATAAAAAGAAAGCAGACATTGTGTTCCTATTGGATGGCTCCATCAACTTCCAGAGGAGCAACTTCCAGGAGGTGCTCCACTTCGTGTCTGAGATCGTGGACACGGTTTATGGACAGGGCGACTCCATCCAGGTGGGGCTGGTCCAGTACAACTCTGACCCCACCGACGAGTTCTTCCTGAAGGACTTCTCCACCAAGCAGCAGATTATCGACGCCATCAACAAGGTGGTCTACAAAGGGGGGAGGCACGCGAACACCAAGGTGGGCATCGAGCACCTGCGGCTGAATCACTTCGTGCCGGAGGCAGGCAGCCGCCTGGATCAGCGGGTCCCTCAGATCGCGTTTGTGATCACCGGTGGGAAGTCCATGGAGGACGCTCAGGAGGCGAGCCTGGCACTCACCCAGAGAGGTGTCAAAGTGTTTGCGGTGGGCCTGGGAAACATCGACTCCGTGGAGGTCGGGAAGATTGCGTCCAACAGCGCCACGGCCTTCCGTGTGGGGAACATACAGGAGCTGTCGGAGTTGAAGGAGCAGGTGTTGGAAACTCTGGACGATGCCATGAATGAGATCTTGTGTCCGGGGGTGACGGATGTTTCCAAAGGTAATCCTTTTCCTGAGCACGTTTCCCATCCAGTCTTGTTGATGTGACTTAGTGACCTAGGTCCCTGGCGCTGGCCTGTGGCTTCCTTAAGCATTGCTCACTTCAGGCATTTCCTCATCTCACTGAGGGTGGGGTCCTAGTGGGCACCTCGCCAGGTCTCGGATGTTCTTCAAAGAGTGGAAGCTTGCCTTTCATGCCCTTATAAGATTTACCTTTCTCCCTATTCTCTAATCCCCCAAATAATTCAGATGGTCCTTGTTTCTGTTTGTAGCCTTATTATATGAATTATGTGAGACCAGAGTATTTGAGTTCTCATGTTCAGGAACTTGGGAGGCATGTAAACAGCATCTATATGTCATGCCAAAATTGATTAATATCATGAAAAGAGCAACAGATTAAAATGGCCTACTGTTCTGGTTCCTAACAGTCAGCACCGGTGTTCCCTGTGAGAGAGGCTGGTCTAATTTCTTCTCAAAGCTCATCCATAGAAGATCTCATTTTGCCCTTGAGCATGACATCTGGCTCATGTCCTGGGGTTGTGCCTGTACTTTGAACTCACCTGTGCAGCCCCTCTCAGAGCTCATTGCCTGCTTTCTCCCTTTATAGCCTGTAATCTGGATGTGATTCTGGGGTTTGATGGTTCAAGAGATCAGAATGTCTTTGTGACTCAGAAAGGCCTTGAGTCTAAGGTGGACATCATCCTGAATAGAATCAGCCAGATGCAAAGACTCAGCTGCAGCGGCGGCCAGATGCCCACCGTGCGGGTGTCTGTGGTGGCCAACACGCCCTCGGGCCCTGTGGAGGCCTTCGACTTTGCCGAGTACCAGCCAGAGCTGTTTGAGAAGTTCCGGAACATGCGCAGCCAGCACCCCTACGTCCTCACTGCGGACACGCTGAAGGCCTATCAGAGCAAGTTCAGGCAGTCCTCGCCCGACAGTGTGAAGGTGAGCAGGGCCCATGTTCAGGTTCTTGTGCCATATTTGGACTTGCCTCGTCAGGAGGAACACCTTGTTGTCCCCTAAACACTCTTCACATTTGATGGGTTGCTCATGCCTGTATTCAACTCATGACATTTCGAAGTGTAATTTCTCCCTTGTTTTTATAATTTTACTTAAGCTCTAAAAAAATCCTCATAATCAGAAATTAAGTTTGAATAACTTTAATTTGTGATTAATTTATATTTATAGTCCTACCCATTAAATAGTTCTGTTCTCTATACATATTTCTCTCCCTGTGTGTATATACATATGTATTTATTATGTGCACATACACACATACACACGATTTCTAGAAATGACATCACATAACTAGGAGAATGAGATAACTGTTCTTATTTTCATCGCTGCTTGTATTTTTGAATAAATCAACCACTGCAATCCCTTCACTTTCCACCTGACTAACTGCACAAGAGCAGAGAGCTACGAACATGGGGTGGTTGGCCCTCAGTTTTCTCAACTGTAAGATGAGGGGTTTGAACTGGCTAAGTTCCCTTACCAGGCTCTGTGATGCTTCTTTTTAATTTCGGCTGGAGTTTGACACCCCCACCCTTTAATTTCAGGTGGTCATTCATTTTACTGATGGGGTGGACGGAGATCTGGCTGATTTACAAAAGGCGTCGGAGGAACTTCGACAAGAAGGTAGATTCCGGGGCTTTCTAAATGGGAAGTGGAGACGTGGGGGAGGCAGACACACTATTCTGCTGGGGAGACAGGAATTGCTTACCGAGTCCTTGGGGCGAGCTCCTCCTTGGCATCTTGGCTCTCAGTTGCCTGCCTGGGGCTATGGGAAGGGGCTACCAAGGATGCCATACATACCACAGACTAAGTCCTAGCACGGGCCCCGCAGGTTCTTAGACTCATTCAGGTGGTGCAACATCTAGAAAGCATGGTGCTATTGCAAAAGAACATGAAGATTTGCTTCATTTAGCCACATCCCATAAACTAGGGATTAATTTTGTAGCAGTTTGCAGTTATCACAGCTCAACAAGACTACAGCATGAAGTAAACACATACTTTAATAGAAAGTAAATAACAGCATACTTTCCAAATTAGGGTGACTGGTTAAGCTGCGGTGCCTATTACCGGATGTAATATTTGTCTGTCCATGACTTTGGAATTTGGTAGCTCTGACTACCAAAAAGTAGATGTCCACACCAGGGGGTTAAGAAGGACTTATAAAGCATACATTATCATAAGAACATTCTGTGTATTGCTCGTTTTTTCCCTGAGCCATGGAGATAAGAACGCTCCGAACTGATTTGGGGGATGTGGTACTTTTAATTTTTTCCACATTATATCTGTGTGAGGTAGGACCAGAGTTTGAGAGTTTATGCATACACTTCATGGTGTCGCTTCCTGTATTTTTATTAACCAGTTGACTTACTGACACATCTGAGACCATTGCTCTGAGGAGTTCCAAGCACTTCAGAGTAGTTGACTAGCTTGATTAAACATGGTTCAGTTACAGGGCAAATTATATACTAAAGTTTTCTTAAAAAAACACCAAAACACCCCAAAAGACGTTGTGGCTCTCAGGGCCTAAGGAAGCCCTTGGAAACACGCCCATCCTTGCAGGTGTCCGAGCCCTGATCTTGGTGGGACTGGAGCGCGTGGCCAACCTGGAGCAGCTGATGCAGCTGGAGTTTGGGCGAGGGTTCACGTACAACAGGCCTCTGAGGCTCAACTTGCTGGACCTGGACTACGAGCTTGCGGAGCAGCTGGTGAGGTTTACGTCTCCACACACACATCAGTGCAGATGCCACAGCGTTTGGCTTCTCAAGACAATGAAGTCAGGGAGATGGGAGAGGGGCTTCTGGGTGGGTGATTTAACCCATTAAATACGCTTGGGACCTGCCTTGTTGCCATAACAAGTATGAGTCCTCGAACTGGAGATACTTGGGAGCTGGAGCGGCCACGAGCTGGGCCCCGGTTGCCCAGGCGTGCGATGTTGCCGCCTTGGCATTTCCTCGGCTCCCTTTCCTGAATGTTTTCATGCCTAATTGTTGAGAAGGCAAAGGGTTGAGATTGCCTGTTCCCAAACAGAGAGTGTCCTCAGGAAGCTTGCACGATGAAACAAGAATGTGCAGGAAAGGAGGATCACTTTTGGGCAGAGAAGTGCTTTGATTGTCGTCCCTTCCAATTTCCTGTGGAGCAAATGAAGGCGCCATTGGGGCTCCTCAGCCTCTCTCAGCTGGAGATTTGGGAGTGTGGGTGGGGCCCCTGGGAGATGTGGGCTGAGTGGTTGACCCTGAGGTCCTTTGGGGGTGGCAGCAGTGGGGCGTGGGACGAATGGACTCTGCCCTCCCTCTCTCTGTCTTCTTCCCAGCACAGGAATTAGGATTTTTGAAAACTGGTGGGAGGACGTTGAGTTAGGGGATGAGTCTGGGATGTGGGAGACAGTGAAAACTAGGAAGCTCATTGTCAGAAGCACATTTGACCTCCATGGGTTTAGTAGATGGGCATGGATTTTGGGTCTGCGCTTCACCATGCGAAGTCCAGGCTTGGGGTGGGAAGGGGCATCCAGGGTGTGTGATGGGCCATAGAGGCACTGGTGACCCAGAGTCGCGTGCTTGTGGCTAGAGGCAGGACTGCCTGTGTCTGCCCACACCAGACTGCCCCCAGGCCTCCTCCAGGCTGGCGCCATAGTCCATGACTCTGACCGTGGTTCTGAGGTAGAGCATATGGATCTTCATTTTGGAACCACCTTCTGACCTGACCATCTGCAATTCCTTTGTTTTGCTCCTTGGAGCTTAAAAATACACAAGTTATACTTGCCATTTGAAACTTGACTATGTAAGTTGGAATCTTCTAGAAATAAGGCCCAGCCTGAGGTGACATTGTGAATAAGGTTTATTCTACTTTGGTTGCTCTTTTGTCTCCTACTAGTAACTTCCCTCCCCCATCTTGATGGTTAAGCCACTAAGCTGGTCTGTGAGTGAATGTTGTGTGGAGGTGCCTGCATTTCACCATGGAATCCACATTAGATCTTGACCTTTAGGGCACATATATGTTTTTTTGGAGGCTTATTAAGACTTGAACTTTTTCGTTACTTTTTGGCAGGACAACATCGCTGAGAAAGCTTGCTGTGGGGTACCCTGCAAATGCTCTGGACAAAGGGGAGACCGAGGACCCATCGGCAGCATCGGGCCAAAGGTGTGGCAGCTTTGTCCTTTTCTTATACCTGAGGCTGGATTTCAGAAGTCCGTCCTGACCTTGGCTAGAGATGGGGAAGGGGAGGGGGGTGGGCCCCAGGTTATAGGACAGAAGATCCGATGAGCAGACTCACTGTGGATGGTCAGCTGGGATGCTCAGCATCTGCCTCAGTTACAGGAAATGGACAGGATTTCTGGGTAGATCAGGAGCCTTAAAGATCCTGCTAGAAAGAATAATTTCATTGAAATAATGCATAGAAAACTGTTAAGTTCAGTGGAGCACCTAAAGTCATGCTGAATTTTAACACTACTCTACTGCGGGGAGGGAGAGGGGGGGATCAGGGAGATGCTTACATATAGAACAGACCCTTTCAAAACCCATGGATTTAACCCAGGAACCGATTTATTTTGTTGTAGGGTATTTCTGGAGAAGATGGCTACCGAGGTTATCCTGGTGACGAGGGTGGACCCGTAAGTGAAGTTGTTTTATTCCTGAAATTGTTATTCCCTCCTTGTCCTTTGTTGGGGTTGGATTTCAGTGTTCACAATCTGTTTGGTTATCCCACTGAGAAGACATTAATTTATGACTTCCTCAGCATCTTTACACAGATTTCTACGTGATGGAAATAGTGTGATGCCCCAAGTGTGACAGGAGTGGCTACGGAATGCGGCTTCCACTCCTTCCGTTCCTCAGGGCAGGGTTAGTGCCTCGGAGGCAGAGGGCCACTGTTTCCGGCATATTCAGTGTCTGCTAAGCTCCGATACTCAAGCAGAGATGGGAATGGGTGGGAGCGGGGGACAGGAGAACCCTGATCAGGCTATAATTGGGGTGATGCCCTTTAGGGGAAGTCTTCCAGAGAAGGTTTGGATGGTCCATAGTCTCAGGGCCCAGTTGAGGATCTACAGAGCCTTTGGGAAACGGTACCAGGGACAGACATGGTCTGAGAGGCTTTGAGACCCTGGAAGAAGGCCCAGCCCTGGAAGTAAAGGGCCCCACAGGGAGCAGGTGAGGTCATGGGGTCTCAGATCCCAGTGCCAGCGTCAGGGCTGGGAACAGCCTCATTGGAGAGCCAGGAGCCAGGGCCACACAGAAGGGTGGTTGGACCAAGCATTTCTAAGGGGGCCCAGGTCCCACCCAGAACTGGTGCCTGGCGGCCCCCTTCCTCCAGGGAAGCTGTGCACCGGGCCTGGGGGACAGGGATGCTGGGGTCCCTCAGCTCAGGCAGCATTCCTGGCAGCAAATCTGCTTCGAAGGCAGAGCTTTCACCGTGCTGTGGATCCAGTGGAGACGTAATGACCAGAAACCTATGTCTCCCCTGACAGGGCGAACGTGGGCCTCCTGGTGTGAATGGCACTCAAGGTTTCCAGGGCTGCCCCGGCCAGAGAGGAATAAAGGTACAGTGTGTGTGTATGTGTGTGTATAGTGGGCGGGGGGACACGTGTGGGGACCACAGCATCAGCCCATCTGGGAAGGGAAGGGTCAGCAGCATGTGCAGAAGTGGACAGTTTCTCCAAGTGCCTGGGGGAGGATGGGGCTTGGGTCTCTCTGCTCTCAGCATCCAGCTGCTGGGGCCTGTCCTGGGAAGGCAGCCCATAGTCTGGTGGGTTCAGAGCGCAGGCTGCACTGGGAAGGGAGCCTGGGAATGCAGAAATAGTTTCCTATGGAAACAGGCAGCCGCCAGGAAACCATCACGAGGACAGACAGGACGTGGGCCAGGGCGGGGAGAAGGCCAGTGCCCGTGGCTTCAGCCCCAGTAGAAGCCAAGGAGATAGGGCAGCAAAAGAAAGGGAGAGACCACTGCACTTGCCGGTCCTTTGCATGAAATACTTGGATTCAAGGGCTGATGAACTTTCTCCTTCATTTGCTGAAGTTTGAGAGCCGGTGGTGAAGGGAAGGCCACCAGACTGCAAAGTCACAGAGGGGCCTTGGGGCCCGGTCCCTGGCTCTCAGGGACCACCCTCCTGGCCAGGGAGCCAAACTACCCAGTGCCCAGGTCCAGGAAAATTAGTTTTATGACCTCCATGCGATGGTGAGAGGACAACCCAAACAAATCAATCTCCAATATTAAATTTTCAGCCAAGATGGCCTTCACTGGGGTTGGGGCAGCGCTATCCTGTGGCTCAGGGACCAGCCTCCAAAAGGAGCTAATGTGTCCTCTTTCCCTTACTTTCCAGGGCTCTCGAGGATTCCCAGGAGAGAAGGTACTCAGCTTGTTTTCCTTTTTCTATTGAAAACTTTCCCAGCGTTTCTCATTTCTTCTTTGTCTGAAAGCCATCTACACTCACCTGTGTGTCTTGTCCCCTCGCAGGGTGAATTGGGGGAAATTGGACTGGATGGTCTCAACGGGGAAGATGTAAGTGACTTTGTGCTCTAAGTCCTAGCAGCTTTGGTCCTGAAGATTCCAGGGACTGTACTCAGCCTCTGGGAGCCGCTGTGCCAGGAATGACGTGTTGTCGTTGTCTTTGGCAGGGAGACAAAGGCGTGCCTGGTTCTTCCGGAGAGAAAGGGAATCCCGGGAGAAGGGTAGGTGCATTTCCACTGCTGCTGGGACGGAGGAACTGTCAACATGTCACTGAGGGACTAGGTCTCTCACTGATGTATGTTAAGACCACTTCCTCTGAGACCTCCCCTGACCTCCTCTGGGCTGCATCCCTCTGTCCCTGGCAGCTGTGACAGATTACATTATATTGTCTTGTTTGGAGACTATCTCACAGGGCAGGGACTGAGTTTGTTTTGTTGTAAATAAATCCCAGTGTCTGCACAGAGAGGATCCCTAATAAATATTTGCGGATTACCTGAACAAATTGTAAATATTTGGAAGTCATTTTACCTTCATGGCCAATGAGAAAATGCTTGACATTGGTCTATTTAGATTTGTGAGTTGAAGAATGGGATTTTAAGAATGAGACAAAAATGTGTAGTTCTATTTAATGGTTAGGCTCCACATGTGTTTTTTGTTAGGGTGACAAAGGACCTAAAGGGGACAGAGGAGAACGAGGAGACGCTGGAATTCGAGGGGACCCGGTAAGAATTCCTCATGGACAATTTGAGACCCGAGTCTGGGGAAGAGGGCTGTGGGAACAGAGGGCTGAAAGGGGGAATTTTACTTTTGATTCTGCTTTAAAACTTGTTGATAAAAGATGTGGTTTGTCCTTTCCCCTAACTTTGGGGTTGCTGGGGACGTGTTTGCTGTGTGGCTGTGGAGAGAAGTGTTTGCAAGGCCTGTCCTGGGAAGACATGAGGATTTCCCTAAAATGCGGTCTCAGGACTCTTAATCCAGCTGGACCGGGTGGTCAGGAAAAACATGAGTGAGGACATGAATACAAGGCTCTGTACCAGTCCCACTGGACAGATCCCATTCAGACAGCATCTATCCCACCCTCCCTGGCCCTGACTGTGCGTCGGCCAATCATTCTTAGCCCCAGGGAGGACGGTGCCCCGGGCCCTCTTGCCTTGTCCTGTCTAGGAGGATAGAAGCCTGGCTCAGGGATGGTCATTTGCTTGCACTTACAGAATCAAAGACGAGAAAAGCTACAAACACCTTTCTTTTCCTAAAGCAAACTTAGGGTGTCTTTTCCTGCCCATGAGGCTCATTCCCTGACCTGTGTTGTTTTCAGGGTGACTCAGGACGGGACAGCCAGCAGAGAGGACCCAAAGGAGAAACCGGAGACATTGGGCCCATGGTACGATGCTCTACGTTCCTCGCCTCCCTGTGCTGAGGGCCAAGACACAAAACCCACGTGGGCCCGTCCCCAGCCTAGAGGCCATGGAAGTGGCCTTTCAGGCTGTAGACCTAAGAGGTCGGGAACAGAGGGTCCCCGAAGCCCATGTGCATCCCTGTGAAGGAAGTCTCCGCCGGGGAATGGAGCAACCCTTCCAAGGGGCCCTCCAACCCCCGGGTGTTCACAGAAAGCGCTTGTCAAGCCAGAGGCTTGTGCTGTGGGAATGCGCCTGAGCATGATGCACCCACAAGGTTATTTGGGTGACCCCCTCTGTGTATCAGTCCCATCTCCCGTGGTGTCTTGGGCAATATTGCCGCATTAGATGCTCTTCTCTGCAGAGGAGAATCTCACACGTTTTCTCTCCCACACCAGGGCCTCCCTGGGAGAGACGGCGTGCCTGGAAGGCCTGGCGATCCCGGCAAGGACGTGAGTGCCTCTGAGGGCTGTGGGCTCCCTGATATTAGGGTGCCACCTAGATCCTAAACCCCCAAACCCTGCCTGGGGCAGAGCTACTCAGCTACTTCTTATTAAGAAATTTCTGAAACTATTGTCACCCAAATCGTGCTGCTTAGAGAAATCTCCCATTCTTATCTTTTGTTCTATGCTCCGTCTCTTCTCCCTCCCCCAGACCTGCTTCCTTCCCATCCCAGAAAACACACTGAACAGACGCTTTAAAAATATTATCTTTACTGCTCTAGGAAATTTGGCCAGATTTTATCCCACTAAATATTTAAAAGATCCAAATGAAGCATGAATCTGGGAGGAGTGAGGGAATGAGGGCAGGAAGGCTGACGGAGTCATATGCTTGTTGGTTTTATAACTGTTTGTGTGTGATGGTGTGTATGATGGTGTGTGTGATGGTGTGTGTGTGTGTTTGTGTGTTCTGCTGGAACCCAAGCAATGAAATTAGACTCTGTTTTCTAGAGAATTGCATCTCACAGTGGCTTTTAAAAATACATATATTTTATTGATTTCAGAGAGGAAGGGAGAGGGAGAAATAGAAACGTCAATAATGAGAGAGAATCATTGATCAGCTACCTCCTGCATGCACCACATTGGGGAGGGAGCCTGAAACCTGGGCATGTGCCTGATTGGGAATTGAACTGTGTGACCTCCTGGTTCGTAGGTTGATGCTCAATCACTGAACCACACTGGCCAGGCTCTCAGTGGCTTCTTAAGACACATCAGAAATATGAGCTGCAGCAGCTCACCGCATGCCTAATCTTTGTTCTTGTTGATGAGTTCATACCTAAAGCCAAAGGGACACAAAGTAGTTGGAAACTTCTAGGGCCCAGAGGTACTCAGAGCCTGAGGTGGGAGGAGATGGTCCCTGTATGCGGAAGAGTGCTTCGAATTTGTAATCCTCAGGGGCCAGTTCAGGACGCTGGTGGATGCCCAGCCATGTCTCTGCTCAGAGACTGGCTGGGGCTATGCAGCTGGTTCCCGGTGGTAACGATGTTTTAAGGGCTGAACCGTGGGACGATTGGGGAGAGCATGTGACATGAGGGCTTTCAGAAGAAATGACTCTACATCCATAGTCAGATGACATGCTGTGGGCATAATTTCGTTTTTAAAATTCAGAAGAAGACTTAATATTTGAAAATGCTTTCTTAATAGTTCTGAGTATTATTTTTGAATAATGCTGCTGAGCTATATAATGAAAAAGCAACGGGGAGCCACCCAATTGTTATAATGTGCCATGTACCTGTTTGTGAGGAGGGCCAAATCTGGTTTTCGTGACAGACAGTCATGCATGCAATTCGTTTTCATTCTGTGCACAGGTGACACTTGGGTTTGGATTCAATACAGTCAAGGGCTCTTGTGGACTCAGTTGCCTCCTTAGCATCAGGATGAGGCCCAGAGGTGTGGCCTCGTCCTTCCCTGGGACCTCACTGTGTCAGGCCCAGGTCCAGACAAAGCGCATCCTTCTGTGGGGCTACCTCGCTCCTCACACGGCCCCTTAGGGCTTCTACAGGCTGCCTCTGGCCTGAGCAATGAGTCATTGAGCACTAGTGGCCTCTGGACATACTCTAGGCTGTCCCCTTTGGGAGGGGCCAGCCAGATTGCTATCCTGGAGGATTGACCTGGTCCCACCCCTCCCCGACTTGTCCATATGTTGTCCATGGAAAGAGGCCCAAGTCTTCCATTAAAGAAGCTGCCACAACAGTGATTAATAGCAAAAGCTGTTGTCCCAGAAGATCCCAGGCTGGTCTGTTGGGAGTGGAGACTGTGGTCTTTGGGTGATACAGCAATCGGTCAAGCCCAGTAACCGCTGGTTGTTACAGTCTCCAGAACACAACTCCTAACCTTGCAAAGATTTATCCAGGACGTTCCCATGTTCCCATCCCAAACCTCCCCACCACAGAGGAAGTAATCACAATGGGGGAATTAGCAGATAACTTACTCAGCGAGCCCACATCTATTTGGACTGAGGGTCACCCCTAGAGCATAGATGCAGATGTTGCCAAGACATGAGCCCAAACTAAGCACCCCTGGGCTCACAGGTTCACGCATGTGCCCTTGGCTGCTCACCTACCAGAGGATCTGTTATACTTGGCCAGCAGGGCGTGGAGAGTCTGGGACTCCCTTCCATGATAATTAACGTATTATGATGACTTCTCCCGACAGTCAGAAAAAATGGTAGAAAAATAGACAGCTTGACATTCCCCTTTCACATTCCTTATTTGAAATTGGCTGAGACTACGCAGCCAGGAGTCATTATTTTGCTTGGCAGGTCTGAAGTAATTCTCAAAACTTCCACTTGGGTGACTAACAGGGCAGCGTGGAGGCAAAGCTTGACTGAGATGAGGCAGGAAGGAGTTTCCTTGGGGCTGACAGGGCCTGGCACACAGTGGGTGGCAGATGAATGTGTGGGTTAAGTCGGGCAAAGTCTGGGCTTGGTCCCGTCTCCCCTAATGGTGTGTGTGACTTCTCCTGCAGGGCGGCTATGGCCGAAGGGGACCGGCAGGAGCTAAGGTAAGCCTCGGAGCTGGCGCCTCTTCTCTGTCAGCACAACGTAACTCACCATGTGCTCTAATGGACTGTCCTCCTGTCCACCTCCCACCCACCAGCTAAAACTTCCTCTGTCCTTCGCCATCAAGGCTTGTAGCTCAATCAGCAGCTACCACCTTTTCCTAGCTCCTTAAATTTGGCCTCTTCTAATGAACTTGTGACAATGATTGACAGTGGGGGCACGGTCGGGGGGGGGGCGATGAAGGGAAAAAGACAGATGGAGGAGGAAGTTCCTGGGCATCTCGTTCACAACATGCCCACTTATCCAGTCATTAGCTTTGAAGTCGCTCGTAGAGTTGGGATTATGGCCCTGTTCCCTCACCCAGATGGGACTTTGGAACAGAGAGCTGACATTGGTATAAACTATCCTGACCCCACCCTGCAACTTCTCTTTCTTCTTTCAAGGGCAACAGGGGTGGTCCAGGCCAGCCGGGCTCTGCAGGAGAGCAGGGGACCAGAGGTGCACAGGTTGGTACCCAGGGAGATTGCATGCCCTTTGCTATTTCCCCAGATGCTCTTGTATTTTTTTAAAAATCAAGGTGAAAATTTTACAAAATTGAACACAAAATTCATCATTTACAGTGAACAATTCAGGGGGGTTTAGTACATTCACAATGTTGTACAAGCATCACCTCTGGTCTAGTTTCAAAGCATTTTCATCACCCCCAAAGGAGACCCTCATAGTACCCGTTACGTAGTCACCCCTCGTCTCCCCTCATCTCCCCATCCCCAGCTCAGGTTTCTTTTCTGTCTCTATGAATTTGCCTATTCTTGACATCTCATGTACATGGAATCAGCTTCTCTCACTGAGCATAATGTTTTTTAGGTTCTCCATGTTATAGAATGGGACAGGGCTTCACTCCTTTTCATGGCCGAGTAATATTCCACTGCATGGATAGACCACAGCTTACTTCTCTGTGCATTGGTTGATGGACATGGGTAGTTTCCACCTTTTGGAGACTGTGAATATTGCTGCCGTGAACATCGTGTACACATTTGTGTTTTTTAAAACTAGCTTCCCCATTCTTGTTCTGGGCTGGGGCTGCTATTCCTCCAGTGGAGATAAAGTGTAATCTCTGGGGACCTCGCTGGCAGTGGGAGTGAGGCTCTGGGCTCTGTGGAAAGTGCAGAGGTCATCTGAGCTTCCTCCTGGAGTGTCTCCTCAACACAGCACTGACCTTGGCCCTTTCCTCTTTCAGGGTCCAGCTGGTCCCACCGGCCCTCCAGGCCTGATCGGAGAACAAGGCATTCCTGGCCCTCGGGTAAGTGCATCTCAGCTCACCCCTCTGTGTGGCTAAGTGGACCACGCGGGGCCCGCGCAGGCTGGGGTTGCGTGGGGGGTATTGCTGAGGGCAGACCTTCCTTTTTGTCTGACTCTTTGGTGACACTGACCCTGGGTTGACCTCAGTCCTCACAGCCAGTGTATGTGCGGAAGGAAGAACCCTGTTTCCTTGGTGCCCCAGGCGCGTCTAGGCCCCAATGCTGCTCCTTCCCAACATGGGCCAGCTGGGCTCAGCGCGGCAGGATGTGCCTGTCCCCGAGGTCTCAGCGTGAAACGGCATAAATGTAACCCAGTCCACCGAAATGCTCAGATTATGACAAATGGTTTCATAATCGCCTCTGGAGATTGGCTCTGAGGTTCGCTCTTTTGTGGATGGAATTCTCCATCCTCCAGTTCAGCACAGAAGATGTTCCTTAAATCTGCTGTGACTGCAGAATTCAACATCTCAGCTGTTAGTGATGATGGGCGGACATGTGGCTACAGCCGAGCTGGGACCAGGTGTCCTACACACCTGCTGTCCCTGGTGTGCGATAGGATACTGTGGGAGCCACCCTCCCATCTGTTGCAGAAAAGAGCAGTGACTGAAAGCTGGCAACGCACCGGCCTGCTGCTCCCTAAGGGCACAGATGTGCTTTGCCTCCCCGTGGAAGCAGGAACTCGGCGAGAGCCGTTGTGTCCTTACGCCTCCCAACTTCGAAACCTGATATTTACCTATTTTTAAAGCCGTTAGTTTTTTTTGCCAATATTTATTTTAGCTCTTATTAATCAAGAATCTGAGACGGAATATGGATGAGGCAGAGCTCTTGCAATAATTACTGATAACGGAGAGCTGGTTTCTGCCATATTCGTGGGGTCATTCCTGTGCTCACTAGGCTTGCCACATGCAGGACACCGATTCATTCCTTCACTCAACGGATAAGGGCGCACAGGTCTCCACACCTGTATAACCACAGGCAGGACAAAAGACACATCAAATCTGGGTGCTTGTCCTCCCGTCAGGGACATGGGATATGGATGTACGTGGGAAACTGCACCGTTGTGCAAACTGGCCTAGGGTCACACTAACACTGTGAGTTGCACAAGCCATGTGTGTTTGCAGTTGTGTCTCCAGCACCGTGGGTGGCACTAAGTACTGGGGCTCTGACCCCCGGGGACTGGGGGAGAGGCGGGATTCAGACCCTTAGGCTTGGAAGGCGAATTTTCACTGACACTCCTCTTCTCCCACTGCAGGGGAGCGGAGGGACCGCAGGCCCTCCGGGAGAACGTGGCAGAACCGGGCCGCTGGGAAGAAAGGTTTGTCTGGACAAAGGTGGAGCTGGTTTCTGGAGGTCAGGCCCAGCCAGCCCCCCAGGCAGCCTCTCCCTCGTTTGCCAGCCTGTCTACCTGCTTCATTTGCACATCCCTTCGCCTCCCCTCTGGTCTTTCCCACCCAGCCTCCCTGTTGAGAGCCGCTTGACCACCAGGGAACACATGGCTCATGTTCAGTGGGTTGGCTTTCTAGTAGCCGGGACTTGCCAACAGCTGTAGTTGTCTGATCTGCTCCTATGAACCATGGCCACAGTTCAGCATCTCGGGGCAATCAAAACGGGTGTGTGTGTGTTGGGGGGCAGGGCAGGGGGGGGGGTTGCGGCACATAGCACAGCACCAGACTTGCTGAACACACTTTGTTTGAATATTAGTGGTCCACACTGCTGCTCTGCTGACCACGTTGAGCTTATCTAAGAGCCCTGACTATCTGAGAACCTCCTTTCTACAAACCTTGAGAAAAACCACAATTTAACATAACCAGTCTGAAAGGACAGCATTTTCTCAGCAAAAGAAATGTGTTCCTGGGAGTCCAGAATTATTTTTTTCTGCCTCTTGTTGGTGTTGGGTTTCCCTGTATCATCTTCTCCTCCTCCTCCTCCTCCTTCTTCTTCTTTCTCTCTCTCTCTCTCTCTCTCTCTCTCTCTCTCCCTGTCAGCATGTCCCCATGCCATGTTTATGAAGAGGCCACACACCTACCTCCCCGATTCTTCTCCAGGAGTCGACTCATGAACGTTGTCACTGAAGAGATCATTTTTATCAAAATTCAAAAGTTGAAGTTGGCAGTAGCATCACCTAGAACGATAGGGCTGGACTCTCATTTCAAATGGGCCTGGGCCCTCAGGTGTCTCAGCTTTCTCTCTTGTGTGCAGGGCGAGCCCGGAGATCCAGGACCAAAGGGAGGAATCGGGAACCGGGGTCCCCGTGGGGAGACGGTAAGATCAATATACGCTGTTGTCGCTAACTCTTTGCTGAAATGCCCAGGAAGCGGGAGGTGGGGCTTGTGCCAGGCTAGCCTTTGCCAATGCAAATTAGTTTCTTTCCAAACAGAGGTAACTCAGTAGTTGCTTCTCTTGTCATTGGGGATGTGATTGAAAATAGTGAAACCTGCTGCTTATAACCAGCAAATAAATGTCAAATAAGGTTTGACCGCCTCATCTTCGGGCTTATGAATGCTTTGTGAGCACTTCCACATGGAGCTTTTCTGCAAAGAAATACACGTCCTTGGGTTCAAATGGAATTGGGTTTGATAAGGTCTCAAGCCAGCTTGAAACAGTTCCCTTTGAATGAGACATCCCAGGAATAGAAATCGCTACCTTGATAACGCATTTAAAAATTGTTATTTAAAATGATCTTGTAGGATATATTTCTATGCAAGAAAAAGAAATCTGCAGAATGTTGGTAATTTTTCCTAAAATAAGCCAGTATACATAAAAACCAGAGGAACTGACCAGGTTGATCTGTCTTATGATCCCTAAAGCTTTAAAATATTTTCCTTGTGAATGTAACTTCTCTACAGTGAACTGAAGTTTAAAAAAATCCATTTCCATTACTCTTAGTTTCAGAAGCAGAGGGAAAAAAGTCAAACTTAAAATCCATTCAAACTATCAAAGAAAATCTCTTTCTGATTCTGTTTCTATAAATTTGAGGGCAATGGCTCTTCCACTGTTGATGTCCATTTGAAACTGTAAATTAATTAGCAAGTTCCACGCATGTTTTAGAGATATTGATGCATGTTTCATATAACTTCTGATTGAAGTAATTGTGTGCAGTCCTAAAAGCCACTATGAGAAGGTGACAGGGACAGATGTGAGAGTCCGGGAGGAGGTGTTCGGAAAGAAGATAGTCTAGTGCCGTGGTCGGCAAACTGCGGCTCGTGAGCCACATGCGGCTCTTTGGCCCCTTCAGTGTGGCTCTTCCACAAAATACCATGTGCGGGCGCACACGGACAGTGCGATTGAAACTTCATGGCCCATGCGCGGAAGTAGGTATTTTGTGGAAGAGCCACACTGAAGGGGCCAAAGAGCCACATGTGTCTTGCGAGCCGTGGTTTGCCCAGCCGCAGTTTGCCGACCACTGGTCTAGTGGGATGATCTATGCAGGGGAGGGACACAGGGCGGGGGGAAAAGGTCTGAGCACAGACCACTCAGGAGGGTATGGGAGAGTCAGTCCCGTGTTTTTGCTTTGAAGTCGAATTAAAGATTCATAGATACACAGAGTCAAGGTGACCTTCAAGAGTCCTTTTAACTCTAAGATTCCTAGGTTCAATGAGTCTTTGATTCCACCTGCAAGCAGTATCTTTACCAACAACCATAGTGGATCTGTAAATAGGTGGGCCCACCAGTACCATTTGCCACAGGAGTGCTTTAAGCCCACCCTCTTACAGATAAGGCCTTGTTCACACCTGGAAGATGGTGTAGGAACAGGAACAATGCCTTAAGCTATACCTCAATCTGGGAACTTTTCAGGGACTCAAGGACCCTGCTCAGGGCTTTAGACAGAGGTGGGTATGGCATGCCCAACATGGTAACCTGCAGTAATGCTGTCTTTCCACAATTAGGGAGATGATGGTCGAGATGGGATTGGCAGTGAAGGACGCAAAGGCAAAAAGGTATATACGTCCGACATATTGTATTTTTACAGAACCCTTTCTCAAAATTTTATTGTGATATAGTGAATTTTTTCTCTTGATGACTCTATAAATATATGTATTTTTTTCTTCTCAGGAATAATTTATTTTAGATAAATTTAAATTGAGACCAAATATTGAGTCGTTTATTTATCTTTTATAGGGAGAAAGAGGATTTCCTGGCTACCCAGGTCCAAAGGTAAATATTCCCCTGGTGGTTACACATTGCCATGGTTTTAGGATGCGTCTAGTGTGTCCATGGGCGGCAAAGCAGAACATCTTGGTTCTAGTCTTGGGTCAGCCACTTACGGACTGAGTGACCTTGGGAAGGACCACTCTCTAAGTCCCTCATCTGTCCAATGGAGATGACAGTATGCACTTGTCATGGTACTCCTGAGGATTAAATGAAAATGCAATAAAATACTTTGTAGACCTTAAAATGATGTATCTTCATGATGTTATTATTACTGATTCAACAAGCTAAGGCTAAACCTGCAAGACACACATGCACTAGTAACCCAGTGGGAAAGTAACCAAAGTCAGCCATTTGGCTGCTCCGGGAAGTGTGGTCCAGATGCCCCAGGAACCCTCGGCTACACCTTCCATTCTAGAGCTAATGTACCGCCTCCTGGCTCTCTTCTCAGGGTACCCCCGGCGACCCAGGAACAGGGGGAGCACCAGGACCCAAAGGCATCAGAGGTCGAAGGGTAAGTTTGCCTGGACCGTGGCTGCCACAGGAATGAGAATGTGTGGGAGGCTGGCCCAAACCTGACGCCTCCACCACTTCTGAGAAAGTTCTCCTTTGTCACCTGCAACCTGGCCAGTGATAGCATGGGGTGGGAGCAAAGGAATCCTAAGCCAAAGGCCCATGTTTTCAGGACCACCTGTGGCTATGGCTGTGTTTTCCCCCTTCTGGGGAGACCCCGAGAGCCCCTTCTTGTAACACATTTCAAGGGTCACAAGTCCATGGTTCTCTCCCTGCATGGCACCAGGGGGACTCAGGTGTCAAAACGAGTAATGTCAGAGTCCATGTGCCCACATTTGGTCTTATCCACCAGATGGGGAAGCAACAGGGTGTCAGGGGGTGCGTGCTGTGTTTATGCGGGCCCCAGGCTCAGAGGCAAGCCAGGCTAGGACCCTGTGCTCCCGCCTCCCATCATGATAGAACTCCTCTTCCTTAAGCTGCGTTTGGTTCGGCATTCCTCTCTTCAGGGGATGTTTACTCACCCCCTTAAAATTGCACTGTGTCTTGAATGAACAAATTGTGGCCTAGATACAGGTAAAAGTTTCTAATAGTTATTTTTAGCCTAAAATGTAATTAAACTCACCATAATTGTCCTGTTCATTTGCTCAGTGAATACAGTCAAATTAGATCAGTTACTGCTTAAATGAAGGTGGGGTTTGTAAACATTAAATTGGTTGTCTGCACCAACAGCGACCTAATTAATTATCAGCTACTGATTTCTTGTGCATTCCTGGGCAGCCTCATTCATGGTTCATAGGGAAGCACCTGCCTTCCCTAACCTCCCAGAGTGCACAGTTGTGAGAGATGCACATGAGTTTTGTGAGAGTCTCTTGTCCTTACATTTGAATCTTGGAGACACAGGAATCCTGAAAATGAGAGCTTCCCTGTGGTGATGGGGGGCGTCGGGTTAGATCATCTTCACCCCCCTTTCCAACGGTGGGAGCTGCGAATGTTCCTTCCTTTGCCACAGCTGAATGGTGCTTGTCTGCCCCTTGCAGGGAAATTCAGGGCCTCCAGGGACAGTGGGACAGAAGGGAGACCCTGGCTACCCGGGACCATCTGTAAGTACCTGCCGGTTCCCATGAAGCTGCCCGTGGGGTGGATGCCTTGTGTGTGGTCCCTGAAAACTTTCCACTATCTCCTTCTCACAAAGACGATGTGCTGCATCTTTGTTGTTATTGTTGTTTCCTTTTAACCACTTCCCATCTGACACCACAATGAGGAAAAGAGCTCTTGAGCACGTGGCACTCTGCAATCCAGGGCCTACTTGCGGTTTGCCTCTACGATTCCCTGGTGTAGTTTCCTTGTCTGAGGCTTGTGTAGGGAACAAAAGAAAGAACACACCATTTTAGCTCTTGATTGCAGCTTGTGGGAGGACATAATTATGTCAGACCTTGATTTAGGGAATACTTCCTTTGGTCTGTAAAACCCCCAAGTGAGCTACCGATTCAGCAGTTGGAACCCGTTTGTCACCTGGCCGCCTGGAGCCAGGAGGTGTCCCTCTGTGGCCCCTCCATAAAATCTCTTCATTACCAATCTCCTTGTTTCCTTCCTTGAATTCCCCCTCTCCTGTCTCCTTACATTGACATTGATGAAGTTCAAAGAAGAATGAACCAATAACTCAGGAATGGAAAGTCACTCCTAGAAGAAGGTTAAGGGATTACCCTGGGTGAACCCAGGAGAAGAAGGTTGAGTTGGGTGTTCAGTGAATAAAGCATTCAATGGGAGATCAATATGCCAGTTACTGTGGGGACGAGCCGGTAGGAACAGCCTCTTGGAGAGATGCCCAAGTGGCCCACGAGGCGACTGCTTGGCCATCAGGGGGACACATGCTGGGACGTGATGACGAGGGCAGCAGAGGGTCCCTGCCTGAGTGGAATCAGCAGGTGCTTTAGACCTGGAGTGATGGGCAGGTAGGAGGCTCCCCACTGTCCTCCTATGGACAGGGTGGACTGGGCTAGCAGGTGGAAAGAAGCCCTTCTCTCAGAGAGATGGTGGACTCAAGCTCATATGTGTTGTCTATGTGAATTTGTGGAGCTACTCCCTTCACCAGGGGGACACTCTTTGTCCGCCTAGTCTTCTCCCCTTTGTCCTTTGAGCCGTGAAGTCTAGTGTACAGGGAGTCTGAGAATGAGCCAGGTCCCACCTCTGCTTCCTCTGTCATGTTTCTGTGAATCGAAGACTGTTCCCTTCATCCTACGTCCCCCATGTCAGCCTGTCCTTCCTTGTTTTTCAGGGTCACAAAGGCAACAGAGGCGACTCGATCGATGTAAGTTGCATGCATGCAGCACAAGTCATTGTCTGTAAGTCTTTTGTCTGCTGTCCTTACACCTTCTTTTCTTCCTTTTAAAGCAATGTGCCCTCGTTCAGAGCATCAAAGATAAATGTCGTAAGTACATGGTTTCCGGCTGTCAGGGGCACGCTTTTATTTTGACATAATGAAGTTCTCATACGGTGGAGTGACTTTCCCTCTCTCTGTTCCTTTGTAGCTTGCTGCTATGGTAAGTTCATTTCAGTGGTGTGACTTCCTTCGAGGAAAGAAGACCCCTCTTCCAGTAAGTAAAGTTTGTCTTTGAAACCCCTCCCCCTTTCCAGGGCCCCTGGAGTGCCCCGTGTTCCCCACGGAACTGGCCTTTGCTTTGGACACCTCTGAGGGGGTCACCCAAGATACCTTTAGCCGAATGAGGGACGTGCTCTTGAAAATCGTGGGCGACTTGACCATTGCCGAGAGCAACTGCCCAAGGGGGGCCCGCGTGGCGGTGGTCACCTATAACAACGAGGTGACCACGGAGATCCGGTTTGCCGACTCCAAGAAGAAGTCCGTCCTCCTGGACAGGATCAAGAACCTTCAGGTGGCTCTGACGTCCAAGCAGCAGAGCCTGGAGACTGCCATGTCCTTTGTGGCCAGAAACACGTTCAAGCGAGTGAGGAATGGATTCCTGATGAGGAAAGTGGCTGTTTTCTTCAGCAATAAGCCCACGAGGGCATCCCCACAGCTCAGGGAGGCTGTGCTGAAGCTGTCGGATGCCGGGATCACGCCCTTGTTCCTCACCAGCCAGGAGGACCGGCAGCTGATCAACGCCCTGCAGGTCTGTGCCCGGCTGCTCTGTGACACCTCCTGGTGTCCTTCTTGGGTTCTGGGAAGGTTCTCAGGCATGGCCTCCCCCCCCCCCAATGGTGTATCCATGACCCACAGTTTCTAGAAGGTCCTGGAGGACACTGATATGCTGAGAACTTCTCTAGTCGGGTTTCCAGGACAGCATCTGGCTCCGTCACCAGGTCCTAGGCTCCCTCCTCATGTGTTGGAGGGAAATCTCCCAGGGTGACCCTGGAGGTCTTCCATTTCCTAGTGAGGTCCCCAGACATTGGTGAGTCCAGCTCCCCAGGGTGTACCGCTGCTCAAACCATTCTTCAGCTGGGCTGGCACCCAAGGATCCGCTTGTGACATGGAAACGGGCAACCTTGTCATTTGCTTCAATAACTTGTTTGTTACACTTAATCAATGATTATTTTCTCATTGTAAATTCTGGGCTTCTTGTTCAAGGGGGTGGATGGCGGGCACGAAGGGAGAGCTGGACCAGGAGTGAGGAGGCCCTGGCTCTGTTATCAGTCTACTCAGCACCTCGCTTTAGGTCTCTTACAGTAACGTGGTCACGTCATTTCACCTCTCCATGGCTTAGATTACTTACCTGTAGAAGCTGAGGCACGTTGAGACGGGCTCCAAGATTTGTACTTTCAACCTGGACAGTCTATGGTTTTCTCATTGCCTGTGTCAGCGAGAGGCAGCTGGGTCATTGCCAACATTTCTCAAGGTTTATTCTCCAAACCGCAGGCCAGTTGGGGCACAGAGCACTGGGCGTGGGATCCTGCATGGGCCACCAGCCATGTGCTCTTGTAAGGGGCGTGCTGTGTGGGCCGAGGGACCCAGAACCACACATGTGTTTAACAACATAGTTTCAGCAAGTTCGAAAAATGAATTATTCATTAATTGAACTTAATTATTCATTAAATAAACAACTAGTGATGGTGTGCTGTGGTGGGCGGGAATTGTGAATCCTCTGGAAATGATTTAATCACTGCCTTGTCATTAAATCCCTTTTGAGACCTGGGAGAGAGATGAAGCAACAAAGCTAGTGCTTCCCAGTTATTATTATTGCAGAAAGTGATGATATGATTTAAGGCCCCCTATTCGATAGAGGCTAGACCAGGCATTTTACACACATTACCAAACTTAATCCCTCAAATAATTCTGTTGAGAATTTACTGTCATCCCATTTTATAGCCAAGGAAACTGAACCCCGGAGAGGCTAAATAATCTTGCTTCAGGTTCAGCAGAAAGTGCAGGAGTGGAATTCAAACTCCAGCTCATTTCAGCAGAAGAAAACCTGTGTTTTTCTACTAAACGCAGTGACTCTTCTAACCTCCCCTCTAAAACAGTGAAAAGATACTGAGCCTCTGGGAAGTTTGTTTTATTGATGTGACTCTAATTTATTGTTCAGCTATATTTTGCAATAGTTACTGATTTTGAACATTCCTACTGAGTGTTTCCTTTTTTTTTTTTTTTTTTTTTTTTACCAGATCAATAACACGGCTGTGGGGCACGCACTGGTCCTGCCCGCCAGGAGGGACCTCACGGACTTCCTGAAGAACGTCTTGACTTGTCACATTTGCTTGGGTAAGGTGCTTCTCCAACGGGCACATCTGTCCAGTTGCAACTGCAGAACATACACTCCATGGAGGGACATTTGAGCACATCACTGTCATCCGGGTAAAGGGCTGGAGTTAAGTGAAGATTCATGGAGCCTGTTACTTACCATGTAGACACTACATGGTAGTTTACATGTTTAAAGTAGAGCCTCAAAACAGAGCTTCCCTTAGATGGAAAATGATTCGTTTTATAGGTAATGAAGGAGAACATGGGTTCTACTTCAATTTTTGACCTTGGAGCCTAGATTTTAATTATCTGGCTTTGGGACTTTCTAGAGTACATTTCTTCAAACAGTGGCAAAAAAAGTAAGGTTCCTTTCTTTCCCTCCCCTCCCTATACTTTCCCTCCCTTTCCTTTCCCTCCCTCCCCATCCCTTCCCATCCCCTCCCCTCCCCTCTCCTTTCCCTCCCCTCCTCCTTCCTCTCCTCCCCTCTCCTTTCCCTCCCCTCTCCTTTCCCTCCCCTCCCCTCCCTTCTCCTCTCCTTTCCCCATCCTTTCCCTCCTCCCTCCCTCTCTCCCTTCCTTTTTAATGCCAATGCCACAGAATACCAACAAAATTTAACTTGTTTTATTTAGTAAGCATTCTATGATGAAAATGGGAATCTGACCACAACAATATTGACCAGATATAACTAGATTTCTACGTCCTGTGACAGTTTCAGCTGTCCGGGCTCCCAGCAGATTGATTGGTCAGATCTCGCTGCGGAGTCCCAATATAACGGCTGCCATGCTTCTTTCTAGACATCTGCAACATTGACCCATCCTGTGGATTCGGCAGCTGGAGGCCTTCTTTTAGGGACCGGCGAGCAGCAGGCAGCGATGTGGACATCGACATGGCTTTCATCTTAGACAGCTCTGAGTCCACCACCCTGTTCCAATTCAATGAGATGAAGAAGTACATAGGATACCTGGTCAGACAGCTGGACCTGAGCCCTGACCCCAAGGCTTCCCAACACTTTGCCCGAGTGGCCGTGGTGCAGCATGCACCCTATGAGTCCATGGGCAATGCCAGTGTGCCACCTGTAAAGGTGGAATTCTCCCTGACGGACTATGGCTCCAAGGAGAAGCTAATGGATGCCCTGGGCAGCAGGATGGCACAGCTGCAGGGGACCAGGGCCTTAGGCCGTGCCATTGACTATACCGTAGATCATGTCTTTGAAAGTGCACCCAACCCACGGGACCTGAAAATTGTGGTTCTGATGCTGACAGGGGAGGTACAGAAGCAACAGCTGGAGGAGGCCCAGAGAGCCATCCTGCAGGCCAAATGCAAGGGGTACTTCTTTGTGATTCTGGGCATTGGCAGGAAGGTCAACGTCAAGGAGGTATACAGCTTTGCCAGCGAGCCAAGTGATGTCTTCTTCAAGCTTGTGGACAAGTCCACTGAGCTCAACGAGGAGCCTCTCATGCGCTTTGGGAGGCTGTTGCCGTCCTTTGTCAGCAGTAAGTCCTGAGTCAGCATCGTGGGCCAAGCTTTCTGCCAGCCCACACCCTTGGGCAATGGGGGGGAGGGGCACGGGCATGGGAAAGACAACTAGTGTAATGATGTTTACTTTTTCATTCGTTCAACAGGTAGGTATCAACACCCACAAGTCCCAAAACACTTTAACTTGCCAGGGTTGGCAGTGAGCACACAGACAGAGACCCTGTCCTTGTTCACTTGTTTATTCAACCAAGTTCCATTGAGCACCTCCCAACCATAGACAGTGTCCCTGAGAGTTTATAGTCTAGATGGCAGATGGGTCAAGTGCACATTTATTATGCATGATGTAATATCATGGCATGTCACAGAGAAGTATATCTTTTTTTTAAAAAAATATATTTTATTGATTTTTTTACAGAGAGGAAGGGAGAAGGATAGAGAGTTAGAAACATTGATGAGAGAGAAGCATCGATCAGCTGCCTCCGGCACACCCCCAACCAGGGATGTGCCTGCAACCAAGGTACATGCCCTTGACTGGAATCGAACCTGGGACCCTTCAGTCCGCAGGCCGACGCTCTATCCACTGAGCCAAACCGGTCAGGGTGAGAAGTATATCTTGATCAGGCTCATGGAAGCTTCTAGAAGAACTTGCCACCAACCCCGCCCTTGGAAACCTCTGGGTCTTTGCTGATGTGGCTCCCCCAGAGTGCTCTCCACCTCTGCTTCAGCAGCAGTTCCACATTCATCTTCCAAACTCACCTCCAGTTGCCCCTGCTCACCATGGATGCACCTCACTCCCAAGGCTTACTTGTTGTTAATCTGGATGCCACACTTACTGCATCTATCGCATGGCCCATTGGTCATCCATTGATGGGTTTATGATCACAGAGGACTGCATGGTCCTGGAGAAAGTGTTTCTTTTAAAAAAATATATATTTTTATTTATTTCAGAGAGGAAGGAAGAGGGAGAGAGATATAGAAACATCAATGATGAGAGAGAATCATTAATCGACTGCCTCCAGCATGCCCCCCACTGGGGATTGAGCCCGCAACCTGGGCATTTGCCCTTGACCGGAATCGAACCTGGGACCCTTTAGTCCTCAGGCAGACGCTCTATCCCACCGAACCAAAAGGCTAGGGTGAGAAAGTGTTTCATTCACTGTGTTCCCTTGAGCCTGGCACAGTGCTGGGCCCAGAATTGTCACAGGAAGGTACACTGTATTTAACATATGAGAGAGATGTATAAAGTATGAATAAACATGCATATACGGAGAGTTTATTATTTAAGGTAAAGTCTAGTCCCTGAAAACAGCATTCACTTTTGTGAAGCCTGTGCCCCAAAAGTTTCAGGGGAGAACATCTGAAACAAAGGTAAGGCAGCAAGTTCACCCAGGCCATTGTCACTAACCTCAGAAGACGGGAAAAACAAACAAAAATCTTGTTAAACACAGCATTGAGAAAATATTCAAAGTAACTTGGTTATAGTTTGATGATTGAGGGTTTGGAACTGTTAAGTTCTGCACTTGAGTTTTCTCTTATTCCTGTCTTCCTAATCACATTGAGTAAATATAATCTTTAACCAAATCACCCAAATATTGCTAAATAGAAGATATTGGCTTAATATGTGTTATGGATCAAGTACCATTATACTTAATGTTCAAAAATCACTGGACTTAACTTGTCTGGAAGAATTAATTAAGTCCACAAATATTTATGGACTGAATACTATCTGATTCATTGAACTCATTAGCATATTAATTTTAATTTGCAAGGTATTTGCATACACTTAAAATATTTTTTTTTCTATTTCTCTCTAGGTGAAAATGCTTTTTACTTGTCCCCTGATATCAGAAAACAGTGCAGTTGGTTCCAAGGGGACCAACCGGCAAAGACTCTTGTGAAATTTGGTCACAAACAAGTGTAAGTGATTATAATAATTGTCCCACAAATTACAGTGCTAGGGGAAATGCCGAGGTCCTCCAAGGACTATCATTATGGGGGGAGGACATAAAACTTCAGAAAATGTGACTTCCCTAAGGTCACGTATGACATTCTTTTAGAACAGGGGCTGGGAATGTCCGGCCCTTGGGCCATATCACTTGGTCTGGTCCTGCCAAGGAGATTGCAGGTGGAACTTGAAATTCAACACATCTCGGAGCTTTTGTCATAGCGGCATGATTTTTAAGTGGATAATTTTGTATGGCTCAAGAATGATGTTATAAATATCTAACTGACACTTGGCAGAAAAAGGGTTTCCCACCCCCGTTTTAGAAGAATCTGTTGTATCTGTTAGCTTTTGCTGCATAACAAATGACCCCAAACTTAGTGGCTTAAAACAACAATATTTTCTAATTTGCAATTCTGTGGGTTAGCAATTTTTGCCTGGGATCAGCTGGGCAGCTCTTCTGGCATCTATGGGGCTCACTTATATGCTTGTGGTCAGCTACTCATCAGCTGTGGACTGGTGGTCTAGGGTGGTCTCAGCTGGATGGCTCATCTCTGCTCCACAAGGTCTCTCATTCTCTGTGGGGAAGCCTGGATTTGTCCACAGGTGACAGGGAAGGGTCATGAGAGAAGGCGGAAATGTGCAAGACCTCTTGGGGCTTGGGCTAAGATTGGCTCACTGTTACCTCTGCCACATTCTTTTGGTCAAAGCATGTCCAGAGGCCAGCCTTGCTAGACTTGAGGGTGGGAGCTGGACTTGGTGGGAGGGCCTGCCACATCACATTGGGTACAGAGAGGGTGGGCAGTTAAGGCCCTGTGTCCAAGCGATCAACCATCTCGGGTGTGAAATGATTTCCCGTGGAAGGATTGGATACCTTCAGGAAAGAATGGACTCCAGATCTTCTTAAAATGATTAATGCTGTAATCACACAGCTGATGGTGGTAGCAAGTGGAGGCAACGTGCATGCTCCACCACGAAGGCTAATGAGAAGGTTGGGAGATGAGAGGGACTGTGGTACCCACAGTGATGCTGGCCACCTGGCACATGCTCAGTGACTGTATGCCCAGCTCCATCTGTGGTGCCAACTCCAGGAGCAGACAGGAGAGCAGTGTGGCTGTGTGACAGAGAGCCTGGTGAGGGGAATGTGGTGGCAGGACCGAGCGCAGCAATGTGCCATCGATTGGTACCCTTAAAGAGAATGCAACAGTGTGCCATGCTCTGGGGGAGGAGGGGGTTCTGACTATGGCATCCAGGTGATGTGTGGATTCGGATTATGTTTGAAATAGGAATGTCTTACTCCCGCTGACCTCCAGGGTGGGGAGAGAGAGCCCACCTCTTCCTCCTACACGCCCTTCTCTCCATCACCCCTTACGTCCCTCAGCTCTTGCTTTTGTACCCAGAGGGGATGCTTCAGATCTCAGTCTCATTAGTTGAGAATCATTACTAAAGCAGCCATGGCCCTTTTCTGGTGCTATGGTACTACCCTGTTGATCTTGGTCCATAGGTTCTCTTTTTCTAGCCTTAATTACCTTTATAATTCCTCTAGAACAGTGGTTCTCAACCTTCCTAATGCTGCGACCCTTTAATACAGTTCCTCATGTTGTGGTGACCCCCAATTTCATTGTTAAAAATTGAACATAATTAAAGCATAGTGATGAATCACAAAAACAATATGTAATTATATATGTGTTTTCCGATGGTCTTAAGCAACCCCTGTGAAAGGGTCGTTTGACCCCCAAAGGGGTCGCGACCCACAGGTTGAGAACCACTGCTCTAGAACATTCCCAAAAGTTGGATCAACCTTATCCAGGAAAACAAAATAAACAAATCTAATATCTGAATTTGTATGATAACAATTTGAAAATATACTGCATATGACATGTAGTGTGATATATCTATAAAATAACAAATGTTCATGTCAGGGCAAGAAATGATCAAGGGGTGGGTCTGTGCCATTGTGTTTAATTATGTTGCTGTTTTCTTTGGTGACTCAAATAGAACAAAAAATTATAAAAAAAAATCAAAACAAAATCACACATACAAAACTTAATACAAACTGAAATGCACAATGAGCCTGGGGGTGAAAGCATACACCGACTTTATAATTTTCCAGCTCAACACAGCATTTTGCTGAGTGGACACTTTTTTATAATGAGGGCAGCTATTAACTGATTATTATTGTTAGCAATAAGAATAATTACCATCCTTTCAATATTTATTGTTTCTTTATTCTCACCCTGCTTTTATTTGATAAATTGAAGAGATGTCAGATGTATTTATAGTACAATAGATGCTTCATTTTTAGTGATTATTACTTTCCATGCTGTTCAGTATGTTCTCTGTGGCACAGATTCTATAGAGAAGGGATTTGAGATATGCAGGCCTATATGTAATACATAAAACGACTGCATGCATTTAATACAACAGCATGCTTTGCATAGCTCACTAAGGCATGTCCCTGTCCATTTTAGATAGCGGGCAAAACTATAGATGGGTTGAAGCAAAATTTAATTTGTTTTAACAGAAACACACCGAATAATGTTACTTCAAGTCCTACATCCAAACCAGTGGCCGTGGTCAACCTGCCGGCCTCAAAGCCGGCTGCCTCAAGACCTGCAGCTGCAAGACCTGTGCCTGCCAAGCCTGAGGCCTCAAAGGTGGCCACAGTCAGACCTGCAGTGGCTGCAAAGCCCGTGGCAGCAGCAAAACCAGTGGCAGGAGCAAAACCTGTAGCAGGAGCAAAACCGGTGGCAGCAACAGCAAAGCCAGTGGCAGCAGCAAAGCCGGTGGCAGCAACAGCAAAGCCAGTGGCAGCAGCAAAGCCGGTGGCAGCAGCAAAACCGGTGGCAGAAACAACAAAGCCGGTGGCAGCAGCAAAACCGGTAGCAGAAACAGCAAAGCCGGTGGCAGCAGCAAAGCCAGTGGCAGCAGCAAAGCCAGCAGCTGCAAGACCCCCTGCCGTTACCAAACCAGTGGCAGCAAAGCCTGAGGCCCCCAAGTCCCAGGCAGCCAGGCCAGCCACCACCAAGCCAGCCACTGTGAAGCCCGCAGGTAAGCAAGCTGCTGGGAGGGCTGCCCCCTGACACCCACCTGTACTGTGTCCAAGGCAGGTCCCTCAAAGCCTGTTTACAAAGCCATTGAAATACAGTCACTGATCAGGGTTTTATACATCTAGGTGATTTGTACATCTAAAAGGTGCTGGTCAGAGCAGGGAATTGTCAAAACATGGCCTGTTTTCTATATTAGAAAGAGATCTCTCACTACATGTGAGGCTGGTGAGCTCCATGCAGAACAGGCAAAAGGGCTCTCCGGCTTCCCCCACTCCCACCCGAGCCCACACCTGTTCATTCTCTCTGGGAAGTTCACAGGCGGGCATGACCCCTCTCTCCTGGAAACCCAGATCTTAAGCAAAAGGGATGAGTTCTAAGCAGAAGTAGAGTTTGGGGCCCCATTTAGGGAGTGAGAGTGAAAGAAAAAGCCTGTTGTCAGCTCTTGAGCCATGGGCTGTGCTTGGATTCTGGAGCCAGGCCTGCCTCCCATATGATACGACTCCAGGAGATCTGCAAAGAGTTTTGTGATTGCGGACTCTGTCCTGCTGCGAAGCACATACCCATAGAAAAGAGGCCCCTCGCTGCCTGGTGGTTAGCTCAGCAACCTGGACAGTCAGCCACCCCACAGGCTGAGCCTTGTGCCAGGCCTGTCCATGGGAAAAGCAGGCTCCAGCCTGAAGGAGAAATCGAGGGGAGGGGAGCCATGAGGCCCAGAGGGAGTTATTTTATTTTTTCCTTAAAAAAGATGTTAGAAGATACTATAGAGCAGTGGTTCTCAACCTTCTGGCCCTTTAAATACAGTTCCTCATGTTGTGACCCAACCATAAAATTATTTTCGTTGCTACTTCATAACTGTAGTGTTGCTACTGTTATGAATCATAATGTAAATATCTGATATGCAGGATGTATTTTCATTGTTCGCGACCCACAGGTTGAGAAGTGCTGCTATAGAGTATCACAAGCTGTACAGAAAGGTGAAGGCAGAATGCATGAGCTCCTAACAAGGTCATGGACATAGTCTTCATGTTATGAACAGAAAGCAGAGATTCCTTTAGAAGAATTTCATGTCATGCCCTAAGGTTTCATGACTCAATATATTTAAAATCCTGGGGTTCACGCCATAGTGAGCACATTTCAGATAGCACACGGGACCATGAATTTTCATAGTATCCTTTAATAAGAGAGATTGTCAGAAGGAAAAAGGGGGAGTTTTGTACCTTGCTGATGGATAATGCAAGTTTTAATTACTATGAATCATTTCACATCTCATCTACATGGTAGAAGACCAATATTTCCCGGGAACATGAACGAGAAACTGGTTCCCTGCCTCATCTCGCTTTCTGGTCAACTGTCTACTGATACACATCTCTCAGCTTTCGTCTCTTGCCTGCCTGTCTCCGTCACCTGGGGTTTTATTTATCTGTCCCCACACTGTGTTTGGTCTTTTCTAGTCAAGGCTGCCCGAGAGGTCCAGGTGCTGGAGATCACCGAGAACAGCGCCAAACTCCACTGGGAGAGGCCGGAGCCCCCCAGCCCTTACTTTTACGACCTCACCGTTACCTCGGCCCACGACCAGTCCCTGGTTCTGAAGCAGAACCTCACGGTCACGGACCGCGCCATTGGGGGCCTGCACGCCGGGCACACGTACCATGTGGTGGTGGTCTGCTACCTGAGGTCTCAGGTGAAGGCCGTCTACCGTGGAAGTTTCAGTACAAGTGAGTACGGGGTCCATTTAAGAAAAGTTGGTACCTGACTTGTCCATGAATGTCGACAGGACATACAGGGAACAGTTCATATTCATTGAATCTGTTCTGAAATAACAAGGTTAAAACAAAATCCTTTATGAACAAATGAATGGAAGATGGGGTACCTTGTGACCTCTTGCCCTGCCTTCAGGGTCCTGGAAGAAACCAGATCCATTTGGCCTGGGTGCCGCCCTTCCCCTGCGAGAAAGAAATATGCCCATGTAACCTGGCTGGGCTCGATGCCCATCACCTCTGTGTTTCAGAAGCACATTTCCATGTTCAGTGAACAGAAAACACCACCAAAGGTCCCTGGCTCCTTAGGGAGTAACCAGCTGGGGGGCCACAGGCATCCTTGGCCACCGCAGAAAGGACCTCAGAGTTTCCCTCCCCTACCCCCCATACTCCAGCTCTGCCCTGGCTCTTCCACAGCCCCAAGGCCCGGCCCTGCAGCTTCTCCAGCCTCTAAATTACTCATGCCCCACCTCCTCTCTAAGTTCTTCTTGTCCCCCACTTTCTTCCTGACCCTGGCTTCTCTGGGGTGTGGAGGGGGAGGCTCACCTTCTTCCTCTTCCGGCCAGTGCTATTCAGATCAAAGAACTGTGCTCGAGGGAAGGGGATTCCCACCAGCCATCATGTAATCCACGAAGATAAAGAGTCCAAAGGCCCTTCCACCCCAGGGATCTGTTTTCTCGGCTAGAAACAGAAGAGTTTACATTGGAAAATGAGAAGATTTGTTCAAACAGAGATTTGCTCTGTTTGCTTGTTGAGATGAATTGAACTAGCAGACAGCAGACATCAGGACTCTGTGTATGGATTTCTTGGGTCCCTGTGTTTCAGCGGCCCACCCTTATCTTAATCCAGAGAGGCAAGCTTGCCTCATCCCTAAGGATTCCCTGGTCCTTCAGTGTCTGAGTTACCTATGAGTTGCATGTGTTTTTCTTTTATAGGGGAAACTCAGCCTCCACCTCCACAACCAGCAAGGCCGGCCTCTAGTTCAACCTTCAATCTCATGGTGAGCACAGAGCCGCTGGCTGAGAATGAAATAGGTGAGTTGTGAGAACATTCGGTCCATTAGTAGCACCAGTGTGGCCTTCTCCCAAACAGTTACAGCCCTTGCATTTTGGATACTCTGTCACCTGCTGAGGTTCTAACTCTCAGAGCAGGATGACTTCTACGGGGAAAGTTCCATATCCCCTTGGCGTGGCCCAGCATGGGCTCATTCTGCATATTCCAAGCGATCCCTGGAAACTTACCTTGCCCATCCCCAGGCTCTTGGAGAAAATTGGATGGGAGTTGCTTTGGGCGCTGCAGCTAGGAATCCATGTATTGTTTATCATATTGGGACTAGTGTGGATTTGTGTGGTCTATGATGCTACAATGAGTAGAGTGTCACCCATTCAGTGATCCAATCTAATAAAAAGTGCTCAGGCCCTAGCCAATTTGGCTCAGTGAATAGAGTGTCGGCCTGCAGACCATAGGGTCCCAGGTTTGATTCCGGTCAAGGGTATGCACCTTGGTTGCAGACTCCTCCCCAGCCTGGGTCCTGGTCAGGGCTCATGCAGGAGGCAACCAACCGATGTGTTTCCCTCACATCGATGTTTCTCTCTATCTTTCCCTCTCTTTTGTGAAAATCAACTCTCCCTAAAAATCAATGGAAAAATATCCTTGGGTGAGGACCAACAACAACAACAAACTGCTCAGAGAGACACAAGACATGCAGATGAGGGCCCATGGCAGACAGGGTTTGGAAATGTCCCATGGGATTTGTGTTCTGGTCCCAATTTCCTAAGCACATACCTGGCTCGGTCTCTCATACCACTCTCTGTGTGCCCGAGACAAGTGAGTGCACGTTTGACGTTTAACCAGGGACCAGCTGGGCATGTTCCTGGACTGGCCACTGTTCCTTGCTTCATTTCCTGGCCAGTGGGACTCTCTCAGACCTGTAATCCCTCGCTGAGCAGAGCACAAGCTCTAGTCATTCACCCTCGAGGAACCGATGACTGACATAGTCGACATGCTTGCTTTCGAGTGTTCTCCTAAAAGATGTTGCTACTAATATCCAAAGTCCAAAGTCCATTTTTTATAGGCCCCAGAGCACAAGGTTTTCCTAAGAGTGGGGACAGTTCATTATTTTTCAGTGTGTTGGCCACAGTCAGGAGGAGGAAGGCATAGCTCTTTCTGGTGTTTATCTCTGTACCTGACTATGATAAAGGGCGTTTGCTGGGGCCCAGCTGCTCTGTCCCGTGCTGGACTTGAAAGCAGCTGTGCTTTCTCCATATGTCTTGCATCGTCAGCAGCAACAGCACATCATTTTTTTCAGTTATCTACCAGGATTCCTCATTTTACTCTTTCCACTGTAAGTTTTTAAGGTGCTATTTGTTTCTCCATTTTACCATTTCTGTAGGGTCTGCACCCTGTCTCGTCTGTGTTCAAATAAAATTGGGTGGTTTCTGACTCCATACTTGGGAGTAGAGGCTTCTTGATTCTTTACTTTTTTTTCTAGTGAAAACCTTCTCTGTTGCTAGAATACATTATTCCATCAATGGACTTTCCCTATGTCCGTGGATATGTGTCTATATCTATAATCTATATCTCTATTTACATTTACATGTATACATCTACATTGTTCCTCTCTCTCTCTCTCTCTCTCTCTCTCTCTCTCTCTCTCTCTCTCTCCATCATCTATCATCGATTCATATAGCCACAATCCATAATGACATGTAGCCTCAGTCATTATAAGAAAGAAGGTAACTGAGTCAGTACAGGAACTGTGAAACTGTTATGCACATATATGTATAATAAGGGAAATAAATGAACTACTTAGAGGACTGAAAAAATTTTTAGAATAGTTTGCCTCTGAAAACAAGTTTAGAAATTGGCCTGTGTTAGGGACAGCCACGTTTTTCAAGCTCCTCAAATCTTTCTAATGGAAAAATGGATTGAAAAACAAGAAATTGCATCCTCTGGATGCAAATGTATGGGAATGATTCAGGAGTTCAGGGCAGATTTTATAAAAACTTTTAATGTTATGATTTTCAACTCAAATGGAAAATAGTGGAAGTAGGAATGTGGAATTGAGGATGGGTTGGAGAAGAAAACTTAAGTTTCAACCCTTTGATTTCTGCTCATAAGCAGTTTTCTGAGTCCTGCATCAAGGGACCTGGGGAAGCCTGTGTCCCCTGCACTGGGCACCTGAGCTGCTAGCCACTCCAGCTCCCCTTCCGAGGGACCTCCATGAGGCTTCCCCACAAGCTGCTTGAGCTGAGAGATGCCACAAAGAGCTTATAGAAATCCCCCAAAGACACGGGTCAGGACAGATGGGATGATAACGTCAGAGTCACCGACATCTGTGTATATTGTTTCTCACCCATTGATAAGTTTACTCCTTAAAGAGTATGTGAAATGCAAAATTTCTAGCAAATTCTGTGCTTCAGTGAGAGAAAATGACTGGGTGTAAACTACGCAGCAATTTGGGGGATGTTTTTGGCTCTCTTATGTGTGGTCTAGAAGGGCCAAGAATATATAAACAGTGTTTAGTTAATATAAACAGCACAATCTTTAAACAAGAATCTGGCTGGGCTGGTCATTTTCATTTTTCTTTCTTTCTTTCTTTTTTTTTTTTTAAAAGACTGAGACACAGATTCAGAAATAAGAGGGTGTTTTCAATCCAGACATTTGTCCCTTAGGTCTCCTCTCTCCCTGTGATAGAGAGAAAAGAATTTTTGAAATTGCAGGTTGTGTGGCTGTCAAGGCTCCCAGGAGTCTGTTTGGATGAATCTAAACCTCTGTCCTGCGTTCTGATGAGCCATAATGGTCAAACCCAGGACCTGAATGTCCCTTCACCATCTCACATGGTGGGCTTCCCACCAAGTGATTCCCACCAGCGTGAAGACACAAGTTCCTGGGTTTGCTTCAGATCGGGGCCTCGTGGGACTGATCCTCACGGGATTCTGAGCCTCAGTCCTGTGTACCTTGGAGTCTGGTCCATCATGCAGTAGACCCAGCTTTGGGTCTCTCCCTAAGGCTCCATTTTTCTTTCTTAATATCTGTCAGGACTGTGCATGCTGACCACCTCTGCTGGGGGCGGCCCGCGCAGCTGTGGGTAAAAGCCCTGCGTGGGGAGGGCTGGTGAGTCAGGCAGTTAGCCACTCACAGAAACATGTGGCACCGTCCACGCCAGGGATCTTTGTGGAAAGGTTTACGTTTTCCAGACTCTCAGATAACAGTTGACATTAGTGCCTCTCTTTCCCAGCAGGGACCTGCAGTTTGCCAGGAAGTCTGTAAACAGACGTTTTCCTGAGTGTGAGCGGGAGGTCCTCCCAGGCTCTGCGAGCGCGGCTTCAGCGGGCAGCTGGGCCGCATCAGGCGTGTGCACTCAAAATCAGCTTCCTTAACTGGACAAAGAATGCCCCTGCCTTCAGAGCCGCTTGGCTCTGCGGCGTTTTTGCTGTTGTGAATTTTACATCAGTGTCAACACATCTTTTTCCTTACTTGTTTAATTTGGCCGGTCACAAAGGCACTGGGCTACAGGCACACACACACATACACACATGCACACACGCATACATACACACACAGACACATACATACACACACACAGACTCTCATGTACGTACATACAGACACTCATAAGTTTTTCACTTTAATTTTTATTTTCAATCTAGTTGGCTTGTAGTGAAATGGACAGCCTTATTTTTGAACTATATTCTGACAGTATTAGTTGTTATTTTGCCAGGGAGTGGAACATTCCAAGGTTGGAAAACTCGGTTTCTTCTCTGAGGATTCAGCGGTGAGGGAATTGGAGAGTGGCTGACCCAAGGGTTGGAAAGGGAAACACAGCTCATTTTACCTTAAATCAGTGGTTCTCAACCTTGGCTGCACGTTAGAATCACCTGGAAATCTTTTTAAAATCCCAATTTCTGGGCCTCATCCTCCGGAAATTCTGTGTTTGTTTTTTTTTGTTATGGGGTGAGGCCACAACATTAGTAACAAAGAAACAGAATTTCCTGAGGATGAGGCCCAGAAATCAGGATTTTAAAAAGATTCCCAGGTGATTCTAATGTGCAGCCCAGGTTGAGAACCACTGCCTTAAATTATCCAGTAATGAAGGAGAGCTGACATTAGGATTCTGAGTGCAGTTCATTGAGTCCTTTAGCCGGTACGATTGTATTTGTTGCTTACGAAGCTCTGAGTGTTTACAAAGCTCATTTGACAGAGGGGAAACTGAGGCTTGGGAAGCTGTGGGGAGTTTCCCCCTCACTCTTCTCTTTCTCCCTCCAGCAGCCTTGTGATGAGACCTTCAGCCCCTGGCACTGGGGATAGTCACCCACGGGCTCTAATGATGTGTTTTCTCCTCTCGTTGTTAAAGATATCTGTAAGCTTCCCAAAGAAGAAGGAACGTGCAGAAATTTTGTGTTGAAATGGTACCACAACGCGCAGACCAAGACCTGTGGGAGGTTCTGGTATAGAGGGTGCGGTGGAAACGAGAACAGATTCGATTCACAGGAAGAATGCGAGAAGGTTTGCTCTCCTGGTAAGTGACTTCCTTCTGTGTTTGTGGTGTTCTAAATAAGATAAGAGACCCAGGGCAGTAATTCACCTTTATTAAAGATATTTGAATTGCAGTAATTATGGTGGATATGAAGCAAAAAATAGATTGTATCTTTAGATGAGGGAGATATTAAAATAAAGCACATGAAAGGAACTTTCTGAATGATTAATATTTCTTAAATACTTCCTCATATCCTCGTATTTTTGTCAATGAAGAAACACATGGCCAATTACTCCACACTACTGGAAATGTTATGAAGTCCCTGTTATTCATAAAATATTGTAATAAACATGATTATTAGGGAAATAGTATAACGAACAATTGTAGATAACACCAACGATAACTAATCCCATCTACTCATCTTTAAGTAATTGTGCTTCCTCTAAGCAATATTGATCTTGGGGCCCCCCGAAATCACTATTACGATGGGTGATTCGACTGGTAATAAAACAGGCCATCTTCACCCAGAGCCTGGGCCCATGTCCCAAAGTTGGCAGGGGTGGGTGTTCAGTTTGCATGAAGGCTTGGCCAGGGGTGTAGGCAAGAGAAGGCTTGGCTTGAAGGAGAGCCCCCACCCCCAGGCCTAGAAGCCCTGGGGAGCCAGGGAAGGCTTTGAGCAGGACAGTGAGCGGTGGGTGATGAAAACCAGAGGCTGTGAGATCATTTCATGTCAGTAATATGGCTTTTCCTCCTCTCTGTCTGCCCGCCCCCTCTGTCGATGCTCAGGGCTTGTCAACCCCAAAGTCATGGCTGTGATCGGGACCTAAGCATGGCCGACCAGGGACACGTACCTCTTGAAGAAGAAGGAGTCAGCCATGTCCAAGCCGTCTTCATAGAAGCTCCGGGTATTGATTCCCTGGCACCGTACCATTTCATGCTTTGATTTACACTCGAACTTGGGGAGCCGTCTGCCGCACGACCTATCAACATGGTGCTAGTGTGCCTGTGGGCCCACGCTCTGGTCCCCAGGCAGTGACCACGTATACTTTGAACGTGTGTAATAGCCACTGCTGGTGTCTATGTGAACATGTCTAAACATTCAAATCCCCTCTGCAGTTTCATGTTCTGCCTGTTCCAGGCAGACATAAGGTCTAGAAAATAGCCCCCAACTTCACAGCTACTCTCTATCCTTCCGCTTGGTTCGTCTCTTCCCCTCCCAGTTAAGCATGACTTTAGATGGATAGCCTGTTCTGGCGAATAAACAACTACCCAATGTTTCCATTTTTCTCCCCAAATCCTGGATTAGAGTCCAAGAGAACTTTCTTTTTCTAAAGCCTCTAACAAACTATCTGGTTGGAAGAAAGCAGAATCTCTTAATCTCTGTGCACTGCTAAGGGACCAATGCCTTCATTAAAGAGTGAAAAGAAAGTCATAATAGAGAATATTTTTGGCATTCCTCTAATGTTGTGTTTTTTTGTTTATTTTTTGGTGCAGGGGTGGGTGGGGTCTAATTTTAATTTTAAAGTTTTTAGGAAATTTATACAAAGAAACTTTTTAATAAAGTATATGGAAAGTGTCTTGGGTTTGGTGTTATTCGCTGTCTTGTTTCTAGAATCACCCGAGGCCAGGCTGGTGGTCCTGAGTACCACCCTTCTGTTTCCAGTGGAGGGGGCTAGAGAGCTCTCTGAGACAGTGTAGGAGACCAGCTGGGCCCGGCCCAGGGCTCCAGCACCCCGCGACCACCTGGGCCACATTCCTGGCTTAGGACTCCTGCAGTCTTTCTGGTCTTAAGAATCAGGCTGGCTTTCATGCTCTCCTCTAACTTCTGGTGGGGCCCCAGAGCCTTGGCCCCCCTCTTGGCCTCTTTTGGTTGGTTTGCTCCCCTTTTAATCCCCCATGAGTAGCTGAGAGGTGATGTGCAGGTGGCCCAGGGCACCCCATCCCTTTTCTGGAGTCTCAAAGAGAAAGCAGAATGTCTTTCAATTTCTTCCTTAGAGACCTTTGTCTCCTCCTGTCTTCAGACATAACACAAGAAGCAAACAAATGCATTGTTAGGTGGTCACTGTATTCCAAGGAGAAAGGAGACGGGATTTGTTTGAGACCATGTCTCCCCTGGTAGACAGAGCTCCCAGGACCTGGGTGTGGGCAGAGCTGCTGTATGTGAGATCCGAGTGAATCTGTCAGTTATTCTATTGAGAAGGGAGCTGGGAGGAGTGTGTCAAGCTGGGGACAGGAGAGAAGACCGGGGACCACAGACACCACTCCCTGCAATTGCCACCCAGGTTCCTAAGTTCTCACAGTGCCCTCCAGGTGAGCGCACCTGCACAGGACTGGTGGAAAGCGGAGCTCTCTGCCCCAGTCCGTGTGGGAGAGAGTCAAAGAGCATTGACCAATGGAAGAAGGACACCTCTGCTGGGAATTGCAGGAACCTGGGGGAGCACTCAGGAGTCCACAGTCCATGACATCAGGGATTTGATTTTACCAGCATCCCATGGCGACTGAGATGGCCTGGTTGGACATCAGGGCAGTTTCAGGGGAAATGCAAAGTTCTGGGGACTCCTTAGAAGCACCCACAGTCAGGAGGGCCTGGACCACTTCTGTCCTCTAGATAAGGCCAACCCTCCTAACCTTCGAAGGGCCTCCTTTGTAGCATGAGACCGACAAAGAGCCCAGTGGGGTCATGAATTCCCTTCAGATGGATACTGACCCTGGGTGGGAAGCCTGCGTTCTGGGATCTTCTCAGCGACAGCCACCCAAATTCTCCAGCCCCATGGGAACAGCCCCTTCCACCTGAATGTGCATGTGCGCCTCCCCTCGGGCTCACCCAAGTCCATCCCGTTGGAGCAAGGACACACTTGTAGAGGGGCTAGGGAAAGGAGTGTCCCTGGTGCACTGGGGTGCGGGTGGGGGGGTGGTGGGGCATAGCAGGAAAGAGTCTATCTGTTTGCTCGGGCTCCACAACCAACTACTACAAACTGGGTAGCATCAAACAACAGACATTTCCTCTCTCACAGTTCTGGAGGCTGGAAGTCCAAAATCAAGGTGTTGGCAGGGCCGAGCTACCCTAAAATCTGCAGGGGAACTTCTCCTTGCCTCTTCCTACCTTTTGGTAATTTCTTGGGTTGCCGCCACAAGCCTCCCATCTCTGCCTGTGTCTTCACGTGGCTTCTTCCTGTGTCTTTGCCTTTACAAGGCCGTCTTCTTACATTGGATGAGGGACCCACCCTATTCCAGTGTGACCTCACCTTAACTAATTCTATCTGCCATGTATTTCCAAATAAGGTCACATCTTGAGGTGCTAGGGGCTAGAACTTCAGCGCATGTTTTTATTGGGGGACACAATTCAACCCCCAGCAGAGTCTCTGCATTTCCAGTACCTGCTCCCGACTCTGGTATGTGGGCACACTGCTGACAGCTTGACAGCAGCTCCAGTGAAGACCCTTCAGCTGAATTCTGTCACTTCTCAGTCATGCTTGTTATTAAAAGCATCCCTACTGGACCTTGAGGGGTCCTGTTCATTTTCAAACTTCAATCCTAAATATTCTACAAAGCCTTTTCCTTGCCTGCAGCGCAGGCTGGCCTCGTGGCTGTGGAGGGGGTTTGAGTGGAGAAGGCCCGCGCTTCTCTCCTGCAGGCCTCTGTGTCCTCCAGGCTGGTAGAGTGCTGCATTGGAGCTCCTAACTGGACACCTGGGGCAAAGCTGGGGTTGACCTTCTGTTGGCGGGTGCTGCTCTCTCACCCTGCCTGCCCTGGGCTCCCTTCTGCAGCAGGGCCCCATGCTGCCTCTCTCAGGCATATATTGATTCCCTAGCCGCATCTGTGGGGACTCGCTTGGGCAATCTGGCTTGTGAACCTCCTCCTCCCCTCTTTGGAGCTCCCTGTTGGGGGAATCCCTCCTCATAGGCTTTTGGTGCTGGGTGTCTTTATCCAGTAGATCACCCTGTTGGGGGACAATGTAATCAAGTCGGCTCAAGTCCAGCCACCCTCTTGCATCACTTAATCCACAGGAAACTCATGACCTTGCCACATCAACTGGTCTCCCCATTCAACCATTGAGCTCCTCCCACAGGTCCAGTGGTCAGGCACATGGTCAGCTGGTCTCAGCCACTGCCTTGGTGGTGGTGGTGACCACTCCCCCAACTTGGAGTGCTTCTCTGAGGGTTTTGTCTTCAAGGAAGGGCCAGTTGAGTGCCCCTTGCTGCTGCCACTGGCAGTGAGTTCCTTGCCTTCCCCACGGGAGGGGAGAGAAGAGGGTGGCCGCCTCACAGATGCTGCGTTGCCTTCTGAAGGTCGCTGTGACCTTGTTCTGATTCTCTTCTATTGCAGTGGTGACTGTGTGTGCTCAGTGCAGTGTGCTTGGAGCAGGGCCCTCGGTGATCACCTCTGGGCAGACAGGACCCAGCAGGCACCCACAACCAGCCTTGTGCAGGAACTTAATAATCAGAGAGCTCCGGGCCCCAATCCCCTATCGATGGGCTCAACACTGCACTCCATGCCCCTAATTCTCCCAGAAGGAAAACTGCATCCCCAAGGCACCTCAATAGTGCATGTGAATCTGCCTTCACCATACATTAGTGAGAAGTGGGTGTCTTATTGAAGAGTCCTTGAGGGGACAGCAGGGAAGGACTGACTTCATACAAATGCCCTTTAACAAACTGTCTCAGCCCCACAGCTGCTCACATCTCCTCCTCCTCCTCTTCCCCACAGCAGCTGCCTAAAATCCCCTCCATCCTCACAGCTGCCCAGGCCATCCCTGGGCGGGCGTGGGCGCTTCAACCAGGAAAACAAAAGCCCAGGAGATGGCAGCACGGTGGGTGTCTTGCTTCCTGCCCAGTTCACATAAAATCTATTCACCACCCCCATTAACATAATTAGCTTTACGTACAATAAAGTGCATCTGCTTATGTGTACTGTTTGATAAATTTTGACAAATGAATGTCTTGTAACCCTCACCACTCATGACGTGAAACATCTCTGACAACCCATCTGGCAATGTGTGTAAAGAGCATTGAATGTTTTCATAGCTTTTCTCCTCAGTGCATTACATGTAGAAATTTATCTCAAAGAAATAACCAGAGATGTATGAAGATTTATGTTCAAGGATATTTAATCTGTCATTAGTTGCAATGACAAAGAGAATTAGAGATTATCAAAATGGCCAACAAGAGGAGGATTTTTAAATACATCATGCTTCACCAACAAAAGAAAAAGATGGGTAGCCATTGTTTACCCCATAAGTTGGTAAACGGTTCATGTAATTACTGTGGTCCCCTACCCACAGAGACACACTCCAAGATCCCCAGCAGATGCCTAAAACCATGGAGAATACCAAATCCTATATATACTAAATGTTTTTTCCTTTACTGCATACCTATGACAAAGTTTAATTTATAAATTGGGCACAGTAAGAGATTTACAACAATGACTGTAAGATAGAACTGTAAAAATGTTATGTAAATGTGGTCTTTCTTTTTGAAAATATCTTATTGTGCTGAAAGCACTCTTCTTGTGGAGATGTGAGATGATACAGTGCCTACATGATGATGAGATGAAGTGAGGTACTCAGAACCATGTGCAACTTCAAACCTCAAGAACTGTTTATTTCTAAAATTTTCCATGTCATGTTTTTGGACCACAGTTGACCACAGATAACTGAAACTGTGGAAAGGGAAATCCTGGACAACAAGAGACTACTATAACCAGTCAATGTTTATGATAGAATGTTAAAAAATACAAATCTATATATTTAATATGAAAATTTCATTCATATGTATGTACATGCACACACAAATAATGTTTCTCTTTTGCAAAGACAAATACCGCAAGGAAATACAACAAAATTCAAGCTGTGACTATTTCTGGTGAGGTGATTTAAATGTTCTTTAAATGTTCCCACACTTAATTTTTTTCAAAACTAAACATGTTACCTCTATCAGTTATTTTAAACGTGACAATATTTTCATACACGAATTGCAGTACTTATAAACTAAAATTGTGTTTTAGTCTGTGTTGTATGAATGAACTTAACCATTAATTCACCCACTCGTTCACTCATTCATTCATTCACTCATTCCTTTGTCTGCATGTTTGTTGACTATGTAATGTGCTAGACACAGGTCTGGGCACTGGAAATGCAGCCCTCCTGGAACTGAGGTAGGTGGGGGAACAGGACAACACCAATACATGTGTGAATGTTAGGAGAGAGGAGCTGTAGCATGTCCGCCTTTCCCATTGCCTTACACAGTGAGCAGGTGGAGCTCCCAAGCAAGAGGAAGCCTGGACTTCAGGAGAGCTCTGGGGCACACATGCCACCTGTGGCCGCACCTCACACGCTCACCCAGGATATGCAGGGCAGGGGACTGCTGGAAGGAAGGTGGCTGTTGTCAGAACCCCACTCAGCCACAAGGACACGCCCACCGCTGCTTCCCTGGCAGCTACAGGGCTTTCACCCCCCTTTCTAGACCTTTATAAAGCTGCTTTCACCCCAGTGTTGGTTACACAATGGACTGGAGGAGTGACCAATGGGTTCAGCTACCCCAGATTTCCAATTTTACATGAAGGTCCCATTTCCACGTGGGTCTGTTTGTTCAATAGACACAGTTGGCGATATTAATTCACTTGACAGATACGGAGCACATGGTATGTGCTACTCGGCTTTTGGGGTAAATTAGCGAGTAAACCAGAGGGTCTTACATTCTCATGGTGGGAGGCAGCTGAAGGGTAAGGAATGTGATGAAGAAGCAAATGACGTGTTGCTCTGGGTGATGACAACGGCTGTGGGACAGGGAAGGTGAGGCTGACAGTGCTGTGGTCAGCGGCCATCAAATTTTGATAGCATGACCATCCTTGTTGTTGAGAAGGCAACTTTGGAGAAACACATGAAGACAGTGAGGGAGGCAGCCAAGTGGAGAGCTGAGGGGAGAGCTGTGGTCAGACAGGACCCCAAGAGCAGGGAGCAGGAGTGTGCCCCCAATGGAGGAGGAGCTCTAAAGATGGAGGGCGGGGCCAGAGGGGTCGTTGGTGGCCGGGTAGGCAAGCCATCCTTCAGCGGCTTGCTCCAGATGACTGACGTGATCTTCTGTGAGTGTGGAAGGATCCCTGGCTGCCGTGCGTGCGCCAGATGCCAGAGCAGCGAGGCGATGACACCGCGATGAGGCGGTGGCAGAAATTTAGGTGAGAGGTGGCAGCGGCCAAGACCGGAGCAATAGCAGAGGAATGAAGTGTGTGCTCTGGGTATGTTTTGATCCAAAATACGCAAGAACTGATATCATTTTTGTGTCCTGTTCAGCTTTCCACATTTACTCCCACAAAGAAACTAAAAGCAAACCCCGAGTCAGCTGTCCTGACTCTGTGTTCAGCGAAACGTGGACTTCTGCCTTGAAAACTCTCCAACTGCCTTTGCCAGACCACGCCAGGGAATCCGAATCCTTCTCGAACACTGGCATGCCCCTGGCCCCAGTGTCCACCCGGTTCTTTCTGGGGAAGACTCAGAGAACTCCCAGCCTGGCTGGTGTGGAGGGTGGCTTGCCAGTAAAGAACACCCGTTTTGGATTTTGTGAACAAGTATTCAACTTCTCCTGGGGTAAGACCCTGAGGTTTTGGGCTGTTGTAGCAGCAAGTGTGACCTCAGTTAACACACTTCACCTTTGTCCAATAGTGGTTGTGTGTCAGGAGATGCATTAGGTGACTCACACGCTCCATGTCAGGCAGTGCTGTCTGGTAGCGGTCATGATTCTAGCTTCACAGATGATGAAACAGAGGGTCAGAGTGTCCAGTTCATCCAGCTATGACCTACTGGAGGCTGTATCTGGGCAAATCACCATGACCCAGAGGCTGTCCCAGAGCTCCCAACATGGGTTAGCTCCTGCGGGACCCTCACTGACATTTCCCAGGGCCCTCGCACTGTTTCCCTGGAAGTCAGATGTGAGTTATGGCTCTGTCTCCTCTCAGCACAAAGGGTGCCCTGCCCAGCATGTACCCAACTCCTTCTGTTCCTCTCGGGACAGAGAGTCCCTCTGTCCTGCCCCTTCCAGTTTGCCCCCTTGCCTTTATCTGAAGGAGAAGCCAATGTCCTGGCTCATGTGTAGGGCTTGCAGAGGGCGGCCTGCTTGGGTCAAGTCATAGGGACATCTGTTAGGACTCAACCATTAGCACATTTCAGTCCTATCATTGTCATCTTTGCTGGATTCGTGAACATAGGGTCTTCTACTCTCCTCCCCTCCCCACCACCCTTTACAACTTTCTACATAAAAAGTCAGAGTGAACGTGGATGGAAGCCAATATCCTGATCCCTCAAGGTCAGTTTTAAACTCCCTCCCCCACAGTGACTCATTTTTAGGGATTAGTTCAGAGTTCCCTGCTGTCGGTTTTCCAGCTGAGCCTGGCTGCTCCTCAGGAGCCAGGTTCTCTGGTTCACTCATCTGAGCGCAGCTTCCGGAGACGCTGGCACTGCTGGTGGGGCCAGGCCGCTGGGCCACGCCCAGGGTCTGCCCCAGGGTCTGCCCCAGGGTCTTCTCCTTCTCTGACTTTAGTTCCTGGTCTGAGCTTGCCTCTGCCTGTGCCTCCCGCCTTCCCTTGGAGTCAAAGTGCTGGTGGTGAGCTGCTCTGAGCCCCATCGGGGCCCTGGAGGTCTTCCTGTTTGTTGGGAACCAGGACTCCAGAGCTGGGCTCTGCTTCAGAGGCCCTGAGGCTCAGCCTGGAGCCAGTTTGAGGACCCCTTTCCACATCATTCCTGATTCTGGGACCCACACACTAGGCATAAAATTGCCAAAAAGTAAAACTCCAAAGAAGGAGTATTTTAAAATCCAGTCCTTAGAGCCCAAAGACGTTTGGCTGTGGCTGATGGGAGACATCGAGAAAGAAAAGGCCTCTGTGCATAGTGGGAACACCTGCCAAGTGACACTCAACCTGGACAACAGGTACAGTTTTCCTGTCTTTCATTGGAGATGTCTGTGAAGACCTTCAAGCCGCTGTTGCAAAAGTCCTCCAGTGGAAGGGACGTGGGCTTTGGCACAGGACAGCAGCCGTGAGTGTCTGCATTCCAGAGGAATGCTGAATGCAGTGTTCACACATTTTCCAGGAGATGTTAGAAACAGAAATAGCACCACACACACACACACACACACACACACACACACACACACACACAAACTGGTGGAGCCTACTAGTATATCCCTGAGAAACAGTATCTCTGTTTTGAAAGACTCAAATGAGTCCAGTGTGTCTGATAGGGATCTGGTGCCAGGAGTTCCCGGTCATTTTTGACCCCGCCTTCATGTGGGTTCCCTAACACCAGGTGCCGACTGAGTTTTGGTTGCAGATAGTTTGTTTAGGAAGAAATGTGGGAAGCACAAAAGAGGGAATTGAGAAGCAAGACAGAGAGAAGCTAACAGAAGATCATTAATGTTGAACAGCAGTGGTGGCGGCCAACCCATCCTGCTGGGGACGGGTGGAATGGGAGGTAGTGTGACGAGGAGAGGGACCCTGGGTGCTTACCTTTTGACTCTGATCTTCTTGCGGGGGTTTCCCGGGGTGTTAAGTCCTCACCCTTTCGGACTCCCTGCCCAGACTGTTGCTAGAGAAGGTCCTTAGGCCAAGAAGCAGGGAGACATGGGCCCGTGAGGTAGAGAGCTGTTGCACACCTGGAACTTCCGCTGTGGCCACAGGTGAACTCTGAGGTGGGTTGAGGAGCACGGCACAGGCAGCACTGCCTTCCAGCCTTTGGACATGAACCCACAGAATTGAAGCAGAGACACAAGATTGAGATCCTGAGAGAGGGGAGTCTATAATAGACACTACACTCCTCGTTACTCTGGTGGGGAGAAATGGAGATTCACGGACTGAGAAGATATTCTGAGCTCTGCCATGGCCTGCTGTAGGCCTACCGCTCCATCAGCTGGGGGGGGGGGGGGGGGGGACGGGGGGGAGTTCAGCAAACTTTTTGTAAAGGACCCCCTGATGTCCAGCAGTCCAAGGGTGCAGAGAGAGCCATAGTGTCTGTGGTGTGAATTTTGGCTGTGGCTCTGACTGCTCAGCTCCCTGGTTCCTGTCCATTTTTGGAACTGAATCTGGTTTTCTAGTTTTCCCATTGTTGCTCTAAGATACTAAATATCCTTCCAATAAAATAACATCCTGTCCTTGTTAACCAGAGCCATTTTGATCATTTGTAACCTAGAACCTTGACTGGAACACATTAAGTTTTTCAGTCACTCACCCAACAAACATCTGTTGAGCACCTCACCTGCTCCCAGTGAGGTATGAGGCGCTGGTCTGCAGGGTGAACAGGGCACACTCCCTGACCTCATGGACCTCAGTGGCAAGGGAGATGGGTGTCAAACACACAATGACCAAGGACGCTTTGGGGGGCGGAGAGGATCTTTTGAGCTCCTGGGTGGTTAATATGCTCACCAGATCCTCAAACCCAAAAAGCCAGGGAAACCAGCCATGGGATGACCTGAAGGGAGGGGACTCCAGGCTGAGAGAAGCACAGGGTCCAAGGCTTTTCTGAGCCTGTTGTGTGGAGTCTGGGACAATGGCAAAAGGGCAGCATGACTGGTGTGGCCAGGCAAACGGGGCGGGGGTTAGGAAATACAACACTGATGAGAGAAGATGCGGGATTAGACCAGGTGCTGGCCATGTGGAGGGAGAAAAGAGGATGACCTTAAACTTACTTTGGAAGTAAAGACAATAAGCCTTGCTTCTGAATTGGACAGGGGGGTAAGCAATATAGTTAAATGGTTGATGATTTCCAGTGTGATGAGGAAAAATGGGGAAGGAATGGCATTTTGGCGTGCCATTTGCTTATTTTTAGAGGTGGGTGGGGTCATCAAGAATCTCTCCTGTGCTTTTTGATTTGGGTGGCCCGTGAACTTTCACCTGGTGAGATGGGAAGGCAGTGGAAGGTCAGGAGAAGGGTAGGGGTTGGGGGTAGGAATTCGGCAGTTTGGCAATTTATCCAATTTTAGGCTGTGAGAGCAGATGGGAGCCTTGTCTCTTGTGGGTGAAGAAGAGGAAGGGAGTCGGGAGAGGGCTCTGGTCTCAGTGACAGCAGCAGGGGCTGAGACGGAGCAGCGGCAGCAATAGGGACAACCAGGAGAGAAGGTGTCACCGAGGGCAGGAAAGGAAACTGCCTCAAGAAAATAGTGCTCCACTGTGTTGAAAGCTGCCGAGACCAGGGCAGGGGAGTCTAGAGAGAATCCGTGTGGGGTCGGCGGGGGATTAGATGCTCTCAGCGGCCAGGAAATGAACCCCTCTCTGGAGTCTGGAATTGGCCTGGCCGGTAGGGACATTTTTTATCCCCAGCTCTCAGGACGTCCGGAGTGTGGGCAGTGGGATTGATCAGTTAGATCAGCGGTCGCCAACCTTTCAGACCTCAGGGACCACCGGTTGGTGACCGCTGAGTTAGATGGCAGAATGATGTCGTCAAGGACTCAGATTCCTTCCATCTCTCTTTACTATTTTCAGGGTGGGCTCCATCCGCAGGATGGTAACAAGATGGTCTCATGTGGACACGGCAATATTTAATGGAGAAGGAAGACCACTGTCTGTGGCTGCCTCAGGACCGAGAAAGTGTCTCCTAATGGCTCCAGCACAGCCCCCAGCACTCCATGGGTCAGGTTCAGCTCCCAGGCCTCCTTATGCCAACCACTGGCAAGAGGACTGACAAACAAGCCCATCTCCCTTCTGAGGATCAGTGGGGTCTGCTCTGGAGGATGTGTGCTGACCGTGTCTGTGGCTGGGGGTGTCGGTGTGTATGTGCGTGACATTTAACAAGCTGTGTGTAGCCCACTGGATGGTGTAAGCTTTTTTTCGTACCAATGACCTCTCATGGTATTTTCCAAAGAATAAAACCAGAACAACAGGAGCAAACTCGATAGCTTCTGCCAAAGAGGAGCCCTTGGAATAATGGGACTTATTGACATGTCCAGCCTAGTGTGGTCTGTGGGCCAAGAATACAGCCCTGACGTGACCATCAACTCAGCTATTTCCGTGAGGCACCTCTTTCTGCTGCTCTTGATTTTCACAATAGTGGTCTGTGCCCAACACTCCAGCCCACACTTCATTCCCCACCCTCTTGACTTTCTGATGGACATCCCTAATCCCGGGGCCAGAGCTAATGCTGTGACCTAGGACAACGTCTTGGAAAACAGTATAATGATTGAGTTTGTGTTTAGGGCTGTGTGGGAAGACTTCAAAAATGTCTCCATATTGTTGGTCTTTACTTCAGTGGGCAAAAGAGGGAACTGGCAATGGAGTGTGTGGCCCTTAGTTTCTCTCGATAAAGAGTTTGTTGGACTTCCCAACTCATCAAGGGGCTTGAGGCTACTAAGGATAAGACACAGCTTCAAGAGAACAAAAAGTAAATATTAACATTTCCAGAAATAAAAGCTTACACACATTTTACACGATTCAGACTTAAGCTCCCAAATTAGACTATATACTAACTAGAGGCCTGGTGCACAAAAATTCGTGCACTGGGTGGGGGGGGGGGCGGTCCCTCAGCCCGGCCTGCCCCCTCTCACAGTCCAGGAACCTTCAGGGGATGTCCTACTGACGGCCTAGGCTCGCTCCCCCAGGGAGCAGTCTGGCCTCCCTCTGTGGGAGGCGACCAGGCCGATCAGGGGAAGGCACTGCCCCCATAACCCCATCACTGCTGGCCACCGTGGCTGCCTACCCTCAGCCCTCGCAGCTGCCGCGGCTTTGTCTGGAAGGACCTCTGGAAGGACGTTCAGCGGTCCAGTCTAATTAGCATATTATGCTTTTGTTATTATAGATTCTGTTCTATTGTATTCTGTCCTTCCTATTGTATTCTATCCATCTTGGACTACATTCAGAAAACTGTCTCCTTCTGTGAGATTGCCCTGGGAAAGGCTCGAGCTGAGTACTAGGTCTGTTTAGCCTCACACTCCAACCCAGTGGCTCAGCAGCTTTGATTTGTAATGTAAATGTCTGAAGGGAATTTAGACAGTGTTCTATGACTCACGCAGGCATCGTCTTTCCTCAGGGGACCAGGCTGCACATATCTGTCAGCTCAGATCCCTGTCCTTATTTGAGTTTCAAAATAAAGATGCATTTGCACTTGAAGATGCTCACACGCCGAGAGTTCAGTGTGGAGTGAGGGCTCTGGAGGATGGAAGTGCCTCCTCCGCCCAGGCCACGCGCTGGTTGGTCCCTGTAGCCTCCCACTGGACTTTCTCCTGCCTTTTAAGGAAGACGCTGGGCTGTGGGGCGCAGCAGCCCCATTCCAGCTCGCACACATGGAACCCATCGCCTGCCATCGAGTGAACAGGCAGCCTCTGCCAGCGTGGCAGGGAGGAGCTAAAAATAGTGGGCAGAGTTCTCCAGGCTCTGCCGTGGCCACCGTTTCCATCAGCTGAGAAAATATAGGAGCTGTTGGCTGGGTCTCACTGGGACGCTGTCCTTCCTTGTTGGGCAGAATTTCTTACTCAAACCCCACCCCAAATTAATTTTTGGTTTTCAGAGAGGTGCTCCACTAGCTGGGCGCCCCCAGGCCACTCCCCACTGTTATGGCCCCAAAAGTGAAGCTCACGCTTCCTTAGGCTCCTGGGCCTCGGGCCCCCACCTGCCTCACTACGGCTTCCGAAGAGGGCAGGATGGGACAGCGCCGAGCACCTGGGATCCGCAGCCGGATCAGCCACTGTGGCCACACCTCAGAGGCCACCGTGGGCTCAGCCCTTTGTGAGTGGAGCTTAGTTAGGAGGTTTGGTTTAGAGGGGGACACAGACACAATGCCATCAAGGGCACACAGATTCATAGATAAGTAAGGCCAGAGGGGGCACTGCTGGGACTTGAGGCTTACAGGGGAAATGTCCACATTGCAGGCATTCAGGTTTGAAGATTTCAACATAACACACTGATGCAAATATGTGTCCTCTAGGCCCATCTGGCCCTTGGGCACCAGTCTGCCACCTCTGATTTAGAGGCACGGGGTTAAAAGCCATGGTTGCAGTGTCTGGTCGGCTGTATACAACTGTGCAAAACCTTGAAGCTTTAGCTTGAAAGTAGGCCTCCCCCAAACACCGCCCCCCCCCCCCCCAATCCCCTTGTTGTGCCCAGATTTCAAAGTTCCCAAGACCCCCAGGGAGCCAGTCAGTCCGATGCAAAAGCAAAGAGTCCTTTATTATGCAAGCCGGCCTGCGCTCCCCGTTCACCAGACCCACCGACACAGTGGAAAGTCCAGTGGCAGAGAGAGCGAGGCCTGATGGGACAGGGGGTTTTAAAGGGGGGTGGAGTGAGGGCAGGAGAGGGCACTGTGGGCCCGGCTGATTGGCCAGGCGCGAGTCGGTACAGGATGTGGTCATAGTGATGGCGTGCACTTCCCTTGATCACCATTGGTTAATCCAGAGAAATCCTGGGTGTGGCTAGCAGCGGCTTCTTCCCGTGAGGAAGCACATGGCCCCATCCCAAAATGGAGGACCCAAGGCAAGATGGAGGGCGCAGTCCTTGTCCGGCTCCTGCTGCTGCCGCTCGAACTCGCCACAAGGCAGGATGGCCCTCCCGCACAGCACCCGCAGCTGGCCTGCGGGCAGACCGGGACTCCAGCGCATCTGGGCGGCACAGGCCCAGCAAACGGGGTGCGGCCGGTGGAGCGGCCCAGCTCTGGGGGAGCGGCATCTGCTCGGAGCAGGCCCGGCCCATGGAGCCGGCACACCGCAGCATGGCGGCCTCCCCGAGCCAGGGCACGCGCCCCACTCCGCTGCCGCCGCTGCTGCACTGGGCCCGGTCCGGGGGTGGGGGCAGCCCACGCTGGGCTCCCGCTGTGGGCTGGGGAGCCAATGCCCCCCACATGGGGCCCGGCAGCCGGCCCACGCAGGCCCCGGTCCCCCCCCGACCGGGCCCCGAGGGCTGCACGGACGCTCGGCCCCAGCGCGGGCAAGCGGGAAGCCGACCACGGGGGAAGGGAGGGAAGAGCGAGGCGGTGAGGCCTTCCGCTCCCATGACCTCCCCCGTGGTCGGTCGCCACCAGGCCCCCACCCCTCGGCCCCCCGCCGGCCACCACGCAGCCGGTCCGGAGACTCGGACCCGCTCCGGGGAGGCCAGGCCCTACTGCGGGCGCGGAGGGATCTCAGAGCCGGGCGGTCAGACTCCTCCCCCCGCACCGCCCGGAGAGGCAGTGCGCCTTTCATTCCCCCCTTGTCTTGGAACTTCCGGCTCAATCATGAGACGGACTGCAATTCTATTCCACCAAAACTATCAACTGAACTATCCCTATAAGGCTAACAAATGGTCCGGTGGAAGTGAAAGAAACCATTTTAGATTTAATAACTTCTATTGAAATAGGATCTTTCTTCTTAGAATTCCTCCATGGTTATCATAAAAAACCAAATCAAGATTCCTGATGTTTGCATAAACACAACAAGAATGGTAACTGATTACCTTTGCTGGAATTTCATGGTTGAACCTTAATGTGCCCCGTAGGGCCAGGAAGCCAAGCCATCCAGATGCCATCAGGCCTGCCTGCAGTATCTGCTGAGTTAGGTGAATCCCTCACCTGTAGCAACTCCACCTGAGCCCACGCTCCAGGCTTTGAGGCCCATCTCAGTAGCCCTCCTACTCGTTGCGGCCCAGAGTGTGTGGGGGTTCCGCAGGGATGCAGAGGCATCTTTACTGCTCCCCTTCTACTCTTACCAACCGCCAGTGATGGTAGGGCATGGGCCTGACGCTCCAGCGCCAGCCATCTTCAGGGCTCCCAAGCAGGATACCAGGCTTTCTTCGTGGCATTCTTAGTGGCTTCAAGTCTTTAGAGCTCAGACAGGGCTCTTTAAAACATGATACTCCAGTCAAAGTTTTCCGTTAATAAAACCATTATTAGGAACCAATCTCATTGGATCTATGCAAAGAAACGTACTTATTTAGCATTGCCAGATTTCGGAGGAATTACATAAGGAGAAAAACATACTGATCTACTCTAAGATTTTCTGACTTTCCTTGCTACTTCCTTTTCATGGATTTGAAACAAAACAGTAACTGTTGGCATAAAACCTTCTACCAAGGCATAACTATGCCCCAGACCTTCTATTCTAAACAGGCTTTTTTTCCCCAGCTTTACTACCCCTGACATGGGCATGGTGACTCAGGCCTGCAAGGCAGTATACAAGCTGCCAACTGTTAGCTGTCTCTCAACAGAGTCCAAAACCTGATGGGCACCCTTTCCTGCCTAGTTGGGCACCTGCCCCCTTGCCAGCTAGACACCCTTTACTTTTGGGGGTCACCCCACACAGCTCCCTTCCAGGACAGCCAACATACATTCAAAACCTGCAAAAGAATCAATGGTTAATATAACATATCAATATAATGAAAAACATGTGACCCCATAAATTGTCCTTGTCTCTTTGGAGCCTTGTCCATGAAGATGCAGGCATTATCTAAGTGTATTACACAGTATTGTGGGGGCTCCTGGTGACAGGAGTGATCGCGAGCCATGTTACCGGCATCAGGCAGGTCGAGCACACCGTAGCTTGAGCTTGAGCGGGTTGCATTGATCTCGATCGATGCTCCATTTGGTGATGAAGTCTTTCCGGGTCATGGATGGATCCGCTGACCGCACGTGAGTGTGATGGATCCAGGTTGTGACGCCGTCTACCTTTACAGTCTTGGGATCTTGAGCAGACAGGAACAGATGTGGAGGCCTCCCTTTCTCACATCCTAGGACAGGACTTTTGACCTATGTCTCATCCAGATAGAAACGGTCCACATTTATACCACAAAATACCAACAAATCACTTTCAGTTGTGTAGCCAGTCTGAGTTTTGACTTCTCTCTGGAAGTCTCAGAGATGGTGAATACCATCTAGAAGCTATTAATCCATTTACACAGTCCCCCAAAAGTTAAAGAGGAAGGAAAGAATCATTCAATGTCACTCAAGAGGATTTCGGCGAAACAACAAAATTGACAGATTAAACACATTGGAAAACCAAGGCCAGAAGTACCCTCTGACGTTTCAGGGGTACCAAGGAAGGAGAAGTTAGGCCACGACCAGCCCTTCTCACAATCCACCATTAGTGACCAGTCCCAGCTCACTGGTCTACCATCCATTTAACATTTCTTTTTTTCCTCCTATCACACCAAGGCCATGCTTTCCAGGTAGCTAGAACTTTTAGCCTTAATTTTTAGGTGATTAGCACTAGTTAAACAATTTTAAACAACAAAGATACATATTTAAGTAAACACATTATCTAGAACCTAGGTTAAACTTAGGCATATCCTGGGTCTCCCAAATACTGAGTTGGCAAGGTAACTGGAGCCCTTTAAGATCAGTGTGAAACCACAGTTTCTACCTGAAAGACTTTGACATAACCTTTAATTGTCCTTAGTTTAAGGAAAGCAGTGTTTTCTAGATTTCATTTCTCAATACTTAACCAACAGATTTAATTCTGTCTTCTAGATTTTTCATGAGGCAAATTACTTTTTTACTTTCAAGTGGCTCTGGAGAACCACATTGGAGCCTTGCAAGACAGGTTTTTGGCCTCCCTGGTCTTTTCAGATGTAAATTGACCACATTCTTTAAGATTTTGCTGCAGGCAGGAGGCGACTATCTCCTCCCTCCATTAAGAAAAGCTTTCTTAATTAACAAAGGACCAGTTTCCCCCCCCCCCCCCCCCCGGAAAAACTGTTCTCTATTATGGATTAGTCTTGGGATTTATCCTGCACTTTTGAAGGGAGACGCTAGCTCAAAACCCTATCCAAAATCGGACGGTGCGCACATTGGTTTTAAGCCAGCTTTTCTCCCTACACGTGCACAGAAATCCCAGACACATTTACACCTGGGGAGGGGGTGACCTGTTTCCACAGACCTTCACTCAGGCAGCCGCTGACTGCCACACAAAGGAGGGGGGAGGGCAGTCCCCCTCCCTCCACACTCGCATACCTTCACCAGACAAACAATCCATTCAATTCCTAACAACTTCCCAACCCCTGAGGGAGCTCTAAAGCCTCCCCCAGTCTCCTTGAAATGATCAATCACAATACGCAAAGGTGCAGTCTGAGTCCATCCCATAACATCCATCCAGTACAAACACAGAACACTGAACAGGGCCCGAAAATACAGGCTTCCAATTCCATGGAAGCCAAACCCGAAAGCTAGACAATGGCCTTATACCAAACTAGCTAGCAGGAGCGACCTGCTTTCCGCGAGGGGCATATCCATCCCTCTGAGGGGCATATCCATCCCTCCTGGGGGGGCGGAACGTCTTCCAACTCCCCCCCGCCTGTGGTCTTTTGGGGCGCGTTCACCCTACCTCAGGAGGAGCAGATCGAGGTCTAGAGGTCTCACTGCGAACACAGGCCTGACTGTGAGAGTTGCCCGCGCTGTAGGGGAGTCACTGTGCTCAGCACCACTGTTTTAATAGAGAACAAACAGCACCTGGTGCAATGCAGCGAGCGTCCCGGGTGTGCTGGGCAGCCAGGGCCACAAGGGAAGAGGAGACCGACCTAAAACGTGGGCCCAGTGCCCACAGCGTTGTCATCGATGCAGCCCCTGGAGGAAGATGCTTCTGGGGGTGACGTCCAGACCAGGTCCTCCTTCTCAAACTGGCCTTCAGCACATCTGTCCATTCCATAAGCCAAGCAGATTGCAGAACAGCCACGCTAGAAGGCGGGGACATACGTGAGTTTTAACGTCTAAGACTATGCTGGTGTGTGTGAGTGCTTCCACCAGGGTGTCGCTCTGCCGACTCTGCGTGGACGACGACGGAATGATAGTCTTTGTCCAGCCTCGTACACAGGCCAATGCAACAGGCTGAGCTCTGCTAAAGGCACGCGCACCCCCGGGAGGCCCTCTACCACCAGGCCCTGGGAAAGCCGGTAGGGATGACTACATGGAACATCTTCGCCCTTGCTCTTAACCAGCATTTAGAGGCAGATAAACAGGCAAGCAAACATGAGGTAACATTTGTTCCTACAGAGGTGAGACTAAGAAGAGTGGGAGTTGAGGAGAGCATATTTGAATCACCCCGGGGTTCAGGGGAGACAGATGGGGTCTTGAAGGAAGGGGTGTCCCTGCTCAGTGTGGACTGAGCATGGCAACTGCTTGAGGCTTTGGGGGAGGAAGTATTCAGGGAATGCGAACTTCGTTACTGTGGGCCCTTCCTGAGACGACAGAGACAAGGTTGGTCTTGAAGGGCCCCACTCATCACGCAAAAGGGTTCATGTTTAAGACAACAAAGTCAGAGGATATTGAGTAAACATTTAATTTCGGTAAAGCAGGGCAATCTACTCCCCACTGACTGTTGTCATGAACTGTCAGGCTTATGTAGATGGGGCCAGGGAGGCAGAGAGGAGGCTATGAACAGTGTAGCAGGAGGAGGGAAAGGCCCTGATCTGGGCTGGGCCACTGCAGCGGGAGGAGTGAGGGCTGGGAGCCATGAGGGACAGAGTGAGGGACTGAGGGCTGGCCTGGGTGGCGAGTAGACCTACTCTGTTCCCACTTTTCTGCTATTGGAAAGAACACAGTGATAAGCAACCTCTTGTGCAGATGTTAACACGGTTAACTGTTACTGTAGCACAAATGAGAAGAATAGGATATATGGTAAAATGATACAGCTTCTGCTGATCTGCGTCAGCAAATTGCCTACCAGAAAAGTCACACCAATTTGCATTCCAACCAACATTCTTTGAAATGTCTCCTCTTTGAAATGTCTGCTAGGGATGTGCTCATTTTATTACATTTTTGCTGCATACATAAATTACATATATGAGGATTTATATTGCATTATTCTCAATTATTTAAATTGCCAGTGAAGTCCAAATTTGAAGCAAACTGAATGTGTCCCAAACAGCTGCAAAAGTCTAACAGGAACACACGCGCTGGCTTTTCCAGGCCAGAGGCTGCTCTCCAGGCCTGGCCCACGGGGCGCTCCCCCGCCCCGCACGCTGCTTCCCGCTCGCGTTGCAGAAAGGCCAGCGGGGCTCAGAGCAGTCTGTCACAGTTGCTAAATGGACAAACTCAACACAGTCTGAGCGTCTGTCTTGCCAGTGTGCTAGTTTTCTTTTGGACGTATTTATTTTTCTGTTTTAAAGATTTCTGTACTTATTGAATGACTTTCATAGATAATGTACATTTTTTAAATACTTAACTTTCTTTTTCTCTTTTTAAAAATCCTCCCTGATAATATGCTTCTATTTATTTTTAGAGAGAGAGGAAGAGAGAGACAGAAACATCCATGTGAGAGAGAAACATCATTGATTGGTTGCCTCCCATATGCGCCCTGACTGGGAATCAAACTTGCAACCCTTTGGTGCACGGGACAACACTTCAAGGAACCGAACCACCCGGTCAGGGCAGCAATTTTCCTTTTATTTATGTGGCTTTACGTTTTGCTGAACTCATATCTACTGTTGCTCTTCCCCTTACACACTTCCTCTCTGCTGCCACGCTCACAAATGCCCTCCCTCACTCCTGCCCAAAAACAGTGCAGTAGTTGCTGTTGGAACATCTGCTCCTGTCCAGGGCCTTTCTCTGACACCTACCTGAGGCCCCACCTCCCGGTGTCAGGGGGCCTGTCTTACTCAGGAAACCACAGCAGGGACAAAAGAGCAACAAAGGGCAAAAGGGTCAGCTAATCACCGGAAGCGAAGTGAATTTTGGTTGTCACATTAGGCAGTTGGGGCGTATGTAGTGTGGCTGACTCAGCGGTCACAGGCCCTGGCTCAGACACCACGGGTACCACAGCTGAAGCTGCGAGGCAGCTCCCCAAGGTCCTGTCCCAGGGAAATCCCTGGTGCTGTGAACTGAGGCTCAGGTGTCTCAGCATCTCAGGTCATCCGGGGCACCACAGTCTCTATGCCAACCTCAGCTCTCAATGGCCAGCTAGTGCCGAAAAACAGGGTCGGAAGCAGACACGGCACAGCAGAGCATCTGCCCCAGCCTCAGCCCCGCTGGCAGGACGCCCAGACCGAGAGCACATCCTTGGTGGGGACATGGGAAGGTGCCATTGGTGCCACTTGTGTCTTTTGTTTCTTGATTCCCACACCCCAGAGCTTAGGTTTCTTTCCCTTTTATTAGGGGCCAGGAGCATCAACCATCACCGGGCGAGTCTCCTAATTAGCCTCTGCGCCCACTTCCTCCTTCCTCTCTGCTGTGCCTTCCGAGTACCTCTTCCAGCCGCAGAATCTCAGCTACGCCGCCCGGAGGAGGGGCTTGCCACCTTCTCCCCATCACCACCTCCCAGAGCCTCGGCCCTACCCCAACCTCATGGAAACCACTCTCTTCCACTTGATGGCTGTCACTTGCCCACCTCTTTGCTATTTCCCTCGCCGCAGTCTCCCCAATACCTGTGACCATCCTTGAAGATGGCAGCACTGCTCCCCCCAGCACACCCCAGGGCCTTTCTGATGCAGATTCCATCTCAGATCGCGGGTCTGTGCGCCTGACCTGTGGTGTAAGGACACACCCACTGGCCGGGAGCTCTGGTGCAAAGGTGTCAGGAGTGGACTGCGCCAGTGACATGCTCCAATGAATGGATCGCCCCCTATGAGCCCATGGGTTTGGAGTAAAATTAAGTAACTCGATAACATTGACTACTTCGAAGTTGGTGCGGAACCAAAGTAACACGCTGCTGATGGGAACAGATCCAGGTTGAAGGCCAGTGGGTAAAAACACTTGGGTTTCGGTAGTTTTCATATATGAGGTTTTTCTTGTTATTCCCGGTTTTCTGGGAGCCAGGGCGTGGATTAGTCTCCCTGTGCATGTCCTTCACAGACCCACAGAGCCTCACGCTCAGCGCACAGCCACAGAACGGTGAGCGAATGAGTGCACGCTGGCTTCTAGGTGCTGAAGGCCATAGGGACCTCTCTGGGGACACTTGGGGTGTGTGACACAGTGCTTCTGAGGGCATACTTGCCTCAACTACAAAGGCTGTTGGCTTCCAAATCCTTCCTTGGTGAGGCAGGAAGCCAAGTATCTGATTTGACCCAAACTTGAGGGTTGTGCCTGGGCCCCTCACTAAGCCAGAGGTCAGAGGGGTCATGGGGACCGTTACTTTATCAAGTAAAGCATTGGCGTTAGACCTGCCATCTTATTGGACTACTGTCTCTTTGTTCTTTAAGCAGTGTTCCATAACCCTTAGCCTTCACATTACTCTTATTTTATCCTCTGAGTCATTTCAAAGCATCACCTGGGCAACTTCTTCACCCTTTCCAGTGGTGTCTTGGAGGTTCATAACCTCAGTCTATGCTACTTCATTTTGCCTTTCTAAATTGAAACACTTTTTACATTGTTTACTTCTTTTTATTTCTTTGAAAATCGTTTTGTGAACTTCAGGGCTTGTCTCTTTAAATTTATTTGTACAGCTATTAGCTTATTTTCTTTAAAGACTTTTTGGTTGATCATACGACAGACACATGGAGGTGGCAGATGGGGACCAGCTGGGAGGCCGTGCTGGGTCTCTTTGATCCAGCACAGCTTTCTGCTTCAACTGTGGGTGTGAGCGAGCCTCGAGGAGCTGTGACAAGCCTGGACTGATGAGTCACAGCAGTGTTCCCGTGATTTGGGAGCCCATCCGCACCCCGTTGAGCACATAAGGACTCTCCTTTGGAAACAGCTGCTGTCATACTAGTGGGTGACAGGTAGCCATGTCAGTTAGGGTACCAGTCTCAAACCAGATGTTCCCCAACCTGGGTGCAGAGGAGTGCGGATGCAGCCCTCAGGATTCCCCGTGGTGCCTCCTGGATCACCAGGAGCAGGGATTGAGCACAGTTACATGGAGGTGGGACCACCAAGGGCTCAGACTCCTCACTGATGGAGGAAAAGGCTCCTCCTTTGCTAGGAACTTCAACCAACCAAGTTCATCAACTGTAACAAACGTATCACACTGATGCAAGATGTTAACATAGGGAATCTGAGTAAGGGAGATACACAGGAACTATACTTTCTGGTCAGTTTTCTCACAAAACTAAAGCTGCTCTAAAATATAAAGTCTAGCCTTAGCTGGTTTGGCTCAGTGGATAGAGCATCGGCCTGCAGACTGAAGGGTCCCAGGATCGATTACAGTCAAAAGCACATGTCCGGGTCGTGGGTTCAATATCCAGTAGGAGATGTGTAGGAGGCAACCAATCAATGATATTCTCTCATCATTGATGTTTTTCTCTCTTTCCCTCTATAAAAAATCAATAAAAAATATATTTAAAAAATAAAGTCTATTAATTAGAAAACCAAAAACCACATGATCATGTCTGCTTCAGCTACATCGTATAATCCCACCTGGCCTATTGTAGGAACTCAATGGCTCTTGGTTGATAAACGAACATATAATTCAATATAATAATAATAAAACAGTGTTCATTGGGCAGAGCTGAAGAGGGTCACGGGGGCAGGATGAGCACTGAGCCCCTCCTTTATCAACCTGTCCTAGCTGTACTCACCTTGACTCCTTCCTTGGGTGGGCCAGTTCTCACTCTTCCTGTGCCAGTTTTGACCAGGGCAGGCGACATGTTAGCATCCTTGGCCGATCACCACAGGTTCCTGAATTATTCTTCTGACTGATGTCCAATTCCTGCTTCTCCAGCCTCTAGTGAGACTATGTGGTGTGACAGCACTTTCTTATTTTCTTGTCTGGGGCTGCCATTCACCTGATTCCAGAGCTCAGCCCCAACCACCATCTCCTGGCCCTGGTCCCAGTTCCTGCCTGACTCCTGCTCTCTCTAGGACAATGGGGGCCTTGGTTCCTCTGCTCCAGTCTCTGTCTGCAGATTACCTGAGCCAGGTGGGTGAGGAGCACCAACTCCACTTGTTCGGGGAGGAGGCCCATCTACTTCTGGACCAACCTGACAGCTCATCCTTGGATGGTGTAATCTGCTTGGATACGTCTGAAAACACTTCTCCCATTTGGACACTGGGCAAGGTCTTCTTGGCTTCCTCCAGCCATGTCTCAATGTAGCTAATATCCTAACCTCCAGCTAGCCTGGTGCCCGAGTCCTCTTGGTAAAAACCAGAAAGGGAGACAATAGCGGTGTGGATTCAGGTAGGCATTTAAGGAACAGGGGAGAGGTGAGTTAGAGTTGGAGGCAGCTGTTGTACTGGGAGGAGTCCGGGCTCAGAGCAGAAAGGCCAGGGCTTCAGAGCAGGACAGATTGGGTTTGAATCCCCAGGTTGGCTCTGAAGTTCTCTGTGGCCCCGAGGAAGCTTCCCAACCTCTCTAAGCTTCAGTCTTCCCAGCTGCAAAAGCTGTTCATTGAGCTAAGGTCTGTGGAATGTTCTTTATATTGTACAGTTCGGTATAATTTTCACTTTAAATATTTTACTATTATATAATACTATTTTTTCCTCATTATCAATAACTAAGGTATGTTAATGTAAGGTAAGAGTGAATGGTCTCACTGCACTCTACTTTTTTTAAAAAATAATTTCTTATCTTTTAATTACAGTTGACAGTCAACATTGTATTAGTTTCAGGTGGACAACATAGTGATTAGACATTTAAATGACTTATGAAGTGACTCCCTGATAAGTTTAGTACCCCTGATACTATACATAGTTATTGAAATACTATTGACTAAATTCCCTATACTGTAGTTTATATCCCTATGACTGATTTTATAACTGGAAATATGTATTTCTTAATCCTTTCCACTTTTTCACCCATCCTGCCAACCACCCTCCCATCTGGCGATCATCAATTTGTTCCTGTATCTGTGAGTTTATTTTTGTCTTGTTTGTTTATTTTGTTTTATAGTTTCTGCATATAAGTGAAATCATATGGTATTTGTCTATCTCTGTCTGACTTATTTCATTCAGCATAATACCCTTCAGATCTACCCATGTTGTTGCAAATTACTTAAGTTTGGAATTTTGTTATTGGAAATACAAACATGCTCAGTTTATTCTGCAGTGCTTATACATCATAGAAGGTTCTATTTTAACTGCAAGTCAATGTGCTTGGGATTGTGATATAATGACTGAAAGCTCAGACAGCCTGACAAATGGTGAGCTTGGGATCAAAGGCAATACTCACTCATCCACAGAAGCTGGTCTTGTATGAATTATCTATGATTCATCTTAAGGAAAACATTTGTGTCTGTGTTAGTCATGGAAAGTCCTGTGGTCTAGCCTGGCTTTAGAGTTGGTAATTTTATATACATTATTTCACTTACTCCTCACAACAGTTCCATAAAGAAGTGCAGTAGTGAAAAAGATACAATAGTGGACAAGGTACAACGGTGGAGAAGGTAGAATGGTTTTGAGAAGGTACAGTAGTGTTGAGAAGGTAGAATGATGAAGAAGGTAGAATGGTAGAGAAGGTACAATAGTGGACAAGGTACAATGGGGGAAAAGGTAGAATGACGGAGAAGGTAGAATTGTGGAGAAGGTACAGAGTGTTGAGAAGGTACGATGGTGGAGAATGTAGAATGGTGGAGAAGTACAGTAGTGTTGAGAAGTATGATGGTGGAGAAGGTATAAGTTGGAGAAGGTACAGTAGTGTTGTGAGGGGTAAGGGAATTAAAGCCAGGCTAGACCACAGGACTTTCCATGACTAACACAGCAACAAATGCTTTCCTTAAGATGTTAGAGAAGGCAGATGGCGAAGAAGTACAAAGGTAAAGAATGTGGAATGATGAAGAAGGTACTATGAAGAAGAAGCTGGCATGGTAAAGAAGATACAAAGAACCCATTTTACAGATGAGGAAATTAAGTTTTGAGACTTGGAGTGGCCAGGTGTTCTCTTTATCTCAAAGGCGTAAAGAGATGAGTGAAGAATGCTGGTCTTTTGCCTATGATCCTTGCTTCACCACATTTCACACGCCTCCAGTTAACTGCTCTGTGTGTTCAAATGAAAGGGGAGAAAACACATTCTCATCCTCTGTGCTTATCATCTCTTTGGTTATTGAATGGCACTAACTACCAGGTGTGACAGAACATACCTGAGAAGTGTCCTTTCAATGTGACTGGCTAATGTCTTTCTTTGGATGAACCATTCCAAAGATGCCAGAGCTATGTCACAAATACAAATTGGGTTGTGAAGTGTGAAAGTTGTTCTATTAAAATAAAGTGACATTAGCTTTCTCTTGGGAATAGTGCTATTCTATTTGTTTTCAGCTGTATGAATTGTTCTTGCAGCTATATGATTTGTTCTTCACCTCCAAACTGTCCCTAAGTAGTAAGTGCATTTTGAAGAAAGTTATTGCATCTAGAACGTCCTTGAGGTTTGCAGCCAGATGTGTGGCATTCCTGAGCTGGTTGATGATAGGGAAGGTGTGCTTGGATGATGTCAAGATTGCTTCAAATACACAGAGCTGGAGGGCATGTCTGTGGTTTTTATAGCGAATGTTCATTATCTCAGCTAAAGTGATGCCACAACCCAGAGAGACAGGAAGAGCTGACTGTGTTTATTTCATTGATAGGACACCGAAGATGTTCTGGGACATGTCCACAGGCATAGGAAGCAGAGCTGGTTATATGACTTTGCTCGTTGATTCTATATGTTTCCATAATATTAAAGGTTATAATTGTCATTTTGTGTAAGGTTGGCAGTCATTCCTATCAGTGCATTTCACTTTGTGGAAGATTTGGGGGAAATAACTCCTCTAATTCCAGCTGCCACTACCCAGAGATCTCATTTCCTTCTTTCACAGAAGTTTAGCTGGGAATGTGGTTGACACAGGGCACCATCTGTTCTTCATCAAGGCATTTGACAAGCTTCTCATGATCTACTTGTGGACACGCTGGAGAAATATGAGGTGGAGGCTGGTAGAATGAGGTGAATTACTAACTGGCTGATGGTCCAATGGAATTGTTGACTCAGTAACCCAAAGGTTTTTGATCTTTCTGTTATAGAGCTCTGACCCAATTCCAAACTGTTCATGGACAGAAACACATAAGTCATGATTTTCATATTTATAAATGGCGTGAAACTGGGAGGGGGAGCGATCAGATGTTGGTGGAAAGGGGCTGACTCTGTAAAAATACAGTTTACTAGGCATAAATGTAAGGTCTTTTTATTTGGGTCTGCACACCCAAATCCCACAAATAAACTACCTCCCAATATAAGATAAAAAATAGTATTGTAGTGGTAGCATGTTGCAAATATCTTAATGCTTCTAATTCATGTTAGTATCAGTTAAATTTGAGTAAACACCGCGATAGACCATGATAGTTTGCCCTCACATGGCTTATAGAAATGTGGTATCTAAGTGGAGGTCTGATTATACCGACCTAAGGAATTGTCGCTCTGTAAGGGGCCACTGGTAAACTGTAGTGTGTGCAGGGGAATGTGTCCTGGCCTTGCGGACGGCTGAAAGAACCAGAGCTTTTCCACGTGGCCATGAGAAGATGAGGGGTGAGAGGTCATTGGTCATTACCTTCATAGATGTGAAAAGCTTTCTGGCAGAAGAAAGATTACTTGTGTTCTCTTTATCTCTAAGTCATAAAGCCAGATGACTAGATGGCAGAAGATGAGGTGTGCAGCACAGAGACCAACCAGTCCTTTATTCCAGAGTCTACAAACACTTGGAAGACTGCAGATGGGGGTTTGACTGCAGGACTCGGACGCTCTGTGGGAGAGTTTACTCAGGAGAGGCTCCACAGCAGAGATGAGAGTCACCTGGAACTTTAAGGAGTGAGGAGGCTGTGGATGCAGGGATGCTCCAGGGTCTCAGGAAGTCACTCAAGGGGCAGAAGGAGCAGCGTGGAAACCAGATGAGAGGCTGGAGAACGGGATGGTTTTGAATATGAGTTTTGTAGTCAGGCTCCGTGTTTGACTGTAATCTCTGCCAGGTGCTAGCTATGCAACCTCGAAGTTGTAGATAGAATGAGGGCCTCCCAAAGAGGTCCATGTCCTAATCCCCAGAACCCGTGAGCATGTTACATTATATAGCAAAAGGGAGTTACGTTCGCTACATTATCTTGGATGATCCGGGTGGACACAATGCAATCACAAGGGTCCTTCAAAGAGGCAGAAGGAGACAGAAGACTGAGTCAGTCAGTGAGGTATCATAACGGGAGCCAGGCAGAGAGTGCTATGGCTTTGAAGGGGGAGCAGGTGGCCATGAGCCCAGGAATGCTGGCGGCCTCTAGAGAAGAAAAGGGCAAGGGAACAGAATCTCTCCTGGGGCCCTCGGGAAGGGACTCGGCTCCTGCCACACCTTAATCTTCACCGTGAGACCATTTGGAATTTCTGACCTCCTGGGCTGTGAAATAATACATTGCTTGAAGCCACTACCTCTGTGGTACTTGTTACAGCATCGATATAAAATTAATCCACTTGGGTCAGTGTGGCCTCTCTGAGTCAGTTATTTTTCATGTATAAAGTGGAAATAGTAATATCTATTTCTAGAATTCTTGCAAGTGAAGTATCTAGTACCCCACTTGACACATTGTGTGTGTTCAGCAAAAAGACAGTCACCATCAATCATTATTATGAAAAACAGGCTCAATGGGTGAGTTTGCCCCAGCCATCACAAAATCCCGCAATAGTCATCAGTGTCCTCCTCCTCCATCTTGTGGAACCTCTTAACACATGGCTTGTTTTACCTGCATCCGAAAATCACCACTGGGATGCAGATCCACGGCTACGGGACTCCCTCGCGCCAGTTTCTGAGGAATGATGAAGTGGTCCAGCTGCCCGGTTTGGGTCAAGAACTTACTTACCGGCTCCTAATATGACCCAGTGCATGGATAGCAGGAAAGCACGATTTGCTATCATGTACTATGAAGTCCCAGGCTCAGGAGGCAAGCCATCCGAGCCTTAGGGGGATCACAGCAGCTGCCAGCTCTCCTTCCCGGATGGAGAGACCTGCAGGACTATCACCCCACCTCTATTGAGCCAATTCCCTATGTTAGAATCAGTTACTGATAACGAATTTCTGATTTTTCTTAGTTATAAATATTTTGCTTATGAATAACAGAAATCACTAAGCAATAGAGGAATTTTTGATGATTCTTAAGTTGGCTTATGAGACTAGAGACTAAATACCATCTGGATACTGTCTGTAAAAATAAATAGAAGATAATTTTCTTCTTTTATTCTACGTATACATCCTTCACCATGATTTATGCACCCCACTTAACACAGTAAAAGTGGCAAAAATTATATTAAAGAAATCAAACCAATTAAAAAAAAAAGGTATTTTCAGAGCAAGAGAGAGACTGAAGAAATAAAGATCAGGATAGAGACAATACCGAATTTTGAGCCATATAGTTGAAGAAACCACATCAGGCACTTGAGATCATGGGCTCTGGTGCCAGGTTGTCTGGGACCTGCCACAGGACTACCACATGCCAGCGGCATGGGCAAGCTACTTACTTTTTCTGTGCCTCAGTTTCCTCATCTGTAAAGTAAGGTTGATCGTGCCTATTTGGTAGGGTTCTTGAAAGAATTCAATGAGTTCAAGCATGACCTGGCACAAAGCTATGATTGTGTTAATGACCTCCACTTCCGAAAAGTTTATTTAAAATATCAAATATCACATCTCCTCAGTATAGTATGTGTACTTCCAGTTTTTTCACCACTTTTAGTATTATAAACTCCTACGTTTTACCCAACTCTAATTTTTATGCAATTTGTTCAAACGCCTTATCCAAGTGAATTCCCCTTTTGTTCACTTTTCAAAACTATAAATTGAGAAAATTATCAACGGAGAAGATGGCAGCCAACTTGAAACGCTGGGGAAGGGAAACTTCTTCTAAAAAAGGAGCTGCGCTGAGTAAACAGTCCCCAAAGTGGTCCCGAGTGCGTTCCAGATGAGTAATGATTTATGAACAGGAAACCTGGGTCGGCCCGGCTTCAGTGAAACAGCGCGGTGGATGGAAACCAGATGTGGGCCCTTCGGCTCTGAGGCCGCAGAGTGAGCCGCACAAAGAGGCGGTGAGAGGAGGGAGTACATGGAGGGGGGAGACAGGAAGAGCACATGTGACCGAGGGGACACACAGAGAGAGGACGGGGTGGGGGAGACAGCCGGCCAGGCAGGCACTAATGGAAATGAAACACCCTCCAGGGTCCACTCGTAAAACGTTGCATCAGCCAGGAGCCTGGAGCTCGTTGAGAATATACATTGTGTTTTAACGTTTGTTCCCAGGGAAACGAGCTGGAAAAGGTCAGATGTTTCTACTCACGTGGAAGACGGAGACCATATGTGCGCGAGCGCGTGTGAAGATACACCGTGTGCTTCAGAATGCACTGCAACGAAATGCCTCTTTTCTTCTGATTAAATCTCTGAAAGGCCCCGTTTCCTGCCGCTGCAAGGAGACGGCCTTTCAGTGTGATCTGGCAAAGAGAAGAGCTTCAGTGTGTCGTCTCCTCCAGGGCCAAGCTGTCTGATACAAAGAAAACCGGGATCGGGAACCGGGGTCGGGGACTGTCGCCTGTGGGCCAGTTTTGGCCCAGAGACTGTTGACGTGCAGTCCACCGGTTGTATATCTTTAAAGGGCTGTGGGGAAAAAGCAAAGAAGATGGTGAAACAGGACTGTGTGTAGCCGGCAAAGCCCCACATAGTTACTATCTCATCCTCTGTAGGAAAGTTGACTCATCCTGGGTCTGGGTCTGGAATGTGCGCCATGGCAAGGGAAGCTAGCATGTGTCATCGGCCAGCGTGATAATGACGGCTACAAATGAAACGGTTCTTAGAAATCCTTTTACAGACCCAGAGAGCGCGGTGGGGTGAAAGTTCATTTGTGCCACTCATGCTAATGCACTGTGCTTTGTCCTCAAAGCTGGGCCAGGCTGACAGGCAGCGCAGGCTGCTGAGAGGCAGGATGGAGAGGTTCTCTCTGGGGTCGCAGAGAAAGCACACACTGTCCAGATCTGTGCAGAGCTGTGCCGGCTCCAAGTGCAGAGCTGGCTCTCACCTCTCAATCCTCGTAAACGGCAATGAGCAACGGGGCCTGAACGTCACCAGGGAATGTGCCTTGGGCTTTGGACAGAACCGAAGAATAAGGCACACAAAGACAGGCAGTTACCTGATTATATGCTTGCTTAGACGCAAGTGATTCTGATGCAATAATGATGAGAATAATAGTGTAATAAACAAAAACAATATTTATCCAATCGCAACTAAAATTGGTGGGTGTTTATTGTGTTAGGCATTGAGCTAAGCACTTCCCCTGAATTATCACAGTTAATGCTCATAATGACCTTGTGAGGCTGAGGGAACAGACTCAGAGGCAAAGTAGCATTTCCAAAGTCAACTAGCCATTCAGAGGCAGAGCCGTGGTCTCGGAACAGATTCTTGCCCATCGCCTTTATTGCTCCTTAATGTAGAAAGGCTCAGTGCGAAGTGTTGGACGTAAATGTGCAGGGTGTAAAGGAACTGAAAGTAAATCTTTATGATCCCTATATTATCCCCCTTTTCCTTTAAAAAACCACAATAATAAAACCCTAAGCATTGAGGTGTCCCATAATTTTATTCTAGACATAGCTGAAACTGCGTGCACGGCTCATGAGTTAGTGTGCTATTACCCGTGTAGACATAGCCGAAACTGCGCGCACGGCTCACAAATTAATGTGCTATTACCCGTGTAGGCACAGCTTAAACTGTGTGCACTGCTCACAAGTTAATGTGCTATTACCCATGTAGACATAGCTGAAGCTGTGCACACGGCTCACGAGTTAGTATGTTATTACCCGTGTAGATATAGCCGAAACTGTGTGCATGGCTCACAAGTTAGCATGTTATTACCCATGTGGACATATCTGAAACTGCCAATCTAGTGAGCTTTCTGGCATTTAAATGGTGGTTGGATGCCTAGATCCTATAATCCAGTGCCCTGTGTGTGGGCTTCTTTGTCTGTAAGATGAGACATGAGTGATTTCCAAATTGAGGTCAAGGAACTTGGACATGAATTGCCTGGGCTCACCTCCAAGCCTGCCTGTCTTTGAGAAACCCTACCCTGCAGCAGTGGCCGAGCTCCTGACTGAGCTGTGGTCATGGGGGCTCCTCGGGGAAGGTGCCAAGGACCCAGCCACAGTCTTACCATTTGTCTTTGCTTACGCTCTCGGTGCCTGAGACCATTCTGGAAGCAAAATGACTTGCATTTTACATTGAACCCTTATTAGTAAACGGACATTTCAGTGACCCTGACGCCAAGGCAGGCCCTTTCTCATGTACACTTAGGGCAAGGCTTTTGTTGCTTGGTTCCATTGTTTCAAAGTTACGGTAATTTCATTATGATGCTGACTATATGATATTAGAAGATGCAGACAATTTTCTTCAGGCCCCTCAAATTTCCTCTAGAATGGCTTTCCTGGGGACTCTTTCTGCCTGGACTTTTCTCATCTTCATCATTAACCTGGCCCATTGTTGATGTCCAACTTCATGCCCACATTTCCACTCAGACCCTGACTCCTGCCCCAGGCCCAGGAGAACCTCTGGGTTTTGCTGCCATAATGCCAGATATTAGGATTTATTGATTTAAACGGTCTTAATTCACTTTACCCTTTGATTTCTGTGGACAGGGTAATCGATGGTAATCATCTTCTGAATATTCTGATTTTCCATTTGAAAAGTATTAATTCCTGAAGATGGTAAGAACCTAAATTATTTCAACTTATTAGAATATCAACATTACTAATTATTCTCTATTTTAGAAGGAAAAAAAAAATAAAAACAAGATTAACATCAGGAGCGGCTTCATGTAACAGATACTTATTTTGTGTGGCTACTGAAGGGAAGTCGCATTGCACTAAGGTTCCTGTCTCCATGGCACTCATCTCCATGATGCCAACATCCTTCCAGCTCACCTCCAACCATTCACACCTGGCCCTGTGTCCCATGTCCCTCCACCCAGCGAGAGCTGCCCAAAGATGGTGTCGCCAATGATTGAAAGTGCACAAACACTATAGACTAATAGCCCTGCGTACGTCTGTGTTCCAGTAGCTCTCTGCCTGCTGCCCCGCCCTCCTGTAGCTCCCTCCGCGCCCTCCCCCAGCTTGCTGCCCTGCCCCCTCGTAGCTCTCTGCCACTCACTTGTAGCTCCTTGCCCCACCCTCCTGCTAATCCGTGATCTGGTGGTTATGCAGTCAGTCGTTACGTAATGACCATTTGCATATTTCATCTTTATTATATAGGATATTTTAAAGCATAGGTTGAAAGAAACAAATTATTTGAATAACCCCCCAATTAAATGAACCAGAAACCCAATCACAATGAATTCTAGTTAATGGAGGCATTACACAGGCCATCACAAAGGGCTAAATACTGGAGGACTAACACATTTGCTAAGCCTCTTGGTAGTAATTTCCCCCATGCCTTCTGGTAACCTGATCCGGTCGGCAATACAGGAATTATTGGTCTTATTATATGGTGGGGTAGACACATAGCTTTGAGTAGTCTTGTGTGGAGACCCTGTTCTATCTGCTATGAGGGTTTAAAAATGAAATTGAGATGAAAAATCATTGAAAGAACGACCTAGATTATGTTGCCGAAATAAGAAATCTCGGTCATCGAGTGCACAGAATGTAGCTCGTCCAGAGGGAGTTCCTCCCGGCTTGGGCCTGTGGGAGAGACCTCACCCAGAGGCTGTGGGTCAGCTGGCTCGTTAGGACCAATTTTTAATCTCAGCCCTTGGTGTGGGTGACCACAGGATCTCCTGCGGGACACAGCTGGGGGGCAATTCTCATGGTTCGTATCGGTGCTGCTGAAGACATTTCCCTCTGTTCATGGGACACTTTAACCAGACACAGGGAGGGAGGAGGGTGTACTGGGTCTTCCCAGCTAGCTCAGCCCCCACATGACCAATGCTAGTTGTCCAGTGTCCTCTGATGGCGAACATGTACGGAAACCCATGTCAGGTTTTAACTCAAGGGCAGACATTTACATATTCTAGTCTGTTTGGGCTCACTTTTCTCTCTCCTACTCCATACAGTGAGTGGACTGGAGTGGCGTCCGGAAGCCTGCACTAACTCTCCCCAGTGCTGGGCTGCTGGTGCTGCCACATGCCCAGCTTCGATGTGAGAGGCCAGGAGAAATGCGGACGGGACCTCGTGAAGAGCTTCCTCTGGAGCAGCGGTTCTCAACCTGTGGGTCGCAACCCCTCTGGCGGTCCAACGACCCTTTCACAGGGGTCGCCTAAGACCATCCTGCATATCAGATATTTACATGACGATTCATAACAGAAGCAACATTACAGTTATGACGTAGCAAAGAAAATAATTTTATGGTTGGGTCACAACATGAGGAACTGTATTTAAAGGGCCAGAAGGTTGAGAACCACTGCTCTGGAGCCACCAGTGAGCGAGGACAATGACATCTCAGTGACAAAAGCACTTCCTGTTCTCACTTCATGTGAGGTTAGGTTTCTGGCTCAGATCACATGAATGAGTCTACAGCCATCTCTGACTAAAGCCGGCACCTGAAGTGAGAGGCCCTTCTTACGGTGCCGCCTCAGGACTCACGCCCTCATGGTCCCCCTGCCCGCACCCTGGCAGACCTGTGCCCACCCTTACCTGGCAGCGGCTTCCCTCCCATCAGAGTTCTGAGTCATTTCCTCTCTTCCTTCTGCGAACCTGGATCCTACAGGTGTCTCTCTCTCCTACACCATCAGCATGTTCTTCCCATCATTCCATCCGCAGCATGAGCTCTAGGGTCCCCTTACCTAAATTAACAAACAAAAGCAAGGCAATGTGCGGCCAATTTCTTTAATTCCACAAACTTCTCCAGCTATCTGTGGCCTCTAGGCTCTGCAATAAATAACTGCTAGAGTCGGGTTTCTGTGCCCACTGAAGTGGCTCTTTTCCAGATCACCTGTGCCCTCCATGTTGCCAAACTCCATGGGTATAACTCTGCTGTCATTTTACCTAAACTGCCGTGGCTTTTAGTGCCCTTGACCACCTGAAGACCTCCTCCCTCAGCGGCCATGACTGCTGTCTCCTGCTTTTCCTCCCATTCACTGCACAGCCTTGCCCCATTGGACCTGTGTGTGGGTCTCCGGTCTCCTCCCACTCTCTGTGCCGGAGGAATGGAGGACGTGTGCCAATACTGGGGTTCCGGAGGTCTTGGGAGGGTGATGGGATAGCTGGAACCAGCCCCAGATCTGAGAGGCAGAAAGAGATAAAATGAGAGGTCTCCCCCCCAGTCTGAAGTCACAGATGCCCAGGCAGCAGGAGCAGCACTCAGCACACACGTGAGGATGCGAATGTGATGTGTGACATGAAGCAACCGCCCATTCGGTATTTAAATACGCGGCAAAGCAACTCGAAGGCAGCGTTGCTGGGTCACTTACAAAGCGACGTGTAGTAGGCACATCTCTTTCTATAAAATTGTTCTGCCGAAGGTGAGTCACAAATGAACACAGGTCAGCATTTCGTGATCACGGGGTGTGACCGCTGGCGGACACAGGCACCGGCCTCCTTTCGTGACCAAGGGAAGAGGAAACCTCTTTCTGAGTCTGTGGCCCCCTGGAGCCTGCCAGGTCCTCTCCCATCTGCGGGACTCCCGCTCCTCCCTGGACCAGCACACACAGAAAGAGGGGCTCACAAGCCTGGGTAGCCTGACCTCTGGGTGAGGGCTGAGCGCGCTCTCTCCTCTCCCAGCCTGGACACCGTGGCCTCCCAGGATCCCGCCAGCTGGCACCAGGAGGCTAATTCCTTCCCCACTTGGCAGCGAAGTGCCCAGTTTGGAAAAGAAGCCAAACTTCCATTTACAGCTTTGCAGCCAGCCTTTCACAGATGCCAAGGCCAGGGGCAGGCCGCCGGAGCTCAGCAGCCCCCGAGCCTGTGTTCACGGGGAGGAAGCCCATTCTCCACAGGGGATGCGTCCTGTGACCCCCAGTGGACACCCAAAACCGCAGATGGTACTGAACATCGTAGGGACTATACTTTTCCTTTCCAATATGCCTATGGTAAAGTTTAATTTATAAATTAGGCACAGGAAGAGATGAACAATAACTAATAATAAAATGGGACAATTATAACAACATACTGTCATAAAAGTTATCTAAATGCGGCCTCTCACTTTCCCTTCCTGGCAACTGGTCTGATAGCCAGTTGCTCATATGTTTTAAACAGTGAGCGGCTTAAAACATATGAATTGCTTATTTCCAAAATTTTCTATTTACTACTTTGGGACCGTGGAGCTGAAACCTCGGAAGGTGAACTGTGACTAGAGGAGGCCACTGCCCTTCACCTTGTCAACTATCACCCCAGGGGTGCTTCCTCGTGGCTGCATTTACATATTCAGTAACTGGGATTTTTTTTACGTGGCTGTGATTATTTATTAGCCAAGTGGATAAACAGTAATTGCACCCAATGACTCGGTGGTTATTGTGTCTAATTATATCCATCAGAGCGCCTGGGGGACACTGTGTTTGGAGCCGTCCTCTGATTGAATGGAAGGGCACAGAGAAGCAGAGAGGAGCACAGTCTGGCACAAGGTGTATCTGCAACCCCATCAGCTCTTGTCACTGGAACTCGCTGAGCCTCAGTCTTATGTTTACCCTGTCAGTAACGTTTCAGAGGAGGTTTACAGGAATGAACTAGAACTACATGAAACGTAGCTAGATGCTCAGTAAACGCTGGCTGCTTCGTTCTTTCCAGCTGGCGCAGGTTTGGGCGCTCTCAGACACAGGGACCAGCGCTCTGAACTTCCTCACCTTTGTTCCCACAGTGACTCTGTCGGCGGGGCCCATCACTACCCCCTTTCCCAGAGGTGCTGAGGGACTTCCCCAAGACCCCATGGCCGCTGAGGGGCTGAGCCAGGATCCAACCCCAGAGCCCCAGCTCTCTGCCTTCTCAGGAGCTCATGCAAACTAGCGGTCAGGTGGGTGAGGGACCCCACAACCAGCCGGAAGGACCCAGTACGAGGGACAGAGCAGTCAAGGGCAAAAGAGAGACAGGAATGGAGACTGTGCCTGCAGAGGAAGGCAGACCTGGCCTCTGGGCGCTGGGGAGGATTGGTCCCAGAGGGGCGGAGGGGAGTGGGGACAGGGGACAGGGGCAGGGGAGGAGAGCCGGGTCTTCACAGAGTCCTGGGACCTGACTAAAGGAGGAGCTTCGGGGTGGCTGCTCAGTGAAGAGGTCCCCGAGTTCCTGTTCACAAGGCAGCCGGCTGCACCGAAGCTGGATCAGGGTGTCAAGGGTTGTCTCTGATAAAAAGAGAGGAGGTCTGGAAACTTCCAGAAGAGGCAAATGCCTTGCCCGACATGACAGCATCCGAGTTATTTTCTTTGGCAGACGATGCTTTAAAGTTGATCCAAACGCACCATCATCCATTCCTAATGATTCCAAAAAGGGCACCACGTTTGAGCTGGGCAGCCCCAGTGTTCTCTGCAAACCTTTTCCATAGAAACAGACTCTTTACCAAAGAAACTGCCTGAGGTCACTTGGGACAGAAATAGAACCGTTTCACCTTTCTATTTGTTCCTGAATAAAGCAACTTGCAGGCGTTTCTGCCGGTTGGTTGAAGAGTGAGAGACCCTGCCCGTGTGCATGAGGATCAAGTATATAAATTCCCACCACCCTGGTGGGTCTGAAGGACCTTCCAGAAGAAAGTGATTGATCATTTTATTGCCGATGAAGCATAAGGACTGAATCTCACAGAAAAGTGAGATTCATCAGTTAGAGGCTGAACAACAACCTATTACTTGTTGCATGAAAAGAAAACCTGTAAATGTATGAACAGTAGAATTTGTTTCCTGTGGTTATGCAAATGCTGTCTGTGTTCTTTCCCAGGCCATTTCATTCCTTTTATAAAGAAGTGGAGGTAAAAAGTATTTTTAACAATATTTTTATTAGTAATAAATATTTATTGAGGAACACTGGAAGAATAAAGAACGTGAAAGAGAAAATAAAAAGAAGCCCAAATTCTACAACCTAGCCTTGATTCTAGGGGTCATTTTGATGGCCCTCCTTTTATGTTTCATTTTGTGTTTTTTAAAAACTGTTTCTCATGCAGTAAAAAGGAGAATGAGAAGATATTTCATATGTTCTCTTGAGCCCTATTAAAAATGCAAAAAGAAAAGAACAAGAAAAGTTCCAAGAAGAGAAATTAGAGCAAGTCAAGTGATGTGCAAAAAAAAATTCTAGGTTCCCTTAACAAGTATATTTGTGCAAAATGAATTCAAATTATGATAGCATGAAACAAATTATAAAGATAAGATCTATGATCAATATAAGGAAAAGATGTATCATGGAAAATTTAATAAATAATAAAGAAGGAAAATTTCAAGAGGCCCTTTAAATTTAATTTTTAATTTAAAAATTATCTTTATTGTTGAAAGTATTACAGGTGTCCCTCTCACCTCCCCCCCCCCACCCCCTCCGCCCACCCCATGATGCCTTCAACCCCACACCCAACCCCCAGGCCTACTGCTCTATCCTCTGTGTCCATGGGTTATGCATATATACATATAAGTTCTTCGGTTAATCTCTTCCCTGCTCCTTATTCCTTCCCTCTGTGATTACTCAGTCAGTTACACGCTTCCATGTCTCTGGATCTATTTTGTTCGTCAGTTTATTTTGTTCATTAGATTCCACATATAAATGAGATCATGTGATACTTGCCTTTCTCTGACTTGCCCTTTTAATTTTAATTGAATAACTGATGTGGCTGGGAAACGTGTATATGAATTAAGTGAAAAAATCACCCAGACATGATGGCAATTTCATTAAAGAGTGTTGCTTGAGCACAGCAGAAATGATATGTTCTGCACAGAGAAAGATATTTAGAAATGTAAATATAACTGAAATACTGCTGTCAGTGTGATAGAATCCTGGTAAGAACTTACAGTCCAAGTTATAAGAAAAAAAGAAGAAGTTATAATAGTTTGCAGCATTTTGTAATAACTGGAGAGGGTCCAGATATAAATAATGCTCCCAGGAAGCCATATTTATTCCCAGTGTCAGGGAGACTCTTTGTGAGTACAGAACATTTGGAGCTGCGTGCAAGAAGGCCCAGCTGTCTGAGAAGTGGCTTGGTCTGAAATATTGAGAATAATCTTAAAATTTAACATAAGCTGGCCAAACTTAATGTATGTGATCACAGGCTGGGGTCCTCAATAGTTCTTCCAAATGCTGGACTTGTTCTCCAATTCAAGATGTGCAGGAGTAACCTCTAAAGCAGTGGTTCTCAACCTTCTGGCCCTTTAAGTACAGTTCCTCATCTTGTGACCCAACCACAAAATTATTTCGGTTGCTACTTCATAACTGTAATGTTGCTACTGTTATGAATCGTAATGTAACTATCTGATATGCAGGATGGTCTTAGGCGACCCCTGTGAAAGGGTCGTTAGACCGTCAAAGGGGTCACGACCCACAGGTGGAGAACTGCTGCAAAGTGAGCTGTTCTGTCACCTCTACTGGAGAAACAGGTGTATTGCATCTTCTTGGCCATGGCAGGGCCTCTGGGCTCTTCCTGCCCAGCCCACTCCCATCATGACTGCTCATCCCAGAAGGGAGAGGCCAGAGACAGGCTGTTGACCCTGCTCTGGTCTGTGGTGTCCCCTGGACACCCAGCTATCATCCCTTGTTCTCCCCTAAAGATGGTCTACACTCATATCCACCAACGGGGAGCAAGTAAACCGTTACTTATCCCTGAGGACTCTGGGTGGCCACAGCTGCAGAAGGTCTTTGCTCAGAGTAGATGCCCGATTTTGTTATTTTGTAAAACATAAGGGTGCAGTTTATCGTTGAAGGCCAGACTGAGGGTGGGTGTCAGAAACTAGCTCTTCATCAGCGAGGGCCGACTCGTGCGTGAGGCTGCCATTGCCCACCACGTTCGTTCGGTCCTGTAGTCCCATTGCTGTGGGGTCTCTCCACGCGTGTTTTGAAATAAGCTGTTGTTTTCTTCCTCCGTTTTGTGTGTGAGTGAGGAGTGTAAAATGCCCTCACTCGGGGAACTCCTTTGATGCATGGGGATGACATTTACTGATGAGAAATGGGTTTGGGGACTGACGATGCATTCAGTGTCCTGCAGGCTAGTAGAATATTTGTTTGAATTGGAATCAGAGGTGAGATATGATGTGAGGAGTTGCCAGTACAGATAGTTACTAAAACTGTGAGTGTGGTTGAGGTCACTCTGGAGGGAAAACTTGGGAAATAGTAATGTTTATGGAGTAGGTGGACGACAGTGAATTTAGAAGGATTTGTCAGAGAAGGAAGAAAACCACAAGATTGGTGCTCGGAAATCAAAGCCCAAGAGTTTGAAAGAGAAGGGATCCCATCAACAATGCCAAATACAACAGAAACGTCTAACAAGATGTGGGATGAGTAGTGTCAACTGGACTGAGCAGTATGGACGCATATCCTCCAGCAGAACAGCCCCTGTGGGCGGTCTGGCTGGAAGCCAGGATGCAGGGAGACATGGAAACGACCCAGAGCTGATTGGACACAGAAGATGTGGTGCATACACACAAGGGAATACTACTCAGCCACAGAAAAGATGAAATACGCCACTTGTGACAACATGGATGGACCCTGAGGACAGCATGCCAAGCAAAATAAGTTAGAAAAAATCAAGAACCACATGATTTCACCCATGTTGTTTTCCTCCCCTTTTTGCTTTGCCGTCAATCCCCAGAGGGTACAAAACCATAAATTCCTTAGTGAGCTAGCCTGGAAGCCACTTGTCCTTTTGCCTCCCCACTTCACCTTATGTTCGTTTTTAATCGTTTATGCAGCGGTTCTCAACCTATGGGTTGAGACCCCTTTGGGGGTCGAACGACTCTTTCACAGGGGTCGCCTAAGACCATCGGAAAACACATATATAATTACATATTGTTTTTGTGATTAATCACTATGCTTTAATTATGTTCAATTTGTAACAATGAAAATACATCCTGCTTATCAGATATTTACATTATGATTCATAACAATAGCAAAATTACAGTTATGAAGTAGCAACAAAAATAATTTTATGGTTGGGGGTCACCACAACATGAGGAACTGCATTAAAGGATCGCGGCATTCGGAAGGTTGAGAACCACTGGTTTTATGGAAAGTGGTCCTGAAAGAGCTGACTGTGCAGAGCCCTGGATAGTCAGTTCCCTGTAAAGTGCGACACCACCAGCAGGATGTGGAGGGGAAACCAAGTTGCCAACCCACCGAGCAAGCCACTGGCAGATGAAGGTTATAACTTATGGCTCCACCACTCCTAGGAAGTGATCCAATCTCTCGGAGATGGGAATTCTTAGCAACGCGTCAGAAAATATCTCACATGTCGCAATCCCGCTTCTTTTGCCTGCCATCTTTCTCTCCCCCTCCTCCCTCTTTTCCTGACTTTCTCCTCCTTTACTTCTTACAGGAAACAGAATGAGAAACACTTTTTCCCAGGGAATCCTCAGGCTTCGGAGACTTATCAGTAAGTGATGTCCCCAGGCATCAAAGAAGTTCCCCCAGTGAGGTCATTTTACGTCCCCCCCCTTTCCTCAAGGGTCCATGTGGCTGTGGAAGCCCAGCCCACATCGTTTTACCCAAATCCTGGCTGATAGAACCACTCCCACCAAAGGCAACTCAGAGCCATGGTTGTCAGGATCACTGGCCAGAATCATAAAAATGTTCCCAGAAGTCTGCAGTTATTAAACCATATTTTAAAATTTGACCTTACTTTGCCTTTACTTATGTGATTTTTTCCAAGTTGTGACATAAATTATGATTACAGAAATAAGTGAATCTGAGAGCCTTTTGGTTTTCTGCAAAACTTGGAGTCTGGTGCTTGTTTGCGAGGTGGGATGACGATGATAAAATAGGTGGCAAACGTGGTATCAAAGCACAGAGCCTGGGACAGAGGCCCCCTCAGCGTTTCCTTTTACAGGCGATGGTGATATGAGGGGGGAACACACGAGTTTGAAATTTTAAAAAAATCAGCATCAGTGAACGACATTCAGAATCTGAAGTGTTCTTGAGTGATTTTCATATTCACTTCCTGTGAATTTTCTGTTCTGCTTGCATCCCTGAAAGAACAACATCAGTATTATGCAAAGGCAGGACTCTATCTTAGGGGGGTCCCTATGCACTTAGAATCAGAGACCACCGTAGCCATTCTGGGTCCGAGAAGGAAGCTGACATCCTGGCACTTGGAGTCCTGATGGCGTGGAGGTCTCAGGCTCCCAGGTAAGAAAGCTTCCATCAGGGACATGACGACGACTCCACTCAACTGGAAGAAGAGACCTGCATGTGGGCATTGTGAGGTCCTGATGCCCCTGGACCACAGCCGAAAAGAGTGAGTCTTCTGGCAGGAACTCTCGATTCTGATTGTCACTGGTAGATGGGGTTGCTGAGACCCCCGTGGGGGCTCCAAGGAACGAGTCTGGAACCAGGGCATCTTCTGAGTGCCTCTTAGTTCTTCCATGTAAGAACTAACTAATGTTAAAGTTTAATGGAAAATTAGAGAAACCAAAGGAAAGACAGGATGGCCGAGGACTCATACCCTTTGGAGTGAAGACTTGGGCTCGTCTACCACATAGAGAGGCCAGAGCAGCCTCTCCAGCGCTAGTGGGAGAAAGAAGCCGTGGACATCGATAGACTTCATGACCAATGACAGAAGCAGGACTGAGGAGCTTTGTATGTTTTCTATTTGCTCTTTATATAAGTACTAGAGGCCCAGTGCACAAAATTTGTGCATGGGAGGAGGGGGGTGAGGTTGAGGGGTCCCTCAGCCTGGCCTGCACCCTCTCGCAATCCAGGACCGCTGGCTCCTAACTGTTCACTTGCCTGCATGCCTGATGACCCCTAACCCCTCTGCCTGCCTGCCAGATCACCCCTAACCCCTCTGCCTGCCTGCCTGCCTGATCACCCCTAACTCCTCTGCCTGCCTGCCTGATGACCCCTGACCACTCTGCCTGCCTGCCTGATCACCACTAACCACTCTGCCTGCCTGCCTGATTGCCCCTAACCACTGCCTGCCTGTCTGATCGCCTCTAACTTCTTGCCTGCCTGCCTGATCGCCCCTAACTGCTTGCTTGTTTGCCTGATTGCCCCTAACCACCTCTGCCTCGGCCCCCACCATGGTGGCTCATCCAGAAGGACGTCCGGAAGGTCGTTCGACTGCCTCGTCTAATTAGCATATTATGCTTTTATTATTATAGATTCTTTTTATTTGTGTGTGTGTGTGAATCCTCACCTGAGGAAATTTTTTTCATTGCTTTTTCAGAGAGAGTGGAAAGGAGGGAGTGGGGAGAAAGAGAGCGAGAGAGAGACATTGATGTGAGAGAGACACATCGATTGGTTGCCTCCCACATGCACCCCAACCAGGCTGGGGATGGAACTTGCAACCCAGGTACTTGCCCCTGACCAAGAATTGAACCTGAGACCCTTTGGTATGTGAGCTGACACTCTAACCACTGAGAAACACTGGCCGAGGCTATGTTAATCATTTTTAACACCTTTCCCCATTTTCAGTTTATGTACAAGTTGTTGGACATTAATTTGATAATTTATGCAAAAAAACTCAGACTGTGACTGAATTTGAGAAATGGTTAAAATAGCCAACAAACAATGCAAGCATTGGGATGGCATGCCTCCACATTTTGGGGAACGAGACACATAGCTGTATAGCTGTATTTCGTAGGAAGAAATATTGACTTGCTTTGTGGTTACACAGTAGTTACAGTTGTGCAGAAGGTGCCCATGAAAGCTGAGTAGCCAAAGGGGTGGACTGAGTAGCCAAGTTGTTGCCTCTCAGCTCCAAATCTACCCTTTCTGGACCCTTTAAATAGTTTCCCTTGATCTCATTTATCACAATATTTGTGAGTAGTGCCCCTGGGGAGACATTGCCAGAGGAAGGGACTTTCCTTGGTGGGTCTAGCATGTCCTCTTGGCAGCCTCCCTTGCTGTGTGTGGCTTCCCAGAAGCTCAGCTCCTGCAACACGCGGGGTTGTCCTGCGCCTTCTGCGGCGAGGACAGTCTCCTGGCGCCTGCTCAGGCACTGTGGCAGTCACGGCACCCCCCCTGCACCTCCCTCGCGTGTTTGTGGTGTGACAGCAGTACCTCTATCAGCACATGGTCTCATAACACCTTTCCAGCCAGTCCTAGAGGCTGGTTTCCAGCAAGTTCTACTGGTTCACAGCACAGCAACCACTCTGCTATCCCGTGAGACAGGACTGTGCCCTCTCCAACAGACCTGGGCCTTCTCAGCCTGGTGGGGCTGGGACTTCCCTGAGTGCTGGACCTCAGCCCCAGGGAAAGAGTGGCCTCTGCCGGCCGGCCCCACGTTCCTCAGGGGTCTTTTTACTCTTTACTAGCCAATCCCTTGCTACTCCAATCCCCTGTTTTATTTAATTCTTCAAACTCGACTTTCCCTGTCTAAATTGCTATGTGGTTTCTGTCTCCTGCTTGAGCTGTAATTGACACACGACTATAATCTTTTGAGGAGAAAAAAATGAAAGTTTGAAAAATGTAAAATTCAGTTCTGCTTGAATAGGCAACATGGTTGGTGCTCACAGGGCTGCCATGGGAAACATTCCTCATGGGCTCTACTTGTGATTCCTGCGTGTGTTTTGCTCTGCTCTGATCTCTAGGCTAGCTTCACAAAATACGATGGAAGGGCTGTCCGAGGCTTTGTTTTCCTCAGCATCCGTCAGCGGGGTGCACAAGATCCCTTCATTTCAGGAACATGCGGTGCACCCATCCGCTGAGCGCATGCAGGTCTGAGCGTGGCCAGCGGTCAGCCATCTGGGCCGTCACCATTGACAATGGGGTGTGGAGGATGCGTGCGTGTTTGTGAAATCCTCGTGTCTCCTTTTCTGATCTCCAGCTGTAATCTTAAATGAAGAAAAAAGCCCAGGGCTTCAAAGGAAAGTTGCCTTTTAATTTCTTGGTGGATGGCAGTTGAGAGCAAAGCCCACACAGCTGTACCGGATATGAACTGGGAAGTCCCTGCACTCCTGACATCGGGCCTCTGAGGCCGCCATCGGGACCGCCAGGGTGGGAGCTCCCCTCATGGGCGGCCAGGCCGGCACAGACCTGACTTGGATTTCTGGGAGTTTTCTCCCAGGGAAGCTGGTGTTACTTTCTCCCACCTGCTAAATAAAATATTATTTGTCACTTTTTTTTTTAAGGGAGCTGTGTTGTTTGGTGAATTCATGGGCCTGAACTGCCCCAGGTCCTGTCTGCACCCTCCGATCAGCTCACAGCCCCTTTCTCATCTGCTTTGTGAATCAGAAGCAGAAAACAGGGATGCGTGTGCTGTGCCTATTCCCGAGCTGGGGACAGACCGCGCGTGCCAGGCGAACGAACTGAAACGAGAGGGGACAGCACCTCCCCGGAGATGGCCAGAAAGTTCACATCCACGTGCCTTCTGCAGCCTTGTCATTCTTCCCAGTGCATCTGGGATTTTTCTGGGAAGACGTGGGTGTGGTGTGCCAGGAGGAAAATATGAATTTCCCCCCTGGTGAACTCACCATGCAAGCTTGGGAGCTGCTTGCCTGCTCTGGGCCGTGTCCACACTGGCAATGAGAGAGGCTAGGATTCCTTCGAGCTCGGGAATGGTAATACCTGATGTTTGCTCCCAAATTCCTGGTCAAGAACTCCACCCTGGAAAGACCGTGGCAGCAACAAGCCACGGATTCCTCTTGCCAATGGTATGTGCAGCTTGTGAGATGTGCACAACACCACGTTCCCTTACTCCCACCCGCAGGACAAAGATGGCCACGGTTTTTTGTTTGTTTGTTTTTAAAATATATTTTATTGACTTTTTACAGAGAGGAAGGGAAAGGGATAGAGAGTTAGAAACATCAATGAGAGAGAAACATCGATCAGCTGCCTCCTGCACACCCCCTACTGGGGATGTGCCCACAACCACGGCACATGCCCTTGACAGGGACCCTTCAGCCCGGGACCCTTCAGTCCGCAGGCTGACGCTCTATCCACTGAGCCAAACTGGTTAGGGCGATGGCCACGTTTTTAAAGGACATTATTCCCCGAGGTGGTCTGTGAAAAGCGGAAGGGGCAGTGTGTGATCAAGGCGTTGGAAGTCCACTGGCAGAAGGCTCCGCGTGGGTCGGGATTGGGGACGGAGGGAAGCTGGCCCTCAGGTGTGGGTCCACTGTGGGCGGTGAGGGAGAAGGGGCAGGTGAGAGCTTTGCCATTCCCATGGGGGCAAGCACAGTTCCCGTGGGATTTGGAGAATTTGCTGGGAGACCCCATTGTGCCTCATTCCTGGGCCCCTCAGAGTGCATTATGGGAGTGTGCCAATCTTCTTAGGAGATGGTGAGACCCCAGCCCTTGGAACCCCTCACAATCCAGCCAGATCCTGCCATTTTCCAAAAAAGAAACAGGTTATGAACAAGGTGGTTGGGGAGATGTGTCTCCCAATTCCCAGGCATGTGGGGAGAGGCTGCCCTTCCACCAGCCTCCTCGCCATATTCCTACCCCTTTTCCTCTGCCTCTGGCTATGGCTTTCCACAGGCTCTAGACCCTAACTCATGGGAAATACTAGCACTTGTGGAACCAGGAGATGTGTGGTCCCGCAGGGGTGGTTCTGTTCATGCCCACAGAGCTCTCTTGAGCTTTGAGTATGTGGCAGGCTCCGGGCCTGTGCTTGGTGCTTGCTGGCTGGGTGATCTAGGGTGGTCGCCCTGCCTTCTTGAATCTTAGCTTTATCATTTGCAAAACGGAGATGATGTTAACTTCCTGTAGAGTGTTGTGAATGTTAAATGAAGCGATGCATACAGGCCTGAATGGATGACCTTGGAACCTGCTTCCCAACACTATTGATCTCACCACTGTTTATGGAGCATTCACTACGGACCGAGGCTATGCACACACTGGACACACGGCAGTAAGTAAGAAAGGAGGGCACAACACCCACCCTCAACATCATTACGTTCTGATGACGCAAGTCATAAAGCAAAGGTACACAAGCTCCCTGCGTGACTGCACAACTTCCAGTGTTTTTTTTCAGAGGCAATGATTTCAGAACTGGTTCTAGCACTGAAATCCCAGATAACAGCGTGCTCCAACCCTTAGTATGTATTTGTGACTGTATGGGCTCAAGACGTCTGGGTTTACTTGATGATGAATAACATAGAACCATCAGGCTGGAGTGGAGGTTTTCGGATTTCTGAAGTCTGCATGCTCCTCACACTTACAGTTTATCATAGAAGAATCTGCTGTTTGGAAATGTTTGAGTGTTTACAACACAAGCTAACCATTTAAGGTCAATTTAGATTCAAACTGAATCTGAGGTTGTTGTTTTTTAATTTTTTTAAAAATATATTTTTATTGATTTCAGAGAGGAAGGGAGAGGGAGAGAGAGAAACATCAACGATGAGAGAGAATCACTGATTGACTGCTTCCTGCATGCCCTCTACTGGGGATCCAGCCCGCAACTCGGGCATGTGCCTTCAACCAGAATCGAACCGGGACCCTTTGGTCCGCAGGCTGACACTCTATCCACTGAGCCAAACTGGCTAGGGCTGAATCTAAGGCTTTTATCTCCCACGGCTGGTACTCTCGGTGCAAGAAGTTGCTGGCTTGTGAAAAGAAAGGGTCTCTGCCCAGTTAACAAAAGAGACGCAGCAGCCAGCACACCAAGGCAGCACAGCCTGCAGGGAAAGTGAGTGGCCGGCTCCGCCCACTCCTGCCTACACTCCTCAGAGGCTCTGACTATAGGCAGGACTCCAGAATAACTGAATGTGCTTAGTCTTTCCATTTTAAAAGAATAGATTCAACAATGCACTTGGTTTGACATTTTTGGGAAGAAAAAAGCCAGCTTGTCTTGTTTGGTGTTTGTGCCTTTGAACCAAGAGCTAATTTCTGGCTGTAGTGATTCTTGAGCATCTTTTTGTAAAGATGACTTGGCAACTCCCACCTAAGCCCATACCATTTAAATATTATTAATCACTGTCCAAGTCAGAGCATTTGGTTTAAAAACAGCAGTGAATGTACTGGTGGATACCTTGGAAACAAACAAATAAGACATCCATTTTTTTTAAAAAAAGGTAATGGAATAAACAGTTTCTAGGACATTTAGTGTTTTAGAAGCAGATCACTTGACATTTGGGTTAATAACAATCAGCGAGTTATTCAAATTCCTGTTTGGAATGGTCTATGTCCAGAGGGTTTCTCTCATTGGACTGAGGCTATTTCTGGTGTGCATTTCCAGTGCAGCGGGCTCAGGGACGATTGACTCTCCTCTGTGGTCTGTGCCCCGGGAAGTCTGGGTGGTGCTGTGGGTTTTATTTTCTAGAAGAAACGCCCTGAGAGTTCTTCTGCCTGACCATTCCCACGTAGATATTTTTTCTTAAACTGTTCTGTCATTCTAATTTTTAATTGGGAAAAATAAGGAAAGTTGAATTATTATTTATAATTTGGTTGCTTAAATTTTAGTTTGATCATCATTTAAATGATGATTTACATGACCAGTAGAATCCCGTGATGAAGTTTGTCCAGAGAATGGGGGTAATTAAGGATCCTAACTAATGTTGTGTGTCACCGAGCAAGTAGCAAATGTGTCTGTAGTTTGTCATTAAGTTCTCATAGTAATCCTGGGACATGGATCCCCAACCTTTCTCAGAAGTTGTCCCAGGGCCCCTAGAACAAGAGAAACACCAACCCATTACCTGTTGTTGGGCCTACGCCACTCAGGACCATCCATTGAGGGTTCACCGAGAGTCCTTGTGTATCTGGCAGACATCTCCATGATTCCTTGAGAATTTGAAGTGTCCCTTGGTGCCTTTGTGAGTTTGCAGTGACATCCTTGGCACATACTTTGGGTACCATGGCCTCATGAGGTTAGTCCTCTTCATACGCCAGGTTTACAGATGGGAAAATTGAGTTTGAACCGAGGTTACAGGGGTTAAGAAGTGGTGGGGAAGGAGTGCAGCTGGGGTGGCTGATTTCAGAATGATGCTTTTAGGCTCTGCTTCTCACTGGGGGGACAGTGTCAGGATTCCAAAGTCTGAATGACTTCAGGAGAAAGGAGAATTTGGGATGGACATCCAGGGCATCTGAGGCAAAAGGGTGATCCAGAACTAACTCCTTTATCTTTCATTCATTCATTCACTTCATTCATTCATTTGTTCACTCAAAAATCACATGTTGCTGGTCGCTGGGCTGTGTCCCACAGGGCTCACTATCCACTGGAAAGAGAAGAGATCTGAGAAGTGACAAGAGCTATCCTGGGGGTTCTCTGGGTATGGGGCACAGGGCGGGGTCTGTGCCAGGCTCAGAGGCGGGGTTTGGAGGCAGAGGCCCAGGTAGGGTTACAAGCATCAAGGACAGAAATAATTAGTGAGAGCAAAGCCAGGAAAGAATAGACCAGCTTCTGGAAATGGGCGCAGTCCTGCCAGGACCCTGCTTGTGCCCACCTGACCCACTTCCATTGTCCTACCTCCTGCAGGCTGTTACGCTTACAGGTTTATTAACTTCGAACTTGCATGATACGCCGAATCTAAGATATATAAGCTTCCTTTTGTTTCATGGAGGTGAAACTCATACTTGGCTCCACACGAAATTTTAAAATAGAAATTTGGTGCCTTAGCAACATTGACTGATGTTGGCATGTGTGTGTTTTTCCTCTCGAAAACCAGTAAGTCATGTTCAACCCCACCCTTTGATCAAACACTGTGTGACTTCTCTGTAGGGCCAACTTGCTTTTCCCTGGGAGCCATACTTTGCAAACGCCTCCATTCAGCAAGCATTTCCGCCCACCTGTGTATTTGGGGACTCAGAGCGTCACTTCTTCAGCCAGGCTCAGTCCGGTGGGGAAGCCGTGGACCTGCAGCTTAGCGTCTGTGATGTTTTGAGTCTGGTTTCTTTCACTTAACAGAATGCATTTGAGATCCATCCACGTTGTTTTGTGTAACAACAATTCATTTTTAAATAATGGACTTTACTCATCAGAACAGCTTCATATTTATAAAAAAGGTTCCCATACCTTCAACACCTAGTTAGTTTCTTTTACTATTATCATCTTACAGACCTATGGTGGATTTTTATAATTAATAAATTGATATTAGTGCATTATAAAGTCTATACCTTTTTTCAGATTTCCTCTGTTTTTTCGTGTTTTTTTTGTTTGTTTGTTTTTTTATATACCTAATATCCTTTTCCTGTTCTAGGAGCCCACCCAGATGCCATTACACTTAATTATCACATCTCTTGGCAACAACAGTGTCTTAGACGTTCCTGGTTTTTGGTGACCTTGACAGTTTGGGGGAGGCCTGGGTATGTGCCCTGAAAGATGTTGCACTATTGGAATTCGTCTGATGTTTTCTTATAATAAGACTGGGATTTTGGGTTAAGAGGAAAACCACAGAAGGAGAGGGGCCATTCTCATCACTTTGTATCAAGAATACACACTATCAGTGTGACTTATGACTGCTGATGACCTTGATCACCGGGCTGAAGAATATCCACAGTAGAGCTACTCTCTGTCCCTGCACATCCCTTCTTGTGGGAGAAGTCATGGTGTGCAGCCCAGACTTCAGCAGTGGGGAGTCACATCCACCTCCCAGAGGGCAGGATATCTTCGTAAATTATTTGAAGTTATTCTACAGGGGAGATTTGTCTCGCTTCTAACCCATTTATTAATTGTCCAGTTTATATCATGGTGAATCATGGGTATGTATTTTATACTTTGGGCCATAACACAGTACCACCTGACTTTTTGCTCTTATTGTTCCAGCCCTTTTGCTTGGCTCCTGGGCCCCTTTGATACACGCCTGTCGGTGTGGTTTCCCTCCATGTCTGATCACTTCCTTATTTCTGGCAAAGTAAGACACTCAGGCTTATCTTGTTCATTTCCTGTCCGCCTGAGAGCCAGCCATTTCTCCAAGGAGTCCTGGTTCTTTTTTTTTGGAAAATGGTCTCATAAACTAAGACCTGAGAACTAGCTGTGCTCGTTGCTTCCGGCTGTTATGTGTCTTTTAGGCCCTCTCTGTCAACAGAGCAAAAAAGTACACATGTGTATGGTAACCCGTGTATACATACATACCAGTAAATAATTCTGTATGTAAACATTTGTGTCTATATTAAACTAAACACGAGTCTCCATACTGATGTCTCCAGTGCAAATCTATTCCCACGTGAATCATCGCCACCTCCATTCCCTGTTTATCTGTGAATTCCTTCTCCAGCATGAGAACCCTGGTTCCCACCATTTGCCATCTGTCCAGTTCATTGTTGATGTGAAGCTGTATTCTTGGGGAGCAGCTTTATCTACTAGAGCACAGTACTTACATGCAGATTCCTTTGCCCTCAGTGTCATTCGGGGGTAAAGTTGGAGGCCTTTCATGGGCCCAGTCTTGTGAGTTCACTCTCACCAGGCTTATCTATGCTGCTACCACCAATGACTGTCTAGACTGTCAGCAGCAGGACTCCATGCTGAGCCCTCCATCTGGTACTATCCCTACAGGACAAGAGCCAGGCACCTGCAGGTCTTGACTCCATCATATCCCTGCACCTGGAAGGGCAGTGATTCATCTTTGCTGAGATGAACACCTGGTCTGGATATAGTTTTCCTCCACCACATAGGATTCCTTTGACAACTACATACAATTCCTCTGACACACAATGTCACCACACATTGCTTCAGACCAAAAGACCTTACCATTTAGCACAATACCATGTCACATATTTATCTGGCTCAACAGATGAGAGGCAGAGGTCTTCTGTTTTGTGGGAGGTGTTGTACCCAGGTTGTAACATATGGACTACGCTCCGCTCACAGTTGGTGTGTGGTCCCCGTCAGCTAGAACATACAAGTGTGGTCACCAAGGGGTGGAAGTGGGGTGGCCTCTCACACTGTCACCCCCAGTGATCCACTGTGGGATTTGCACTTCCCACTCTCAGGCTCTGCTGGAAAATAGGCCATAATTTGCAGGCCGGGAACTTACTTCCCCCGGGGACACAGAATTCACTGGCTCAGAGCTGTGAGTACAGCGTGTTCATTTTGGACCAGTCATGGCAGTTGGTCAGCAAGCAAGTAAGGAGGGGTCACTGACTCTTGTCAACAGGAGCCAGGGTGGCTCCTGGAAGAGAAGGGCCTCTGGAGCTCACAGGACTCACTGGAACCTTTCCTGGTACTGTGAAGCCAGTGATGTCAGTAACAGGCAATTGCAGCCACCATGGCCTGCCAGAGGCAAGGAAGCCAAGTGTTCACGCCCTTCAGAGGTGAAGGTCTAGGCCAGGGGTGGGCAACCCCTGGCACACTTGCCAAACATGGCATGCCAGTAACTTATGCTGGCACGCGGAACCTTCTTTTATAATCTTCCATTTACAATTTTTTTCTTAATATCGACTTTTTTATTTTTCAGATAAATTCAGTGTAGGTGCATCTTAGATAAATAAATAATTTTACATAACAAGTTATCTTAAAGACCATAGACATGGATTGATAAGAGAGGGGAAGAGCAATTTCAATAGTGTCGAAAAAAAACTATTGAGGACTTGGAATGCCATTCCAGAAAATTTTTTCTGTTTAAAAAACTTTGCAACAGCATTACTCTCCATGTTTTCATCCACATACGCTTGTGAATCTTTGTTCTCAGTGATGAATTTTGTTAAGTCTCATAATAGGAGTAGTCTGATGGATGAAAGTAGTAGCTCGTGCATATCTCTGAAGGTCAGGAAATATAAACCTGATGTAAAATCTCTGTCATCAGTGATGCAGCAGGAAAGTCCCACTGATAATATCAAATGGAGTCATAAAATTTTCTGTTGGACTATCAGTGTACATGTATACATTAAAAAATAAATGTATTTTTCATCATCATATACTGTGTTTTTGTCACTCAAATGAATTTTATTATTTCTTCAAGGTTCTCTACATTTGTACACCTTAAGAGATATCAAGTAGGCATAACATGTTCTCAAAAAATTAGGGTTGGCACACAGAAGAATTTTGAGTCAGAGATTTTGCTGGTTTTGTCACGCATTCACAAAAAGGTTGCCCACCCCTGGTCTAGGCTGTCTGATCAGGCAACCAACCTAGACCAGCTGAAGTGTTAGGTAGAGGAGAGAGGGATCTGGGAAGGATGGTGAAGGAGGGAGGTGATAAAGGTCTCTGGGTCAACTGCAACAGTGGGACAGTACCTGGCTCCACGAACGTGTCTGTTGAGTCTTAAAATCTTGATCTTGGTTGGGTGGGATGTAATGTAGGGCAGGAGTGGATCTGAGGAGTAAAAGGGGTTCATGTCTCAGATGCCTCCAGGCCCCTCCTACAGATTCCAGCTGTGACTGTGGTGGGCAGCTCTGTGGGGCTTCTATTCACATTTAGCAGACATCTTTGGCTTCCAGCATGAGCCCGCATCCCTCACTTTCTGCCTTGGAGTTTCTCCAGCGCTGCAGATGTGGCTGGTTCCCATGTGGCACACATACAAAGGCAGCCTAGAAGCGTAGGAGTGGTAATATACCCCCTTGGGGATGCCCACTGTGGCATGGGGGTTGATAAACAAATGATTTATTTTTTCACCCTTGAGGGTTCAATTCTAAGGGCATTCTGTGTGCTAAGGTTCAGGATGGGCTGAGCACCAGTTGCCCACAGCAGTGACCTCTAAAATGAGCTCCACATCTACTTGACTTATTCTCCTTCCTTTGCTCTTCCTGGTCCTTCACTCTATTCTCTGAGATCTCATCTCACATAAAATTTTTGTGCAGAAGTTCTGAGTCAAACTCTGCTTCAGGGGAGGGTGCTGGGGGGAAGCTGGGCTCGGCACTCTTTCTTGGGCTGGGCTCACAGCTCAAGCCAGCCAACCGCACAATGGGACAGATAGGACAGAGGCAGTGGGGTAGCCGAGGTCAGGATGTGGTGGACTCAGGGGACAGGCATGGTGAAAGCTCTGCAACTCCTGCTCACTTTCCTGCCATGTGCCCTTCTGACACAGTCTCTCTCTCTCCTGAGCTCTTGGTGTGCCATGACACTTCCATATGGCACATTCATGACTGAACCAAATGCATTATCTTCCAAATCCATCTCTCTCTTCAAGTCTCCCTTGCTGTTGAAACTGTCACATTTTGTTAGCCTCATGACATTGGAGGTCTCCTTGATTGCTCCTCTCACTTCCCCACAGTCAATTTTCAATTCCACTTAAAGGTCTGTCCACCTTACCCCTCCCTTCAGCTCCATTTGCACTTGCCCCAGTCCAGGCCTCCCTCCCATTTCCAGGTGTTAACAATTGTTTCAGAACCAGAGTACTTGCCTGTAGTATCCACCATGTCACTCTTGTCACTAATATTACCTACATTTTGGTTCTAATACATCTCATTTATCCATTCAACAAATATTTACTGATTTCTCATTTTTCAGCACCAGTGAAAAGAGACAAACTCCTTGGCTTCATTTTCCAGAATGTTCATGAGCTGACCCATGTTTGTTTCTTTGGCATCATTTCCAACCTTTGCATCATCTATCACAGCTCCTCGGAGCTGCATGGTGACAGCCGAGCCTTCTCAGCCATGTTGTCTTAAATAAGGATCTTTGACCCAAAGTGAGAGAGAAGGAAGATCTTTCTGAAGCACTGTTATTCCTTAGGCATCAAATAAAAGGTTTCCATGACAACCTAACTGCCTGGCCATGAAGAAAAGTGACTTTGGCTAAGATGGGGGGTGGCAACCTAAACAAGAGGGTCCCCAGAGGAACGGCTGAGCGAGACGTCCTTGGTTCTCCAGACAGTGAGTGACACTGGCGCTGAGGCGGGCAGGAAGCTCCCTCACAGTGAGGCTATGCCTGCCCAAGCCCCCAGGCAAGGCGTCAGCCTGGACTCACACCTTGATGCTCACTCAGTATGTCTACCTCTGTGGGATGTGGATGATGGTCCTGCTGCAGTCTGACCCACCATCTTGCTCCAACACCAGACTCAGGCCACCACGTCCTGGCTGTACGCTTCACTTGGATGGGACTTTGGTCCTTTGGTCCTTTGGTCATGCTCCCTAGTGCCTGGCCACACGACCTACTCACTCTTTTTTTGTTCTTGATTTTCTCAACGTATGAGATGATAGCCAGGTGAGCCCACCCAAAATGGGGCCTGAAATGACAGCCTTGGAGTCCAACAGGAGATCGGAAATCAGTGGGGCCCTTGTGGGAGGAGAAGTGTTTCTCTGCTGAGATAGTGGGTGCAGCGTAAGAGCTGGGGGGTGCGGGGGAGCTGGTGGGACAGGAACAGCTGGGAGAGACAGCAACATGACATGAGCGAAGAGTTGAAGAGTGTCCAGGCTGCAGGAGACTCCAGAGCAGGTCACATGGCCAACATCAGAGCTGGAAGCTATATGGATCTCGGCCAGGATAGTTTATCATACCTGACTGCCGAATGATCTAGGTGCTACCTATGAGGCTGAGGCATTGTAGGGACAGACAGAACAACAAGTGGGGGGACTAGAAGCTTGAGTTTTCTAGTGACCTTGTTAGCAATAAGTCCAGTCACCTGTGGGTCCTGTAGTTGGCAGTCGGCTGGCTATCCAAGAATCTTCGGGTTTCTCTGGAGGCGGCACTTCTTCCACATGGGACCTGTTCACCCGTGTGCACACCAGATCACACTGTCCATTATGTCGGTGTTTAGAACTTCTCCGGCTCCCCTTCTGAGCCTGATGCTTTAGCTATTTTCCACTTTTGTGAGCTACCCTGTATCTGTCTGATAAATTTCTTTTTGGATTGAGCTAGTCAGTCCATTTCTGTTGCTTGTAACCAAAGAATCCAAAATGATGCAGACCCTTTCTGCCTCCGATCTCTGTGACTTCAGGCATCCAGAGGTCATGCGTTTGGAGGGAGGCTGTGCCACAGATAGGGTTTTCCCCTGGGGAGAGGCCTGACCAGGAGGCACTCTGACTCCCCATGGCCCATCCCAATTTGCACCCAGGGGCCAGCTGCTCCAGTGACATTCCTACTCCAGTGGCCTTTATGGAGAAGACCATAGTCATCAGAAGGGTGGGTCAGGTGCTTTAAACTCAATGCTCATACCTTGGGAGAGGGGCTGGGGGATGCCTCTCTGCTTCTTAGTCAGAATTACTCCTCCTGGACCTGTTTTATATATTTTCTTTATAAAATTTTATTTCAAAAATTGCATTTCCTTATGAAAAACAGAGTTTGAAAGTCAGACCTCTGAGAGTTTTCCCAGATGGAAACTCCCTGGACATCTGGTTCCACTTTGTCACGATCACTGGCTGTCCCAGCCGATGACTCCCCACGGGCAAAATGTGTGTAGGCATGGAAGCTGTTTCCTGGAGAATCTGAGACAAAAGCCGTTATACCAACTCTCTACCACAGCACGTTGAAGTGTGACTCAACTAACGGATGAAGTTAATGGAGTTAAAATGTGTGCAAGGCTTTGCCAAGGGAGCCCATGAAAAGAAGTCACTTCTAGGAGGACACTTAGAGCCAGCTTGGGGAAGCCCCGCACCCCAAGGATTCTGGGTGATGTGCGTGACCCGGGACAAGGCATATGCGTCTGAATGCCCACCTCCCACCAGCGGCAGCAGCACAGTGGGCTGCCCCCATCACAGCGGCTGCAGTATTGGCTTGAGCTCCTTAGGGAGAGGAGCCCCAGACAAACCCTATGCATTAGCACTGCCACTGGGAAGTGCTGCCAAGGACAAACTACGTGCTGGGGAAAGTGTTTCCGCAGAGGAGAGGCAGCCAGTGTCAGATGTGCGGTTAAGCTCATGTGCTACAGGAGACCGGGTGCTCCTCACCATGAAACCTTCCAAGAGGACACGTGAAACCTGAGCGGGAGTCAGTGTCAGGCTGTGGGCAGGATGGAACATCTATGTACTGGATCCCGCCTCTCACTGTCCAGATGGGGCAGGTAACCAGTGATACTGCTGATACAGGCTGAACGTTCGTGTCCCTCCCAAGTTCCTAGGTTGAACCCTAATCCCCAAAGTGATAGTATTTAGAGGTGGGGTCTTTGGGGGGTGACCAGGTCATGAGGGCAGAACCCTCATGAATGGGATCACTGTCCTTACAAACGAGACCCCAGCTCTAGCTGGTTTAGCTCAGTGGATAGAGCTTTGGACTGCAGATTGAAGGGTCCTGGATTCAATCTGGTCAGAGACGCATACCTCAGTTTCAGGCTCAATCCCCAGCCCTGGTCAGGGCGCATGTGGGAAGCAATCAATTGATGTGTCTTTCTCACATTGTTGTTTCTCTCTGTTTCTTCCTCTCCCTTCCTCTCTCTCTAAAAATCAATAAAAAAATCCCTAACCGGTTTGGCTCAGTGGATAGAGAGTCGGCCTGCAGACTGAAGGATCCCAGGTTCGATTCCAGTCAGGGGCATGTACCTTGGTTGTGGGCACTTCCCCAGTAGGGGTGTACAGGAGGCAGCTGATGGATGTTTCTCTCTCATCGATATTTCTAACTCTATCCCTCTCCCTTCCTCTTTGTAAAAAATCAATAAAATATATTTAAAAAATAAATAATAAAAATCAATAAAAAAAACAACACACACACAAGGAAAGTCTGAGAAACTGACAGTCAAGCATAAGACATGGCGACTAAATCAGTGTGGTGTCTGGGATGGGCTCCTGGACAGAAGAAGACATCAGGTGACACCTAAGGACATCTGTATACAGTGGGGACTTTGTTTAATAATCACGTTTCAGTGTTGGTTCCTTAGTTGTCACAAATGTACCACATGCAAGATGTTAATAATGACGGCAAATGGGTATGGAGCGCATGGGAACTCTCTGTACTAATAATGTTTCTATAAACCTGAAAGTGCTCTACAATAACAAAGCTTATTTAAAAAGACCCACTAGTATACCTTTTATCTTTCCCACTGTGTTGACGTTTTCCCTGATGTGTAAAAACAACCTGCCAACACCTCTGCAGGAATCTGGGCCGTGACGTCAAACTCCACCAGGGACCTTGTTTCCCCCGTGGTTGCCGCCGTGCAGATGATCACTTTTACTCAGTCTTGATCCTTGAGGGCTGTCCTTTGAATATTCCGAGTGGCAAAGTGAGAATTACACCTACAGCACGTTAGCATACCGAAATATAAAGTCAGGATACTTCGAAGAACACTTGTGTAAGTGTTTGAGTTGTGAGCTGAACGAATCTCTTTTTCCCCTCATAGGACATCATATTTATTTGAAAGAAAAACTGACAAACTATGGCTATTTGGACATAGCTATTTCACAGAGTATTGCTGACAATGAAGTGAGCCTGTCACTTCGAGGAAAACATTTATAGCATTTGTAGCCAGTGATAAAGTTCAAACTTTCACACATTAGAATTTTACACAATGGTCATGAACTCAAGTGGTACCTCGGAGCCCTGGATCTCTGTGGATTGGCACATTTTCTTGTAGAATGTATTTTCAGCTTCCTCACATTCTATGCTTTTGAATAAATAAATATCATTGCATTATTAATATCTGAATGCATTTTTAAAGCTACCATTTACATATGAAGTGTTTCTTTTCCTGCTCTACGAGTCTGAGTTGTCTATTCCTGGGTTTGGTGAATGTTGATGATAATTCTACTGCAGGGCAGAGGGTGAAGGGACAGTGGCTGTTCCAGTCATCTTGAAGGTCCAAATATTGTCAATGTCCCTGCCAATCTGGGGGGAGTTTGACTGTCTATATGGGAGATGCTATATGGGCACAGTGATCTGTGGAAAGATGAAGGTTTTCTCAAGCAGAGCCTGAGAAGGGACTCATGTGAAAGGGGTTTATTGAGGGAGCACTGTCAGCGGAGAGGCAGTGAGGGCAGCAGCACAAGGCAGGGGGAAGGGCCGAGCAAGGATGTGGCCTTGGCTGGAGCCTGGCTTCTGCTACTCCCGCGGGGAGCACTGGCATGTGAATCAGAACCACACCAGAGTTGGTCCCACTGTGGGCAAGGGGTTTGGCCTTTTCTTGTACTTAGGAATCAGCCTCTGCCTGCCTTGTGTGCGCGTGTGACCTTCTGGGCCAGGAAGCTGTCATTGTCCCAAGGATACTTCTCTGGAAAAGGGCAGCAGTGAGTCCTTAGCAGCCAACATCACAGCAGCTGGAGGCTGGTGCCCAGACATCTGGCCAGGGCACAGGGAGTGTCACCGCAAGGTTTCAATAGATCCCTATTTGCTCTGAATCCAGGTCCATCCAGATGCCAGGATGACGGGGGTGGCCCACGTACGGCACGCTAGACCAGGCCCACCTTCTTCCTGGGTACTTCCAGCCCAGACTCGATGAGGGCCTGGCAGCAATTCAAGAAGGAGCCAGGTCTTGGAGCTTTGTCTTGAGACCGGCCCTTAGGATTCTGAGTTCTTTTTGACCCTTGCAATTTAATTGTCTTGGAAAAGTTGGTGTGCAATGCGTGCCTACGTGCATGGTGTGCAGATGGACAAGTGAGCAAGGCATAGGACATACAAATAGATGGCTTTCAGTCAATTCCAAAAGTTCGCATGACTCTATAGAGCTCTTCCATTCTGTTTTGGCTGGAGACATGTGGCCACGCATCTTCCTGTAGAATGCAATTATTGGTTTTGATATTGTTGCCTATATATTTTATATTTGGGCCTACAAGGAGACCATTAAGGCTAACAACAGAACCAGAGTATAAAAGGGATGGATGTGGAACAAATCCTCTAACAGAATTCTCTAGAAGTAAGGTGATCTAGAAGGAGGGAAGTTTTAGGTGGAGGCTATGAGAAAGGCCCTTTGAATATTCTGAGGCAGTGAGGACAGCAACACAAGGCAGGGAAAAGGGCTTTTTTGCTTGCCTATCTGAGCACAGGAAAGCATTTTTTGGGAGTGTGCTGGTGATATCAGCCCGTGTTCAAACACAGAGATCCGCCCCGTTGTTGCTTCCCTTTCTAATAGATAAGTTGAGAGCAGACTCCACTCACACATCTGGGCACATCTGGACCGTACACGACTGGGCAGAGAGGTGTACAATTAAATGTGCCCCAACTTCACCCTGTCTCTCAGATTGTTGAGTTTTAGGGAAACTGAGGAAGCAGTAGGAAATGGTAGCTGCGAGAGCAATTTGTGCTCTAATCAGAACCAAGTCCCCAAGGAGACTGCAGGCACTTGGTGTTGAGAATCGTAACACTGGGATTTATTGTTTTGGTGAAGCCGCCCTGACCATGAATGAACTTTGCCTGCGCGGTTACTTTATAACAGGATTTTTATTGTCTAGAGAATAACTGCACATTGATGTTTAATCAATAGGTAGTGAAGCCAATCAGTTTTTCATGAGACAAAAATGCTATAATAGTAACCTTCTGTCTCTGTAGTCTGTTATTTTTCTTTACTCAATGAGATAAAAAAAATATTTTCTCCATGAGCAAACGCTCATTTCCCAAGTGCATTTTCAACAAGAAGTGTGTCATGGAGATTCCTTCCCCCCTTCAGTCAGCGAACCACCTGCATCCATAATTCATTGGCCACACGAGCGGAGGGAGTGTGTGACTTTCAGTAGGGTGTTTTGTTAAGAGATGATAACAAGCATCCAAGATGCCAATTTCAGTACTAAACAGAAAAAGATGTGTCTTCTAAAGTAAACACTATACATTCGACTAGATACCAACCTTTAGCTGGATAGAATTAGAAAAATTAACCTTTACATCTAACATTTATTTAGCTCTGTGCTAAGCACCTTACATGGGTTAATGCAATTAATCTCTTCAAAATCCCTAGAGTCAGGCACTCTTGTTCTTCTCACTTTCAAGATGGAGAATTGAGGTCACCCAAGTAGGAAGCAGCAGAACTGGGATTTAAACTCAGGTAGGTCAAGTCTAGCACTGAGGTAGGTTGAGTCCAGCGCCAGGTAGGTGGACTCCTGAAGGTGGGCCCTGGCCCCTATGGAAGGGGAAAGGAGTAGGGCCTGGTTCTCAGCCAGACTGACCTTCTCTCCTGGGACCCAGCTTCACATAACTGAGCCCAGGAATCAGAACAAAGTCACACTCTTCTCTTCCACAAACATGGTGAGGGAAGAGATAGGTCCCTCTCCTCCTGAACAGAGGGTGGGTATTCTGGTGGGGACGGGTGGGCTCATCACTCCCCATCTAACAGGAAGCCTGGTTGAGAGGTTGCGAAGCTTAGGGGAAGAACACTATGCTGGGGGTTGGGGATGGACATGGGCCCACACCCACACTCCACCCTACACCAGCTGTGTGACCTGAGGCAAAGCTCGGTCTTTCCCTGATGAAGATTTTCTTCATCACCACGAGATGTTCGGTGGACAAAAACAGTTGCAGATGTAAGCATGGGTCCAACTTGTGGAGACTCATCTAAGTCACATGATAGAGTCGGCGTCCTTATCAATTGGGAGGGAATGATTGCACAACAGGCAGTCCTGGGCAAGTGACAATTCGGAAGTGAATTGCTTTGGATTTCTACCTTATGTCAAACCACAGCAGACTCTAAATGGAATAGAGAGCTCCATGTAAACATAATTCCCTTAAGAAACAAGAATTACAAGGAAATGTTAATTTCAAAATAGGAAGGGACTTTATTTATAAGAGTAAAAGAAGAAATCACGAAGGAAAAGATTGTAGTGAAACCTGAGTTTGACATTTTAACCCTCTAAAAACTTAGGGAAAATATTTAACAGGAACAATTGAATCATTTGCTAGTCATTCAAATTCTTATTAAACTGACAGTTTGTTAAGGCAATTAATCATTTTCTATTACATGTTGCAAAGATTTTTCCTTAATATATCACTGATGATGCAAAGTGCTTAAGCAGAGTTTCCTTTTTAACTGTTCTTTTTTGCTAAATAACAATTTCATATATTTGAATCCATTTCTTTTCCTTTATAATTTTTTTTGTTTTGAAATCACTCTACTGAGTATTATTAATGATTTCATTCAAAATAATTCCTCATTCTTTTACGATTTTATATTTTGCTTTGAAATATTTTATCCATCTGGAATTTATTTTAATATTAAGAATGGTCCAAAGATCCAGATTTTTTTTTTACAAATGTCCTCAAAATGTTTGTTGAATAATTCATTTTTCCTACTGATTTCAAATGACACTTTCATCATAAATTACATTCTCATATGCTTATTCGTATTCTTGACTCACCTTGTATTCCATTGATCTGTCTTCTAGTCAAGTTCAGTTCTAACTTTCATTGTCGCTTTACAATGCATTTGAGTATCTGACAGGGTGAGTCTGATTACTCTCCTTTCTCCCTAACCCTCAACTTTTCTTGACTCTTCTCCCTCGTTTGTTCTTTTTGTCATGCTAGCCTGCTAAATTCCCACTGGAATTTTATTGCATTGCTTTGAACTTATGGATATATTTAGAGATCATTAATATTCACATAGGTTCTTCTTTATAAAAACACAGCATGCATGTTATTTTACACTTTCTTTTAAAACTATTTTTAAATTCTTAAAACATGCACACAAGTTAAAACTAAAACACCACTACAATATTTACAGTGAAATAATAGCCCTTACTGTCATTACGTGTGTCCTGTTCAATAGTATTTATTCTGTCAAACCTATTGTCTTCTTACTGTGGTAGGTGAGGAGTGAACTATTTCAATAGAAGCAGAAAAAACATTTTTAAAAATTCAGCACCCATCCATGCTTAGAAAAACACACACCAAAAAACTCAGAAAATTAAGACTAGAAGGGGACTTTCTCAATCTATAAAGGGCATCTAAAAAAAAACCCCAAAAATCTACAGGTTAGTTAGGCTGACCAAAAATAAAAAAGAGAGAAGTCTCAGAATCCTATGTAATAAAAGGCTAATATGCAAATCAACCGAACAGCAGACAGACTGGTCACTATGATGTGCACTGACCACCAGGGGGCAGATGCTCAATGCAGGAGCTGCCCCCTGGTGGTCAGTGTGTTTCCACAGGAGGAGTGCTGCTCAGCCAGAAGCCAGGCTCACAGTTGGTGAGTGCAGTGGCGGTGGCAGGAGCCTCTCCCACCTCTGCGGCAGTGCTAAGGATGTCCAACTGAGGGCTCCTGGATTGCAAGAGGGTGCAGGCTGGGCCAAAGGACCCTACCCCCCCCCCAGAGTGCACGAATTTCGTGCACCAGGCCTCTAGTACTAAAATAAAAAGTGGTCTCATTACAACTGTCTTTAACAGAATTTTAAATTTTAAATATGCTATAAGGGAATCCTTTGACCTAAAAGACAAATTCCTACAAAGTCACAAACTACTGAAACAAAATAAAAAATTAATATAAAGTCTCTGCAGACCTATAACAAATAAGAGATTGAATTATTCATCCAAAATTTCCCCACTAAGAAAATTCCAGGACAGCATGGCCTGACCCATAAATTCCATTGAACATTTAAAAAATGAACAGCAGTCCTTCACAAATTCTTTTAAAAAAATAGAACATGATGGGTCATTATCCAATTCATTTTATAAGACCAGTATTACTCTGATACCACAACCAGACAAAGACATCAGAAGAAATTACAGACCAGAATATAGACATGTAAATCTTCAACAAAGTCCCTGCCACCCAAATCCAGCCCCACACAGGACCACTCAGGGCTGGTCCCAGAATAGAACACTGGTTTCACATTTGACATTTGCATTTGGGCCAGTTTTACATGTTCAGGTTCTCTTCTGAGACTTTATATTTCTTGGCATTTGTTTGACATGTGTTTGCTACTTTAGTATTTTATGATGGCTGCTTTAGAGTCTTTGTCAGATAATCCTAATCTCTGTCATCTTGTTGTTATCTATTTTTATTCAATTAGTGATCTTCCTGGTTCTCTGGATGGTGAGTGATTTTGGGTAGAAATCAGAACATTCCAGGTATTATTTTATGAAAGGTGGCAGTGTTGCAGCATCATTATGCCGGGTAGAAGTGGGGGTTCCAGCATCCCACCCTGTCTCCACTGCTACCTCCTTGACTGGGAAAATAGGGGTGCCCAGTTATCACCCTCCATGTGGCCTCCACTCACAAAATGGCCTCATTCCCTCTGGGTGGTATTAGAAGTCCTGAGTCTACACTAGGTCTCCCCTGACACCACTCCAGTGAGGAGGGGAACGTGTCCTGTTACTGCCAGAGGGAGTGCAAGGCTCAGCTCCCTATTGGTCTTCTCTGACTCCATCCCACTGGTGGGAGGACAGGAGGCTTCCACTAGGCTGGAGAAGGGAAGCCTAGGCTCTACACTCAGCCTTTGCTGGTGTGTGTGGAGTAGTGCCACAGGTTGTGAGAGTGTGTGTGTGTGTGTGTGTGTGTGTGTGTGTGTGTGTGTGTGTCTGGTTGCCTGGAGCAAAGTGATTATTGTCTACAAGTTTTGTGCTGCTAGGCTGCCCCATTCCTTTGGCTAGAGAGAATAGTATTTGGTGTTGGTGGGTTGTCTATACCTATTAGCGTTTCTGGGTTGTCTGCTTCTCTAGCACCCAGCTGGACACCCAGAGAATTCCTGCCATATTATACTTTGGGTCCCAAGGTCTCTAGCCATCTGCCCGCTTCTTTCCACCTTTCATGTCTTCTTACGTTTGTTTACAAATGACACCCAGGGTTTTGGTTGGACTTAGAGGACTAATGAAAAGTACATCTACCTGGTCTTTCTAGAATTTATGTCCCCCCTTTTCTGGTTTTAATTGAGCATTATCTGTGATTCCACTTTATTTCCTCTTGTGTTTGTCATTCATACTTCCTTTAAAGTGCTTGCATTAGGACTTACAATATATATTTTAAATAATCTGCAACCGTCCTTGAATAACACCGCACACATCACCTGGAGTGTAGGAACCTTACGACAGAGTATCTCCAATGGCTCCCGCCTGTTGCTACCACTTGTTTCTCTTACCCACATGATATAAGAACCGAATGCATGGTTACTACTATTGCTTTAAACAAACAACTATCTTTTAGATCAGTATAGATTAAGAATAGGAGAGATAATTTTATTTTACCTTCATTTATTTCTGCTCCAATATGCTTGACAAAAATTGAAAGGGAAATAAATGGTATCAATAAACAAACAAAATGGCCCTAAAGACTCTTTTGTGGGTACAAAGCTGACACATGTTCGGGAGCCCTGTTGAAGAAAAGCAATGTGAAAGGAGGGATAGAGAAGTAAGACTGGGCCGTGGGAGGGCCGTGGACTGAGAGGTCCGGAGCCCTCAGCCCTGGGAGCTGCCATAGACCCGACTTGGCCTAAACGGGTGAACCGTGCTGCCACGCGGTGGAATCGGAGTGCTCCTTGGATGTGATGGTGTTGGGGCACTCTTCATGTGTGAGGAAGAACCCTGCGTGTACAGACGGAGAGTCCAGGCCCCTGGCTCCACCAGAGGTCATCTGGGATCCGTCAAAAATCTCATACCGAGGCCTTGCCTGGACCACGTAAATCGGAAATACTGGAGGCGGGGCCCAGGCCCAGAGTTTATTAAACTCCTAGATGGTTCCTGTGGTAACTCAGGTGAGCACCATTGTAGACTCCATCTAGTAAACCCACCCACTGCAGGGGAGGTGGTGTTCGGAGCCAAGCCAAGAGACACTGTCCCCAAGACAAGATGGGGGGACGAGGGACAAAGGCCCTGAATAATCCCCTCAAACCTTCCCAACGTTTTCTAAAAGGGAACCAAAGGAGCAGCGTGGTGGCTGGGAGGGAGAGGAAGAAAGCCAGACTCTCCCTGTGGATAGCCATGCACACAGATCGCATCTTCCATATGTTATTACAAAGCTTAGACTTGACTGGGTGTCATCGTTGGTTCTTAACCATCATGAGAGCCGTGTTCCGGCCTCTGGAGTTGCAGAGTCTGGCCAACCTCAGAAAGTGCAGCCAATTCAAATAGATTGCACTTTAACACAGCATGAAACATTCCCCTCTCCACCCACATTTATGGGTTTCTCCCCTGTGCTGCAAACCAATTATCAAAAGAGCTTCTGATTTGTTTCAATATGGGTTTGAAGTTGGCTACTGTTCTAGGCCTTTGGTTAGCGCAGGCCTGAAGCCAGCGTCTCGCTGGGCGAGGCTGTAGGGTGGCTCCCTTCCCCATTCATTGTCTTGCTCTATTGTAACTGTCTGTGAGAACTCCCATCAGTGCTGGAGGAGGGTCCGGACTCCATAAATTAGCTGTGTCAGCTCAACACTTGGGTTTACATTAGGATCATGGAAAATTAAATCAGGAAGAAATAAGCAAAAGAAAGCCGAAAATCCTCTAGGTACGCTCTTGGATTTTAAACCAGGCGCAGACCTGGGTTTTCTGTCTCTGTGGAACACCCTGGGTCTCACCGACGCCATGAAGGAGGAAAGCTGTTAATCACAGGGGTCTGGTGCTGGTCTCTCACGTGGGTGAGAGCACAGAGGCCAATGGTGGAAGCACAGGCGTGTTTTCCTTAAAGCTCCGTGGGAATCTAAGCGTTTGTGATAATAACCGCTTTTCTACACGGTGGGCTTGGTGACTTCTGCAGCCTGAGCTCGCTTGTGGTGCATTCTGTTAGCAAAGAATGAGGACGTGGAAACCAGGAAGTCTGACAGCAAACGTTTTGTTCCCATTGATGCAGTTTCAGGAACAAGCAAAATGAGGCTCAATGGAAAGCATTTTCCATTTCCCTTTGGAAGCAACATCTGATTCTTGCCAAAGGAAAGAGAAACTGGTCTGATGACGCCAGGGAGGTGACACCATGGCTTCCTGGGCCTTCCTTTGTCCTGTGAATTCCGACAGTTTCCTAACTCTGTCCAAGGCAGCTGTGGCCTCCTCATGTGCAGCTCCCAGAAGTCACAGGACCGTCACGTTTCACACACTTAGTCTGCAGCTCCGGGGCCTCTTCCCCACCCGATTTGTGTGCACAGACCCCTCCCCTGCAGAAGACTTCATTTCCTGGCCAGGGGCTGAGCCAGCAGAGCTGCTGTCCAGATGTTACCCAGCGCTTACAAGGGTGGCCGGACCCACATTTGCAACACCTGTGCTGAGCAGCCCTGGCGAGGGCCCCTCTGTCAGGGAGAGGCGTCATCACAAAGCACGTGGGACACCAGTCTGGCTGGAGACTCGTGTGGCAGGTGACTTCTCACTGGTCCCTCCAACACAGGCTCCATTCTAGGAGGGAGCTACTTTTTATTGCTGCCTCTGATCTTCTGCTCCTCCAGTGCCTTTGTTGTGTCTTATATCAAACGTGTCACCACTCATGGAGAGAGGTGCTTCCCCAGATGTGCCTGAGCAAGGAAATGATTCCACATGGCACCCTCAGGACACAACGCAGCCTGCAGGCAGTTCCCGCCACACACAGCGACTGGAAAAACAAAGCAAGGATACAGCAGGCCTGGGTCACCTGGCAGGGTGCAGGCTGACCTGCTCTGGTCCTCCCGGGTCACAGTGACAGAATGATGGATGGCATGGGACTGTACAGAGGGCGTGGCCTGCGGCAGGTGCAGAGCCCCCCTCTCCCTGACCTTGGCAGTTTGGTGGGCTGTTAGAAATGTAGGTCTGCAGTTCAATATGAAGGTCAAGGGTGAAGCTTTGGAGAAGATCTGACCCACTAAACCCACCTCTTGCGGACTCCAATTCCAATATGAAGGTCAAGGGTGAAGATCTGGAGTTGAGGTAAACTGAAAGATGGCTCCCCAAAGGCTGTCTGCATCCTGATGCCCAGGACCCATGGTTGTTAGCTTGTGAAGGGTCTGGCCCATGAATTAGGGGCATTGCCTTGGAGAGATTATCCTGGACTGTGTGGGGGTCCAGGACAATCCCCAAATGAGAGGAGTTGGAGGGGGTGTGGCACGCAGATGCCAAGAGGGCAGCGTGACTGCAGAGGCTGCCTGGAGTGATGTCGCCACAAGCCAAGTGCTGCAGCAGCCACAGACACTGGGGGATGAGCAAACGGAGTCCCCAGAGTGAGTGCAGACCTGCCATCACCTTGACTTTATTTAGCTCAGCGATGCTGCATGGGCTTCTGGCCTCCAGAATTAGAAGAGAATATGTGTGTGTTCTTTTAAGCCACCAAGTCTGTATGTGACAATAGAAGCTACAGGATGCCAACCCAGGGATCCTATGGAATAGGGCCAAGGATAGAGCTTTGGAGATTACTTGTATTTAGGGGTGGTTGTGGGAACACAGGGGGAAAGCCAATGTCAGAAACTGAGAGGTGGGGAAGGTAGAGGGAAAACAGGACTAGGACTGAGCTCCTCCCCGCATGGGGTCCAGCCCCATCCAGGGGTCCCCACGCAGCATTCTCCTCCAGATGTTCTCAGACACCTACTCACATGGGCTCCGGAGTCTCCCGGCTTCATCTCAACCCAGATGTGTGTACTCTGGTGAGCGGCACACCGTCCCCACACCTCAGTTCCTGCAGCTGGGAGGATGCAGGTGATACCAATAGCTCTCATGAGTCTGAGTGACACGCCAGGTGAATGCTCCATGCATTTGGGGAAAGCTACCTCTTCCTCAGTCTCAGGAGACAGATGTAGTGAGTGGTGTGCGGACGGCAGAGCAGGAGTGACCTTGGGAAGAGTTGCCGCTTCACTTACTACTCTCTCTAGAAAATCCTACCCATCCCCCCATGGCTCACTCATACCTTGGGGCTGGGGAGTCACCTGACCCCTAGAAGGCCTCTATGAATCCAATTTTCTGCCCGATTGAGCTGCATTTCTCCCCAGGCCACCCAGCATATCCCTGCCAGGTGCTGCCCACCAAGGGACTGCGTCAGGCCTGGCGTTTTCTTTGATGAGCTCTCAGGCTTCACATGCAAGAGGTGGTTCACCAATGTCATCCACAGCGTGGAGGAAAATGGATGTGACAGGAAGGCCCGCCTGAGAACTCAGGCAGCCCACGAAAGGGCATAGCTGGCCTCTGTTTGTTAGAAGTGGACAGGATCTGGCCAGAGGGGTCTGTGAGTATGGGCTTCATGTCTGAGGCCTGTGAGCTAAGCGTGTTACACCAGGTCCCCGAGATTCGTGGAAGCTTCGTGGAAGACCCTTGCCTCCAAGGCAGAGCCTTCTGAGCCCTCTGACCCTGAACTTCCTCCCTTCCCTGAAACTCGGGCAGCTGGTCTGGTCCTGTTGTCCCTGTGCTGAATCCCTGGGAGCCTTCCATGAAGGAGCTGAGAAAATACTGTCTGGCTCCCAGAGTTAAGGGGATATCTATCCCACACTGTCTACAGAAGACTACTCAACTCTTCACTCAAATGCCAAGATATAAATACTTCCATTCTCTGGGTTGAGAATCTTCAAATCCAAAATAGCTACTCCTTAGCTCAGCAGTCCTTAGCTTGTGGTTTCAGTCCCCAGTGGGAAGTTCCAGTCACTTGCGGAGTGGGATGTGAATGAAAAATTAGGAACACATGTCTGGTTGGGTGCACTGTCAGTTACAATAGCAGAATGTCTGTGGCCAAGAGGCAGTGAAGGGGGTGACGCAGCCCCCAATCCTCCCTCTACTCCAGGCGTCCTGTCTACTCATTGCTCCCCTGTAAAGGGGCACCCACACACAGAGGGCCAGGCCAAGGCGGGACCCCCAGACTGCATTTCCCACAGTTTGGAGAGAGCGCCCACAGAGCCAGAGTGAGTCAGAGCAGGGCATAGTGGGTGCATGCTTTCCTGGTGACAATTTTTTTCCAAGGAAGTTGAATGCTTGAAAGAGCTCAGGCTTGGCCAAATTAATCTAGACCAGGAAGAAATGGAAAACTTATTTTTGCATTTAAAAGTGAATTTCATCCTCCTAAGCCAAAGAACCTTGTGAAGCCTCATGAGGCATGCCATAGAACTTTCTAGAAGCCTGAAGAGTTATCACTGATGCTGCAGTAAAGACAACGTTCCTACTGAAACGGGCTGGGCCCATCCTCCTAGAGAGTCCCCAGGTCCCCGCTCCCTCTCTGGCTGCGTGTGGTCCTCTGCAAGGGAGGAGCGCAGCAGCCACTGCTGGTCACTTGATGCAAAGCCCTCCCCGAGAATGTGCACGTGTGGAAAAGCGGAGAAGAAGTTCATGAGGAAAAGCAGCTAGTGAGGAAAGAGAGGCAAGTTCAATGGTTGCTAATTATCTTCCTTTCCTCTTCCAAACCGTAGGCTTATGCCTGATGCAATGGTGCCAGCAAAAGGCGGAAAGAGGACCTCCCCCCAAGGTCCTGTTTTCCCCAGGGAAAGGTGCTGGTCAGGCGCCAGGTGGACACAGAGCAGACTGGCTGTGGTGAGGGACAGAGGGAAGGTGTTGGGTGGAAAGGCACCCAGCAGAGTGGGGGAAAGGGCCTTGTCCACAGTTCCCCATAGAGGCCTCAGAATGGAGGCCACACTGACAGGTGGAAACACACCGGCCTGGAGAAGCCTGAGTGCTGACCACAGCTCCCTCCAGACCATGAGGTGCACTGACTGCCCCAAACTGCTGTGAGGGGGCAGCCTCCCCACCAACTCACTAGATGGAGCCATGTTATTGCCTGTGCTCAGGCCTGGAAGACCACATGTAGGATGTGGCCTGGAATTGGAGTCCACCAGAGGTGGGTTTAGTGGGTCACCATACATTTAGGTTTGGGACACAGTCCCTTTTAGAACCTATTGTTCTGGCATCACTATGACCAAAGTCCCCACTCATCTAGGGGGGAGGCTGATGGCAGGGGCCAAGAGGTGGTCTCAGCCACAGAGAGGAGTGAAGACATGAGCTTTGGGGGAGCATGGGTAGGGTGTGCTAATGTATTGGACCGTAAAGATGGAGGGAATACGAACCATCAAGAATAATCCTCCCATCTTTGATTGATCAATTAGAAATTATAATCATATAAATGCCAGAAAAATGTGGCGTCAGAAGTCGTTAGAAAAAATGATAAAATGTTCATTTTCAGTTCTGATCATGACCCTTTGCCAAGTCTCTGATGATTCAACATCGCGGCTGTTGACATTGGCATCCTCCTGGGAAAAATAAATCACAGGGAATATCAAATTTCCCCTCAAAGTTGAACAGTCAGAGCTCATTTGAACAAACATGTCTGTGATACTCTAGCTAAGTCGCGAGTAAGTCCTCATGAAAGGCGGACGGAGAAGGAAGCAGTAGAACCTTCAGCCTCTCATTGCTATTGCTTAACTTCTTTACCCACAAATCCCCTCTCCAAACACCAAGGTTTTCATTTGATTTCTAACCAAAAGGAAAACGGGCTGAGTCCCAGCCCTGCCCCTCCACTAGGTAAGCTGGTAAAGGAGCCCCAAGGTGCAAACAGACAGAGAAGGGGAGGTGAACCAGGGGAACTCCGGGCGAGTGACAGAGAGACAGCCTGAGCTGGAGGTCCTCACTGTATGTCACACACTTGCCCCGTCCCCAGCAGTTCCCTGTCCTTCCTCGAACGAAGGTCAGAGACACTCCTGCTCACTCCTGGACTTGGGGAGCAGGAAACAGCCTGGGAGGAGGCAGTCTGGCCTTGTGGGGAATGCATGGAATTTAGCAGCAGACACACTTGGGTTCAGTCCTGAGCCTGCCACGCATTAGTTACATCTCTGGGGAAGTCGCTTCTCGGAGCCTTGTCTAGAGACACAGATTATCCAGCAGGCGCCGTGGGCTCCGTGTGTGAGTGAGTGTGTGTGTGTGTGTGTGCGTGCGTGCGTGCGTGCGCGTGAGTGTGTGTGTGTGTGTGTGTGTGTGTAGGGGAGGAAGGGAGTCCCCTGCATGCAAAGCCCCCAGCACAGCGCCCAAGTGTATGGATGGGCCCTAAACACGAGATTCCACTTCAGTCTCCAAAGAACTGCGGCTTAATGGTGGGAATCCAGGGACTGCAGAGCACAGGAGGGGTTTTTCGTTTCTTTTTCAGATGGGAAACACTTTCTAAAAATTCATAGGATTTACCAATAGCATAAAAAAAGTCAAAGTGACGATTAAGGACATCTGTTATCCTACCATGATTAAAGAGCTTTATGTTTTTTAAAAAAGATATTATTTATACTTTTGCTTTTAACAATAAATTTGTATTCTTTAAGTGATAAAGAGGATAGAAATTTGACACCTATGCCCCTCCCCAAATCCCAGGCTAAACTTTAGGATTTTATTACTTAGTTTCTGCTGATTAAGTGCTTCCCTAAATCACTTCTTTTTAAAATATTTTTTATTGATTTCAGAGAGGAAGGGAGAGGGATAGAGAGATAGAAACATCAATGACGAGAATCACTGATCAACTGCCTCCTGCACGCCCCCTACTGGGGATCAAGCCCACCACCTGGGCATGTGCCCTGACGGGGAATAGAACCGTGGCCTTCTGGTTCATAGGTGGACGCTCAACCACTGAGCCATGCTGGCTGGGCTAAGTCTCTTATTTAATTCACTGTCACAAGCAGAGGAGAGAGGAGAAGCACCCACGTAATAGATAGAAGTGCAAATACAAACTAATCAGTCCACCCTCAGTTGCATAAACACTCACTCAGCAGTTTCCATATTCCTGACTTCCTGCCTCCACTCCGTCCACCTGCAGGACATCAGTGGAGGGCTCAGGACTTGGGGTTCAGCAACCACAACTCCAGGCGGCTGGACAGACAGATCCTGCACGGTCACCATGTTTTATAATGTCTTTTCTTCTGTGAAATATTACTATTGTCACACTTAAGCTAGTGGATTTTTATCTACAATGTTGAAAACGGGTGTTTCAGCCAAGTTTAACACAAACAGATCTACGTATTGAAGTGTTTGAGGTTCACGGATGCAGCACATGAATCTGCCTGGTTGTAATTTTTCAAATGGGGAGATGAAGCTAAAAATTCCTGTGGCACATCTTCTGAAATTCTAAATCTGGGGAGATTTCTTAATAAACCCTTCTCTTGAATCAGCTCCTGTGTGATGTTCCTCTTTCATCTTCACCTTCTGGAAGCTTCAGTGGCCAGCTGTACTACAGAGGGGACGAATCCCCAATTTATCTTGATTTCCATCCTCCACACTGTTTGCCCTGCATGGTAGAATTGGAAAAGTAAAGGTTGTGGAGATGAGAAAGACTGAACGCTTGGACTCAAACTTCTCCCTGACTTTGGTGAATCACACAACCTTTCTGTATCAGTCAGCTATTGCCGCAGCAAGGCTGCATAACAAATTGCCAGAACTCCGTGGCTTATTCAGTGTTTACTCCCATGCTCATGAACCAACATGTTAATGCAATGGAGCTGGTCAGCCCTGGTTTGGTTCAGGCTGTGGGTCATCTGGGCTTGGCTCTGGATTTTGGGTGAAACCTGGGTCTGCTGCACATGTTTTGATCTGGGATCCAGGCTAGAGAGGCAGTGACCCCTCATGGGATGCTCTTTTGATGGCTGATCTTGGTGCTTAAGAGTCAAACCAAATTGCACAAACACATTGAAGACTTGTGCTCATTTCACCTCTGCTCACGTTCTGTGGGCCAACGCGTGTCCCATGGCCATGGCCAGCATCAACGTGAGGAAAACATATGGGAGTATGTTTCTCCTGAGGCTGCATGGGAGCATGGGAGGAGAGGAACGTGAACGTTTGTGAACAATCGCCCAGGCATTCAGAATGCCAAAGCCCATCTGTAAAACCAGAGATGATGCTTTCCACTCCACAGGGCTGCTGCTGTGTGTGCATCTGACAGATACAGGTGTCTGTCCACTAGGTGAAGTCAGTGTTGTCCTGGTCTAGTTGTGAACACATAGGAATAAAGAACCAAGTGGACCTGCACACAGAGCTCTCATCACCCCTCAGAGGCCTGTGTCCACAGCAGTGCTAAGGCTCCTCCACGTGCCCGGTGTGGCCGCCTTAGGACATGAGCACAGAGCAGCACTGGAAATGGACCTGCTGAAAAAACCTGTATGATTCTCCACGTCCCAGGTGTCCAGTTACCACAGCCCAGGTGTCCAGTTACCACAGCCCAGGTGCCTAGTTACCATGGCCCAGGTGCCTAGTTACCATGGTCCAGGTGCCTCGTTACCATGGCCCAGGTGAAGCAGAAGAATGCTCTCCTGTTGAGATGAACTCAGCCTGAATCTTCCTCAGCCTTGATGTCTTGTTTTAGGAAAGGATTTCAAAGCCTTTGTCTCTCCACTTTCCTTGAAAACAAAATTATTATCTTTTCCTCTATTTATTTACCTTTCCAGTATTCATCCTCAGGCATAAGACAACCATATGGCAGCTACTTTGTTTTCACACCATGGGCTTCAGCTTTGGGGGGTGCAGAGGCGTGCTGAGAACTGCCATCAGGAAACCAGATTCCACGTCCACAGCATCGCACCGCACAGGCTTCTAGTCACGAGTGCTCTGCAGAGCAGGCCGTTTCCTCGAGTTCAATTAAGAACGCGTGAACCTTCAGCTGCACTTTTCTGCAAAACAGCTTGACGTGCGAGCTCAGCTGTGTGTTTAAGACAGGCGTTCACGCCGTGCAGCCAGATGGACCCGGGTTCTAATTACAGACCCTTCTCTCTCTCTCTCATCAACAGGGGAGTCAGTAACAAGACTCAGCCTCTCCTGAGCTTGAATGTGAGCTCCAAACTTTTTATTTTCTAGGGTTCTGTCATAACGATGAATTTTATTCCAACTTGTCTGACACCTTAAAAAACAGAAGTGACGTTAGATACAGAGGCACCACCGAAGATGCTTCGGGAGCTGCCTTGGACTTGCGTGGGGCCACGGGACGGCTGTGAGAGACGGCACCTGCTCGGGGCCCAGGGCACAGAGGGACGTGCTGCTCGGGGATGGGCCTGCCCCTCCCACCACCTTCCAGCCTGGAACAGCAGCATCCTGGCTGACCTCCACGTGACCCTCAGTGAAGGGATGAGACATCCCAGATAGGAGAGCCACATTCGCCCTGGGGCCCCACGTCTTTGCCATTTTACAACTGGGGGCCAAGTCCGGGAGCTTCTGTTCTGATCCTGAGAATGGTAAAATGTGGACAGATTAAGTTACAGATCCTGAAGGACACCCCACAGAGGTGACCCAGACCGATAACCAGGGAGGAGCTGCCAGGGCCGTTCTGGTCACCCTTCACCCCGTCCGTCCACACCCACAGATCGCCATGAACAATATCCCAGGGGACCAACCCCAAGGGCAGTTAAGGGTCTTCCTTTCCTTGGCGACGACTCTCACCACCAGGCTCCAGGATTCAGTTACCAACGAGGGAGACATTCTCCCACTCCCACGGTCACCTCGGGAAGTCACATGGATGCCCCTCCCTCCGGTGCCAGCTTTCAGGCCTCACGTTCACCTTCTCTAGACAGGACATAAGCATGGCCTCTGGGCCCTCACGTCTCTGGAGAGATGATCCGGAAAGTGCGATTTGGCTTCTCTAAAAAGGCGAGATAGTGAGGCCCAGACAGAGCGGCTTGCCTGAAATAATAGTGAATCATGGAGAGAATGAGGGAGAAAACAGCATCCCAGGCTTGCAGCCCAGGAGGCCACTGCCCTTCTCTTGTTGAAAGAGGGACAGTTAAAACTCATCCACATAATTCCGCAAGGTCTTAGCTCACCGAGAACACCACTCAATAAAAAAGCTCTTATAGGGCTGTCTCTAGGACAGGGCTTGCACATTTTCAATGTAATTATATCAGTTAAATGGGATTGATTTCGTGCATGAAAAATATTTTGTGCACGTAAGGACGGATTAATTTTTATTTATTTGCAAAGAAATATTTTCAGCTTCCTAATGTACACAAAACGTCATCTGCATAAATGAGTGTAATTCCTTTTCCAAGTTGTTAACATTAACCTTATGGCTAACATGTGTACTCACATGTTAATCATAAATAGGAGAGTACACATATAAACAAAATTAGAAATGAAAAGAGAAAGGTAACCTTCAAAAAGCCTTTTAAGTCATAAGACTATTTCGCACAACCTCATGCAAATAAATTGAGGTTATTTTTGACCTCAAAACCTTTTTATTCTGAGGCTACTTTAAATAGAAACTGTTTAATTAGGATCCCAAGATGAATTTGGTGTGAAATAGTTATTTTCTCAAGTAAAGTCCATTAGATACAATTAATTTTTGTCCAAATTTCTGTACACCAAAATAATGAATATTATTTTGCTTATTTCCATTTTCGTTTTACTGGAATAATTTCCATCAAGGTCAATTTCCTTCATGTATTAGGAAGAGTTTATAACAAAAATCAGTATCTAAGTCCTCAGTTATTATTATTTTAACGGTCACTGCTTTTGCCATTATAAGTTTTCCTTCTGTGGTCATTATCCATTATTTATACCAAGTCCAATTTTTCTGTCAAATTTTGAACATCTAAATTTAGTCAGGAAGATTTGTTTCTTGCAAAATTTTAGTCAGTAACCACTGTTACTCTGTGAAGCTTTAGTCCTTGTCAATTTAATTTTGTATTGATTTTTTTCTACAAATATTGTTGGCTGTGAATTGAATAAAAGATTTCTATGATTTGAAAAAAACTGGACAACATTTTTGAGCTAGCTTTTTTTTTTTGAAATGGGAAGCTAGAGAGAGAATAAAGGGAGGAAGATGAGAATAGAGTGGAGGGAGCTAGAAAATGAGAGATGCAAAGAGTGACAGAGGCTGCAGATATGTTGAAAAGGCATTAGGGTAAAAGGAACAGAGATAGACAAACACCGTGTGGTTTCACTTATATGTGGAATCTAAAAAAAAAGAAACACAAAACCAAAAACAAATGCGCAAACAAAGCAAAACAGAAACAGATTCATAAATTCAGAGAATAAGGTGATGGTTGCCAGAGGGGATGGTGGTGGAGGGATGGGTGAAAAAATGAACATGTACAATCAACCACTCTATTACAATTTTTACAAAGCATTTAGTGTAGAAAGAACAGGTTTGAATACTGGGTGGAAAGATGGTGTAGAAGGAAGGCATCTGTTTCCCCTTTGACCACTCAGGGTTTGAGAGCTGCGTTCTTTCCTTCATTTTTGTGGTAACACATTCTCCTGGTTTTCTTCCTACCTTTATGTACACTTCTTTTTACTTTCTTGCAGGCTCATCTTCTGCATGATTATTTAATGTCAAGATGCCTGGATGTTTGGTTCTAGTTTCTCTCCTCTTCCAAATGCAGTTTCCCATGGGTGAGCACATTCACCTCAATGGCTACAAAAACCACTGGTTGTCCCTTAGGAATATTCCAATGGATCCAAGTTTCCTCATCCCCATCAGCTTCTCCCTGGCCAGTGTTACTTGGCCACCACTCATCTGAGTCCTAAGCACTCACCTGCCTCCATTTGTGTCCCCTATTGTCCCGCCTTTCTCCAGGAGGAAGCAAAAAGATCTTATCAAAAGTCCTCTTTGGAGACCCCAATTGTACATATATTGGAAAAAAATGATCCTATATAATAAAACCCTAATATGCAAATTGACTGAATGGTGGAACGACTGGTTGCTATGACACACACTGACCACTAGGGAGCAGATACTAAACGCAGGAGCTGTCCCCTGGTGGTCAGTGCACTCCCACAGCGGGAGCGCTGCTCAGCTAGAAGCCGAGCACTCGGCTAATGGGACTGGGAGAGCCCCAGACTGTGAGAGGAATGTCTGCCTGCCGGCTTAGGTCCAATCAAGGCCTAAGTCGGCAGGCTGACATCCCCCAGAGAGTCCTGGACTGCTAGAGGGCACAGGCTGGGCTGAGGAAACCCTCCCCCCACCTCCCACCCCCGCCAAGTGCACAAATTTTGTGCACCAGGCCTCTAGTTTAATAAATAATAAATAAAATTGTCAAAACTGGGTGAAAATTGAGATGTAAGAAGCTCAACAAATCCAAGAACCAGAGACATGCAAAGATCTTCATCCAAACAAACCATGCTCAAATTGCTTAAAACCAGCAATTAATAATGTCTAGCAGCAGTCACCAACCGGTGGTCCGTGGACCACTGGTGGCCCGTGAGGTCCGAAAGGTTGGTGACCGCTGGTCTAGAAGAAGCCAACTTTGCTTATTAGCCATAATCATCTTAATTTATGTTTAATCTCTTCCCAAGGATCCCAATTAAAATTTACCAGCATAAAGAGCACCTTTGTTCTATGCTATTTATAATTACACTAGGGGCCCGGTGCACGAAATTCATGCACTGGGTGTGTGTGTGTGGGGGGGGGGGAGTGTCCCTCAGCCTAGCCTGCCCCCTCTCACATACTGGGAAGCCCTCAGGCGTTGACCCCCATCACCCTCCAATCGCAGGATCGGCCCCTTGCCCAGGCCTGACGCCTCTGGCCTAGGCGTCCGGCCCGGGCAGCGGGGACCTGCAGTGGCAGCGGGGGGTGCTGCGATCGCGCAGGCTCTGCCCCTGCCCCTGCAGGAAGCCTCTGGCTGAGGCATCCGGCCTGGGCAGCGGGGACCCACAGCTGCAGCGGCCCCGCGATCGTGGGCTTCGCTTTAGGCCCAGGCAAGGGACCCCTAGCTCCTGGGACTGCCAGCTTCAACCGTGCCCAGCTCCCATCGCTGGCTCCACCCCTACTTCCTGCTATCACTGGCCAGGGCGGAAAAGGCACCTGATTCTCCGATCATGGCTGGGGGGCAGGGCAAAGGCGGCCCCAGGGCCGCCTTTGCCCTGCCCCCCAGCTCTTAGCTCCCCTCTGGGTTTCCGATCACTGTCAGTGGCAGGGGGCTTCTTCCTGCTTTCCCTTTCGCCTCCCTGCATTGTGCCTACATATGCAAATTAACCGCCATCTTGTTGGCAGTTAACTGCCAATCTTAGTTGGCAGTTAATTTGCATATAGCCCTGATTAGCCAATGAAAAGGGTATCGTCGTACGCCAATTACCATTTTTCTGTTTTATTAGTATAGATTTTATATAAATAACAATGTACCTTGGAAAAGTGGGAAGGTGAGTGTTCCTTTTCAAGCAGCTGCCTCTAAAGGCATGCACTGAGGAGGTGAGGGTTCATCAAGAGAAGCAGCAATAAAATCCTACGACAGAGACATGCACAATCTGTTTCTTGCCCCTTCCCACATCTGAGAAGCAATAGATAAACACTTCAGTCCTCAGTTCTTAGTAATAAAATATGATTCACTTAAAAGGCTTTGAGTTTCTCTCTGGCCCATGTGCTCAGTGGTTAGAGCTTTGGCCTGTGTACCTAAGGGTCATGAATTTGATTCCCGGCCAAGGACACGGGAAGCTTTTACTCTGTAAGCTTTAGTCTGGGTTGCAGGTTCCATCCCTGGTCCCAGTCAGGGTATGGGCAGGAGGCAACAAATGGATGTGTCTCTCACATTGATGTTTCTCTTTCTTTCTCTCTCTCTCTCCCCTTCCCTCCTGCCCTTTCACTCTCTCTAAAAATCAATAGAAAAAATATCCTCGGGTGAGGATTAACAAAAAACAGGGGCGGGGAGGCTTTGAGTTTCATCAGCAGTGAGGTTTGAAGTTGATTGTCTTGAGTGTCAGGTGACCTGTGAGGTCTTTACATGAATTAACACATTAGATCCTGGGGTGAAAATACAACTGTCCCCATTTTATAGGTGAGAAAGGAACCTCAGGAGGCTAAAGAAATGTGTTAAAGGCAACACATGCAAGCCTCAATGTTTATATGAAAACTCAGATCTGCCTGACTTCGGAGCCTGACCTCGGCACTCTAAACACAACAGGTGTTGGGTCACCCGTGGAGGTGGAGGGGTGCCTCTGGGTGCTCCCGGTGGGCTTGTTTTTGTGCACTTTCCTAGGATGTATGGGAAATCAAAGTACTTCTCTGGAATATTCGGTTAAATTCCATTTGCTTACCAAAATTTTCCTAGTCAACATCCAAGTTCCACTTCTAGAAAGGAAGACCAATGCCTGTCCTAAATTAACCCAAGTGGGACTCCCTTTTTGAGCCACACTCCATCTCCTTCCCCACGGTGTGCCCTTTACTGTGCGCGCTAAATGTGGAGCAGCAGTCATGTACAGCTCGCTGTTGGATTGAGCTCCGGGCAACATTCTTGAAGAGCGACCAGCTTGTTTCCTGCCTTGAACGAGGGCATATTGCTTTTGTTCTTTCATTTCCGCAGTTAAGATTCTCCCGAGGAGAAGAGCAAACCCATGTGCTGGACAAGCTCTTCTGGAATAAAGGAAATGGGACAGATGGAAAGTGTTTGATGGGAAGGCTGTTTATCCGAGCGGGCAGCCTGGAGTGGGTGGGCGCTGGTCCTGTCCTGGCCTGGCCCTCCTGTGCCACTTCTCCTCCACGGCTGGGGCACCTCGCCTTCATACAGGCTACTCCTTACAGGGCCCTCAGAAAGTGTCAGGGGTCTGCAAATATTCTACAAAATGTTCTTTTTTTCATTTGAAGACTTTGATTTTATAACTTAGGTACATTGAAAAAAAGTATGCTTGCCAAGTTTGCAGCCCCTCCCATTAAGAGGTAGAGTCTATTTCTCTACCTCTTTCATCTAAGCTTGGTCATGGGACTCGTTGTGGCCAATGGGTCACTAACAGCTATGACATAAGAAGAAGCTGGGAAAGTGTTTGTCCATTAGGATTTGTCTTCTTTTGCTGTCTTTGGAACCTAATGGCCACGTGAAAAAGACAGGCTGGTCAGCTAGATGCTGGAGACTTGTGGCTCACACATCATCCCAGCTGACTATTAAATGTGAGAGATGCCATCTGGGAGGCCATGCTGCCCAGCTGACTGCAGCTGCCTGAGGCAGCCATGCGAGAGTAGCAGAAGAACCGCCCCACTGAGCTCAGTCCAAGTTGCCAATCCACAGAATCATGAGCTCTTAAATAAGTGTTGTTTGGGTGGTAGTTTGTTACTCAAGTAAAACCTGAGACAATGACAATATAACAAAATTAGCATATATATGGACCATCTGTATAACAACCTCATGCTGACACAAGATTTCTGTGCCCGTGTGAGATCGTGTTTATGATCTTATTGGTTGTGTTCAATTTGTTTATAGGTTAATGAGAAAAGAATGGTATAATGAGGTACAATAAGCCTGCAGTACCTTCATTTGTTCTAATGAAGGTAAGTGAAATCCTGGTGCTTTATACAAATGGGGCCAGGGGCCAGATGAGGAAATGGGGAAATTGGTGGGGAACTGAGTCTGGAAGGTAAAGTATTGCTCCAACATTCCAGGCACATGCTCTGACCCCTCTCTCACTTCCCGCACCGTGCACTTCTCTCTGACTGGGGGCTGCTCATGGGCCCGTGTCTTCCTGACAACGTGCTCAGCTGGCCCTTCCCTGCTGAATCCTGGCCTCTCCTCTTTCCCTGGGCCCCTTCTAATCTCAGATCTGCGGTTGCTCACACCCCAGGCACAAGGCCATGATGGTTTTGTGCCAATTTTGTCTTATTTCGTGCCAATACTTTGTCTTTAACACATGCCCAAATTTCCCTGCACCAAGGCCCCAAAGTAATCGTTATGAAACCAGTGAGATCTGGGTCTCCCAAAATGAACCATTTCTCAAAATAGTCCAGCCCCCCTCCCCTCCCATAGCAGTTCAGTCTCATGTCCAACTCAGACCTGAGCCTGACCTCGCCTGTCTCCAGGGGCACCCCACTTTTACCCTACAAAAATGGACCATCAAAGGCAAGATGGCCCAGGCTTATTGAGTGTGAAGGGGGTGTTAATAATAACTACACTGAGACAACATGGTAATAAAGACATAGGTCTCCCTCTGTGTACAGTGTCATTGTCACAGTTCGTAAGGAAGGAGAGAGGATGCCTCTGTTACCTTTTTTTAAAATTGAGGTTAAACTTATACGCAGTGAAATACAAATAACCTAAGTGTACAATTAATGACTTTTGTAAATGCATATGCATCCGTGTAAGCAACACCCACCAAGACGGAGACCATCTGCACCCTCCGCCCCCCAAGGCGTGGCTTCGTGTCCCTTTCATTTAATCTCAAGGGCAACCACAGTTCTGATTTCTTCAGCATAGGACGATTTTGCCTGTTTTTGAGATATTTGAAATTTTCTAGATCTTTTATTTTCTAATTAAATTCTGCTGTGATTATAAAACAGATTACAATTTCATTCTTTTGAAATTGATTTGACTTATTTCAGGGCCCAGAGTAAGGCCCTCTTAGTAAACATTCCACATGCATTCAAAGGCCAGGTTTTCTGCACGCGTTCTACCCAGGCCGATTGACTCAGGTGGGGCCGCTCACCGCATCACATCCTGGCTGATATTATGTCTGCGTTTCCCACCATCAGACTGTGCTCCTGAGAAGAGCAGCTGTTCTGAAGTTTCAGGTTCCTGGGTGAGTCAACCAAGCACATTTCCATTCCTGGGCTGTGTTTACTTGCCTCAGACTGTCGGATCGCGCCAGATGTTAGTCATGTCTGTTGGGATGCACACGGGAGACGGCCAGCGTTCAAGCCCCCGGTCCAGGACCAGCTGCTTCCAGGCCATCGTGTGCACCAAGCCACCAACCCACCAAGTCACCACACAGTTCACGACTCCTTCCTGCAGGGACTCAAAGGGAGTGACCTGCACAGGGACCCAGAGCCAGCATAGAGGCAGCAAGGGCCAGGCAACCTTCCTCGCCCCACAGCAGCAATGCCTTGGGTTGACACTGAGTTGGAGGGTGTGGCTTAGGTGAGGAGGCCCCAGGGGGAGCTTCTTGCACCACAGCTCACACTCCTGTGTCTACAGAGCACACCTGACGTCCCTGTGACCAGCTGGTGGGCAGGACAGAGCTGAGGAGCTTGGTAGAAGCTGGTGGGCTGCACTCACAAAGCGGTGAGTACACGTGGGGGTGACCCACATGTCCCTCCTCCTCTGCGTTCGTCAGCCCCGGCTGCTGGAGCAAGCACACCTTGGACGGGGCGGCTTACACAGCAGACACGGCTTTCTCACAGTTCTGAAGGCAGAAGTCAAAGATCAAGGTGCAGCCACTCCGCTTCCTGGGGAGGGTGCCCTTCCTGGTGTGCAGATGGCTGAGTCCTGCTGTGGTCTCACGGTGTGGATGTGGGGGTGGGGAGAAAGGAGAGGGGGAGAGAGAGAGAGCGCGGGCTCCGGTGTCCTCCAGCTCAAGGCTTTGCTCAAATTGGATCCCATCTTAGTTCTTTTCACAACATGGAATTTTTAAAGCCAAATTTTAATACGTTACTCAAATGCCAAAATATTGCTAAGTAAATATGCTCAGTCTTCAAATGTGCTTTTGATTTTAAAATTGGGAATATAGTCTTCTCATTACCTAACAAATTTGTGGAAGGAACATGTGACAAGCAGTCTTTCTGACCATTTGCAACAGAATGCTAAGTGCAGCTTCTCTGGTCATCTTCCCCTTTCCTCAGAGGCTCTGAAGGCTGAGAAGAAGACAGGTTACCGGCCCCCCAGAGCCTGACCAGGGTGCTGACCACCTGCTGGAAGCAGGAGTGTCCAAAGGCCCTGATGCCAGCATTAGCCCGTCACCCATCTACTCGCAGCCTATGCAATGTCAGGCTAAGGATTTATTAGCGAGTCGGCAAGGGTGATACACATGCACAGGAAGATCTCTTGGAGACAGTGGTCTGGGACAGGGGCTCTCCTGTCTGCCCCTGGGAGAGATGCTGTGATTCTCCTTCCTGTACCTGAAGTCAAAGGAGGCACCTTCTGTCTGCTCCAGGGCTGTGAGGGATGCTGAGGTGGTGGGGAGTGTTTGATGTAGGAAAAATCTGAGGCTTGCCTGGGTGTGGAGCTAAGAGTTGGTGTTGAATGATGAGAGTGCCCCCTTTGGGGTTGGGATGCCTGGGACAGAAGCCTGCTTCTCCTGAACCCCTCCCCGCCCCCGCCTCCCCAAAAAGCCCAGTGACTCTAGGACAGTGGTTCTCAACCTGTGGGTCGCGACCCTCTGGTGGTCGAATGACCCTTTCACAGGGGTCGCTTAAGACCATCCTGCATATCAGCTATTTACATTACGATTCATAACAGTAGCAACATTACAGTTATGAAGTAGCAACGAAAATAATTTTATGGTTGGGTCACAACATGAGGAACTGTATTTAAAGGGCCAGAAGGTTGAGAACCACTGCTCTAGGAGAAAGAGGAGAAATGCAAAGAGGAGAAACAAAAAATAAGTCGATGCAAACGTGTCCCTGCGCTGAGCGTCTGAGCCCTGGACTCGTCTGAGAGAAAGGGAGATGTTTTCCATTAAACGAGGGCTTGGAGGTCGGACATTGCACAGAATTTTCAAAGCCTGCAACCTCTTAAATGCTGGAGACAAGAAAAATGCTCCCGCGATCACTGCTTCTATTTATCATCTTCCTGGAAGCCCCAGACATTGACACAGGAAAAGAAATTTTAAATAAGAGGTAAAATATTGGAAAAGAAAAAACCAAATTGCCATTATTGGTGGAAGCGATGGTTATTCTTTATACATGAATACAGCAGGGTTTTCAGATATAAAATCACTATCCAAAAACAACAGCATTCCTCTTTACCAGTGAAAAAAATCACAAAATCAATAAATGAAACACTGCTCTTGCTCACGGTGACAAAATTACAGCACACAGGAATAAGTGCAAACAAGCTGTTGCTACTGGAGAATATGAAATATATTTTACATAAACGAAGAGGGAAGAAACAAAAGGTAGGAAGAAAGATTATATTCACTCACAGGAAGACTCAAATTCTCCCCAAATGAATGGGTAAATTTAATGCCAAGTCAGTAAAACTCCTACCCGGGTTTTCAGTGAATGGCACACGCTGATTCTAGAATCTGTGTGAAGGAGGAAAGGGCCCCAAATGGCCAAGCCTTTAAACAGAATAAAAAGGAAGGATTCGCCCCACCCAATATTGAGGCCTCTGATCCAGCTCCAGCATGAACCACAGCGGGGTGCGGGCTCAGGGCAATGAAATGTGTCCACGGAGCAGGACCAGGAGCGAGGCAGATGCAAGCATGGGGAACGGGACGCAGGGCCGAGCTGGTGCTCCCTGCTGGCGGAGAAGAAACAGGCCTTTTAGAAAACAGAGGAAGGGCAATGGGCTACTCAGTTGGATTAAAGATTTAAATATGAAAAGAACACCTGGAAAACTATTAACAGAGGGGGTCAGAAAACTTCATCATCACTGTAGGATGAAGAAGCATTTCTTAAAGGACATGTGCACAAAGATAAATTTGAAAACTTCTGTGCAATGAAAGACAGGCCAATGTTAGGAGAAGCTCTACGCACCACTGAGGGTGTGGTGAAGGGTCAGTGTTGGGATCCTAGAAAGAAATCCTTTCAACCTAAACAAACAAACAGACAGACTAAAAGGTAAACACCCTCATAGAAAAATAGACAAAGGACATGAGTAGTCATCCATCGATATCAGAATATACCCAAATGGCTAATAAACCTTTGAAAGGACATTCTATATATCTCACTAGCTACTGGGGGAAATCCAAGTTAATGTTAAGTAGGCTCTCGTTGTTGGTTAAAAAACAAGAGCACCATTCTGGAGAGTGATGTTGATAATTGGAGGAGCTGTGCCTGTGTGAGGGCACGGGTATCTGTGTACCCCCCTCTCAATTTTGTTGTAAATCTAAAATTTCTCTAAAATATTAAATCTTTTTTTAAAATCCATTCTTTTTTTTTTATTGATTTCAGAGAGGAAGGGAGAGGGAGAGAGAGATAGAAACATCAATGATGAGAGAGAATCATTGATTGGTTGCCTCCTACACGCAACCCAGGCATGTGCCCTTGACCAGAATCGAACCTGGGACCCTTCAGCCCACAGGCTGATTCTCTATCCACTGAGCCAAACCGGTTAGGGAAAAATATTAAATCTTTTTAAAAATCTTAAAAAAGAGAGATACTACTTCTCATCCTTGGCCAAATTCTAAGATAAGGCACTACCCAACAAAACTACCAAATAAAATGAGTTTAGCAACAATTGGTGAGTGGTTTTCAAACATCATTAGACCCTCAAGTATTATATTTGACCCTAGTGGTCACTGTACTGAAATCACGGAAGGGCCACTCTGGGTCTCCACCAATCCCTCCTATATGCCCTCAGCCCTCTTTCTCCAAATGATGACTTGTGTGACCTTCCAGGTCACATGTCAAAGGGTCTCCAGTGACTTCATTCAAAGGAGCCTCTTTGGTTTGTTTTTTCTTACACAGAAGTTTTTAATTTTGAGTTCATCAAATTTATCTGTGTGTGCGCGAGTGTGTGTATGTGTGAGTGTGTGCATGTGTGAGTGTGTGTGTGAGTGTGTGTATGTTTGTGTGTGTGTGTGTGTGTGTGTGTGTTCAGACCCTGGGACAGCCCAGCCAGGCAGACATTTGGAGGTCAGGTGATCCTTTGAGAAAACCTTATTAAACTGTGCACCTAAGCTATGGGCTGTCCCTGAGCCTCAGCCTGGCCACTCTTCCTCCAGACACGGCCACAGATGTCACAGAGTGTCCAGCTGCCCTGGCTCCTGAGCCAGACCCTCCAGGGACTTCCCGCCCCCCATCCCCTTTCCAAGGCCACCCGCTTGCAGAGCGAGAACACTTTTCAGCTCTTCACTCTGAAATGTCTTCCTTCCTGCCGTTGCCTGGCCAGATCCTCCTCCCTTTGGACATGTCGTCCCTTCCTTCCAGCTCCCAGTCCTCAAGGAGGTATTTCCATCACCCCCACAAGCTAACGTGGTTCCAAAGGGAAGCGAGGTGAAGCCCTGTGGTTAAATCGCTGCACTTCCTGACTCCTCCCAAACACTTCTCATGTGATGTTGGCCGAGTATTCACTCTCCATCTGATCCAAGTTTCCCAGTGAGCCCCACAGGGCGGTTCTCAGTTACAGACGAGGAGTTAGAGGTGTGTCTTCTCCCAGTTCCCACAGGACCTGGGGGTGGCCCACCAAGGGTGACTGGGCAAAGAGTGAGGACGTGCCCTTGTTTGGGCGCCTCTGTCAGGAGCCTCCCTGAGGAACCCCAGTCCTCTCCTCCCAAACTTCCCTCTTCACCCAACACATGGCTCTTCCTCATCCTTATCTTGGTTGTTTCCAAAACAGTCTGAGAAGAAGAGAAGTAGAAAAAGAGGTAGGAATCGCTCATAATTTAGAACAAAGAAAAACATTTAAAAAATATTGGAGTATTTCCCTTTTTCTGTGCATTTCATAGGCCTGTCTCACAGCCTTGCTGATCATCACGATTGAGCCCTCCTACTGGACTCTCTTGTCCATCCCTTTGTCCACACGTCATGTTAGAATTTTCCTGTGCCATGAAGTAGTCTCCAGAAATCTGGTTTTTCACAGCAACTGTGCACTAGTACTTAGGCCCCCCTTGGTTACTAGAAATATCATTCTTTTCTGTTTTCTGCTGTTACAAATAATGCTGTGAAGGGCATTTCATCCTCCTCTCGCTACCAGAGATTGACTTACTAGGTCAAAGGTTACACATGCGTGTACATCTTTTGAAAACCGCAGTGTCTTAGATTAGTGGTTTTCAACCTGTGTGCCACAAGCATGTTTAAAACATGCAGTACCTGACTTTAGTCAGGGGCACCGACCTCTCTCTGTCCCTTAGACTGTCAAATAAAAAAATGACAACAGCCAACACCACAATTGCTATCGGTGTGAATGAATTAGAATGACACCTATTATTTGTCAGATTGGCCAAAAATACATGTTTTGGGGTGCCACAGAATTTTAGTAATTAGCTTATGTGCCATGAGATGAGAAAGGTTGTAAATCGCTGTCTTAGACAATGGGCCCGGGACCCAGCCCACGGGCTGGGTGTGAGAACAGTCCACCCAGTTCCTGTTGCTCTCCAGATAGCCCTCAGCTCCATCACAGCTGGGGCTCTGGGCTTCGAGGCTGGCCTAGGCCCCCGTGGTCCCATCAGGACCGCTGATCTCAGCCCAGCTGCTCCTCCCTTCGGTTCTGGCCAGAGCTGGGCCACAGCCTCGTGTGCTGGCCATTCCCCGGTCAGTGTTGTAGCTCTTTGTCTTCTGGCATGGAAACCTTGTTGCTCCATCTCCTTTACATATTTAGGGACCTTTGCCGAGTCCCCACAGAGCAGTTTGGAGAATCTCTGAGGAACTCACCCCCAAAGCACCCCTCCGTGCTGATCATCACGATTGAGCCCTCCCACTTGGACTCTCTGACCTGGGAAGGAGTTCCCGGGCCCCTCCAAAGCCACTCCTGAGAGTCCGGACAGCCATCACCTCCTGTGGAAGCCTTGTCCCTGCCCCAGCACGCTTCTGTCCCCTTCTTGTGTCTGCAGATGAACACATCTTCCCTTCCTCTGCTGTCTTCTGAAATAGGTCAGCAAAACTACCTGGGAATACGCAGTGAGGCATTGTACAAAGTAGGCTTTCTCTCAAAACAACAAAAGCTAAAGAAGGGCATCTAGGAGAACTCCGATACTGTTATCTGGCGTTTTCTTTTCTAAAGAAAAGTCCTCCTGTACTCAGTTCAGCCACCCCCGGGGGCCTGGCCCAGGCTCCCCGCCCCCAGCTGCGAAGCCCCTCATCCATTTATCACTGGCTCCTGTGTTAGAGTGTCTTCGCTGCATTACCCAGCTTACCACTCTGTGCGCCCAGTTTCCAACAACGGGGTGCGTCTCATGACGCATGCCCAGTGATGTTCAGAGTGGGGTCAGGCAGTCCTCCTGGGTGGTCCCACAGAAAAGCCACCTGTCATTTCCTTTGGAGTAATTCAAAGGGAGGACCTCAGACGGAGTCCACTCTCCTCCCGGTGAACTTGATGTGAGGACCAGTCAGATTCCTCCGCACTGGAGAAATGTGAGCCCTTGAGTGCTCCTCAAACCTTGAACCAATCAGTGCAAGTCGGTGCCAGCCACAGGGGAACCTGGAAAACAAAGATCCGCTCTGCCCTGTGCTGAGACCCAGCAGCAGAAGCCACAGCCCAGCAGCACTGGGAGCCATACTGAGCTGTCCTTCGCGAGTGCACTCCCTCCTGCGTCAAGCTCCCTCCCTCTCCTTTCCTGCCCGCCTGTTGTTAGTAAACCTCTCCTCTTCTGAATCTGTCTCCTCTCCTCTCTTGTCAATGCCTTTGCCCTTGGCCAGTGAAATTTTGAGAGAACATCGCACTATGTCCAACCTGAGCCTACTTCCAGGGCTGTGTGAGTATGGGATCCCTTCCCCAGGTCAAGGGTAGCAATGCTCTCAGGATTATTTATCTCCCATCTTCATTACAGTTCTGTACCTTTCAACTGGACTTTCCAAAAGTCTAGATTTAGGGTTCCAGGTTTACTTAGTCGGATGGTATTGAACATGTTGCTTTGAATACGAAAGATGCTGCATTTATGCTATTATCCAATGGGCACCAATAAATGTTCAATAGCCAGCTCTCCAGGAAAAACAAACAAAAAACACCTAATTATAATGTTCACCAATTCCCATGGTGTAAATACTTTCTCAGCATGATATCACTGAAAACAGAATTGGGAAGAGATACCCAGTATCACACCGTTATGTAGTAATAAAGATTTAATAAATAAATAATAGCTAATAGTAAACTGTAATAAAAATAAGTAAGAAGTGGTACGTTTGGGGAATTTATTATTTTTGCTGATAACTATTTAATTGTAAAGATGTGTGATTTAATTTACAGTAATGGCCGAGATTAACAACTAAATGCCTCACACAGTTCCTGAGTTTTAACATTCAGCACCCAGGAGCCCTCGAACTGGCTCCAATGCTGGGTCTGTCTACCATGAAGCTGTGCTGGTGGCTGTCCCTATACAGCACAGGGGCAGGACAGGCTTCCGAGGCTGCTGTGGCACCGAGTGCCCAGCCGGCAGACGAAATCCCTATGCGTTACGCCAAATGAAGCAGGAAGGACCATGTAGAACAGCAGAGTGGTGGCAGAAAGCACATTTATTGATTCCCTATGCAAAGGGCTCAGTGTTCTCTGCCACCTGCACAGTCAGCCCTGGAGGTGGGAGGAGGGAGGAGGGAAGGACAGTCAGAATTAAATAAGACTATGAACTCTGAGACCATGGTTCGACTCCTGGACCAGCTACCTACTGGCTGAGTAACCATGACCAGCTCCCTGGAGCTCTCTGACCCTCAGTTCCTGGGCTGGGAGGGGGGACAGTGTCTGCGTCCATCACTAGGGCTGCTGTAGGCCCAATGGCGATACGTGTACGAGAAGCTGCACATGGGGCTCAGCATGTGGAGGTGGACGCTGCGGGCTCCTCCCTGGGCCCCCGAGAGGCTGGACTCCATCCCTTCTTCACTTGCGCAGCGTGGCCGAGCGGGCCAGGCCAGGCCAGGAGGACACTGAGCACAGAGACGCGGAGAGGCCTGTGCGAGGCTGGAGAAATCCTGTGTCCGCTGCCCCAGGCTGAGGGTCCTTCAGGGGTAGCCCACACCCCAGGAAAAGGCCGATGCAGGAAGCAGGGGGTCATTTCAGAAGCACTTTGAAAGCTGTGCTCACTTAGCTTGGGATGCGGTGCATGGCAGGATCAAAAGGGGGCCCCCGTGGGAACCTCAACCTCGCTCTCCGCATCTGAGAATGTGGTAGAGGGGCACCCTGCCCTGGGAGGATCTGAGGTTACTCCACACACAGGCTGTCACCCAGGAAGTGCTCCGTCAGCTCATCGCTGCTGAGCTGGAGCAACAACTGTTTCTTAAACGAGAGAGACAGAGAGCACGTAGGCCTGGGCCCCTGAGCAGCATGGGAATGGAGGAGGAGAAACTCCACGTCTAGTGACAAACCGGTCCCTGGACGTGACCGGGAGGGGCGGCCCCCGCAGAGCGGGGCCTCTGACTCACACCGTGAGCCCCTGCACGGAGGCCCTGCTTCTGATTCATGTTTCCACGGTCACCGGGAAACAGACCGTGTGGACCCGCGGCCAGCTGCTCGGATGCCCCGCTCACTCTCTCAATTGCTGCACTTCCTCCACGTTCCACGGCTGCAAGGAGACCAGCTGGCCCGGGGGTTTCTCCAAAGGAAGCACAGCCAACGCCAGGGCTCCCGTGTGGGCGCAGGGCTGGCATTATGGGTCTTTATGGCCCCTGTTTTCTGTGCTCCTGGCAGCTCCGTTCACACACAAATCACAGAACATCGTGTGGTCTTCACTGCTGACCAGCGTTCCTCTCAGTGGCCGTTTCAGGGCCAATGTGGGCACAGACGGTCAGAATTCTTGTCTAATTACAAGGTTGGAGTTTGCGGAAAGAGGGAACCGAGGGGCTGTCAGATGTCCCTGCAGAGTCTCCTTTGATCCTTGGAAAACTGTTCTCTGGGATTTGCTGCTGGCTGCCGGCTTCATTCCTGTCATGCAGATGTAAAAAGAACTTTCCAGTTTCATTAAGCATTCAGGGGTGTTTTTTGTTTGCTTTGTTTTAAAATAAAGTTTGTGGCCTTCAGTACAACCTGAAGCCCCAAGGTCCTTTTCTTGTTAGCCCTGGCTGCCAGCAGGCCCTGGGCAGGAGGGGGACAGGGAGACGGAGGGGCCAGGGCTGCACCCTAAGCTCAGGTTCTGAGCCCCGGCTGGCCCTGCAACCTTGGGGAAACACTCACTTCTGTAAGCCTCAGTTTCCTTCACTGTAAAATGGGCACAATCAAGATTCCTGCTGGGGGTGCTGTGCAGACTGACGGGCGTGTTCCTGGGAAGGCTGGGGATCCCAGCCCAGGGAGCCTGGCCTACGGTGAATGAGGAGGCACCACTGCGGACTCCTCGCTGCCCTGACTGGGTTACCTCCACTTGTGCTAGCCACAGGCAGCTTCCGGGGGCAAAGGAAACAAAAGAGAAAATAAACAAATGGGACTACATCAAAATAAAAAGCTTCTGCACAGCAAAAGAAACCATCAACAAAATGACGAAGGAGCCCATTGCATGGGAGAATGTATTTGCCAACGATACATCGGATAAGGGGTTCATTTCCAAAATATACAGGGAACTCATACAACTTAACACAAAGAAGACAAGCAATCCACTTAAAAAATGGGCAAAGGACCTAAAAAGACACTTCTCCAAAGTGGACATACGGAAGGCCAAGAGACATATGAAAAAATGCTCAAAGTCACTAATATTCTGAGAGGTGCAAATTAAAACAACAATGAAGTACCATCTCACACCTGTCAGAATGGCTCACCCTATCGACAAATCAACAAATGACAAGTGCTGGTGAGAAAGTAGAGAAAAGGGAACCCTCATACACTGCTGGTGGGATTGCAGACTGGTGCAGCCACTGTGGAAAACAGTACGGAGTTTCCTCAAAAAATTAAAAATGGAATTCCCATTTGACCCAGTAATACCACTTCTAGGAATATATCCTAAGAAGTCAGAAACACCGATCAGAAAGGATATATGCACCCCTATGTTCATAGCAGCACGATTTACAATAGCTAAGATTTGGAAACAGCTCAAGTGCCCATTAAAAGATGAGTGTATAAAAAAGCTGTGGTACATCTACGCAATGGAATACTACACAGCTTTAAAAAAGAAAGAACTCTTACCATTTACAACAGCATGGATGGACCTGGAGAATATTATGATAAGCAAAATAAGCCAGACAGAGAAAGATAAGTGTCACATGATCTCACTCATGTGTAACATCTAATAAACAAAATAAATTGATGAACAAAATAGGTCCAGAAACATAGAGGCAGGGAACAGACTGTTGAACCTCAGAGGGAAGGCAGGGGAGGGTGGGAAGAGATCAACCAAAGAACTTGTATGCATATATGCATAACCCATGGACACAGATAATAGCGTGGTGGAGGCCGGGGGTGGAGATGGGGGTGGGCTAGAAGAGGTCAATGGGAGAGAAAGGGGATATGTGTAATGGTTTCAATAAAAAAATTTTAAAAAGAAAGAAAAGGACCTGCAAGTGCTCTGAGGAGAGGAAACGCCTCTTTGCCATTGTGGGGGAAGTGAGTGAGAATAGCCTAGTTTTTCCAGAAGACAACCCTTCTTAGTTAGGGACACCCTGGCCCTTTAAAGTTTGAAGTCAGGCCCTTCTTCTAGCTGCCTCCTTGTCCCCTTGAAGCAAGACTGCCATCTTGTGGTAGAAGTGGGTAACTGCAAGTACTTAAACCATTCTCAGACCTTTTTCATCAGGCAATCCTTTGTAATAAAAGCCTGATATGCTAAGTGTCCAGTCTCCAGTTGTCTGTTCAACCAATCAAAGCGTAATATGCTAATGATATGCTAAGGCCACTCAACTGATGTGCACTGACCACCAGGGGGCAGATGCTCAACGCAGGAGCCAGGGTCATGGCTGCAGAGCACAGCAGTGGTGGTGGGCCTACGCTGTCAGTCAGACATCCCCTGAGGGCTCCTGGACTGTGAAAGGGCACAGGCCAGGCTGAGGGACTCCCCCGAGTGCATGAATTTCATGCACTGGGTCTCTAGTTCAATAATAACCTTGAACACTGACTGTTCTGACTACATTGCCACACAGTTATGGGAGTCTCACATGCTTTCATTTCATCCTCACAACAAGCTGGGCAATAATATGATTAGCACTGTTTTATCATAGAAGAAACAAACTCAGAGAGGTTAATTGACTTACCAAACATCACACAGCCAATGAAAGTCAGAGCCAAATTCCTTTTCCAAGTCCTCCCCTCTTGACCACCGCTCTATGCAAAGTTGGCCATTCGGAATTCTACACCAGTAACTTTCCACTTTTTCCCAACCTTTAACCTTGGAACCCTGTCCACACGTGTGCTGTGTGGGCAGATGTGT